>NC_079148.1:74307711-74628519 GCF_945859685.1 Eupeodes corollae
TAAAAAACATCGAAAGACCATTTGCATTTTAGAGCGTGCTGTCAACCTTAATCATTTTTAAATCTTCTTGTGCGGTGGAAACACCGTAAAGATTTATTTAATCTAAACTTAGATAAACCTTTGGTGGAAACATAGAAAAACTTAATTATGTTTTCTATTGTTTTCTCTTGCAAAATAAGCCCAGTTAGTAAAGTAGTCCATAGTAAAGTAGCATAGTGAGAAAAACACCGATAAAAGTTAGAGTAGAATCTCACTATGGATAGGTTTTTGACATTTACATATACGCGCCTCAAATTGATCTTATGTGATTTCGTTCTCAAATGTTGGTACGATTGATATTGCATTTGTATCTCGATGGCTGTGTTCGTTGAGTAGTTCTGCATTTGAATTCATGTGTGTTTTCCATTAAGGAAAAAACGAATCTATTACTGTTGATATTATTTTGTTTTGTTAGTGAAAATGGACTAACTGGGCTTATTTTGCAAGAAAAAACAATATAAAAGATATTTATGTTTTGCTATGTTTCCAAAATAGGGTTATCTCAGTTTAGAATAGATAAATCTCAACTCGATTCAGGTATATAAAGAATTGAGGAGAGCTCCAAGCTCGGTTCAACACCACATGTTAATGTAGTAGTCTACGAACATTCAACCATTCCTGTGTGTGAGTATTGTTGTCAGAGATGAAAGGGACTTACAGTTTATATGCCAAATCCGAACGGCTAATTTGAAAAAGCACTTTTCATGACAAGAATTTCAGGATTTGTCAATTCCTGAAAAAAGTTAGATGACACAGGCAGTGACAGTCCAACGCACTACCCATCACGGTACGTGTACTACTCTGTGCTGGTCAATGACTTAAATATATTTTAAACTCTGTAACTTTGTCTTTGCCAATAAAATAAAATGTCTATCTAAAACATTTCCACTTTACAAATATTTATTTGTATCCCTATTCCCGTCAACCACCTTGTATATACGAATTAATAGCTGTTTGTTAAACTCGCTAAAATTTGAGAACGGCTAATTTTAGTCTTGAAGTGCACAAAACGTTTAGAAGGTGAATAAATTAGAACTACCTTTGCTTCAGATGGTCTGGGGTCGATGAATAATGGTTGTTGTTTGTGAACGTGGTCCGATATCGTTTAAACAACTGTGTAACTTACCGTGAGTCAACTATTAATTTACTTGAAATCTTGAAACAAATCGCACTGAGAATCTCATAGATTCCGATTCCCCTCAAATCCATATGTCATATGTCATTTTGATTAAAGCATTAGTTAAAACAAGTGGTATAAATATTGAACACTTAAATCGACAGCAAAGAATTGCGTTCGACACTTTGATAGACGCTGTAAACAGTGGATTTGGTAGAATTTATTTCCGACTTTGTTAGAAGGCAGGTGAACTACACATTCTCTCTAGAAATTACCATTAAACATGGCAATTAACGAAACACAAATTTGTAACATCGCAAAAAATAGCTTTTTGACCAAGATTTTACAGTTATACAAAGTAATTGTTTGGGATTTAAGACCTTCGTGACAACCAGAATATTTTTGGCGGGAGCTTAATGCTGTTGTCAGGTGATTTTCGTTTGACTCTTCCAGTTATTTCCGCGATCAAGTGTTCCTGATGAACTATACGGAGGCCTAAATTTATCATATTTGTGGCGGTTAGTTAAGACACTCTAATTAACCACTAACGTGTGAGTATTCTTGCAACAAGATGAAACTGCAAGTGGTTAGACATTGGAAAAAATTAGGTCGTTTCCACAGATTTCTGTCACAGGTCAGACTCAAAAGATGATCTTATTCAGCATGTTTTCCAAGACATAGCGTAACAGTTCAATAACTTAATTAGAGTGGGGGGTAAACGAGCAATATTAGTGACGAAAAATAAGATGTTGAGGACCTGAATGCTGCCATTCAGAATTTTCTTCCGGGTCAGTTGGTTTTCACATTTAAATCAGTTGACATCGTAATAAACCAGGATGACGAAGTCAACTAGAATTGCCTGGATTACCACCTCACAATTTAAACAGTTAAAAGTAGGATAAGTTGTCATCATCCTGCTTACCATTAATCAACCTCGACTTCGCAATGGAATAAGACTAGCTTTCAAAGTAGGGTTGAATAACATCATTAAGGCAACAATCATAAAGGGAAAATACAAAGTAGAGGATGTCATGATCTTACGCATACCGATGATTTCAACGGATTTACTTTTCGATTTTGAATGTTTAAAATTTTAAGTACGCCTTACCTTTGCGATGACCATAAATAAATTGCAATAAATACTTGTAACCGCAAGTATTTTGCGAACGAAAAATGATTTCTGCAACAAAATAGTTTATGCAACAAAGAATAACAAAGAAATAATCTGCTATAATTTATGAAAAATCGAACCTACAGTAATTTTTTACAATGTTCGCTTCTCGATATGTCGTGAATAAATGAAAGTATTGAATTCATAATTAATTGTGTGCTAAATTTTGTTGTTACCAGAAAATAATGGTATTATTAAAAACTTTAAAAATGCTACTAAAATTGGTAGAAATTGAATTTCGATTAAAGATCTCGTTAAAAAACAGATAATGAAATTAAATGTATGTTATCATATTCAAAATGTTATTGCTAACTTTAAGTTAATGTTTTTTTAAAAGTCAATTGACAATTTTTTTTTTTAAACATACGAATCTACAAAGACAACAAAAAACAAACTGATTAGATATATTTCTCGACTCAAGCGTTATGAGAACAAAGAAAGATATTGACTTTAAATTGTGTATTAACACAAAATATTGTTATTAATATTTTGTTAAATGTAGAAAAATCAACGGACGGGAAAGGATGGGAAGTTATCAGTGTGAGTCGCATCCCATATTTTTGTATTCATATCCATTGACACTTCATCATCGAATTTAAAACTTTTACTCGAATGTAAATATATGAATCATGGAAAATGTTCCATTTACAGCGCTCTTAAAACCGCTGAATATTCCAAAAAATATAAAAACAAATTTAAGGCTACATACAAACTGTCTTAAGAAAAGATAGAACACGCAAAAGTAAGTTGTTCGTTTTATGATGAGGTCAAAAACTCTTCTGTGCCGGACATGAGGCACTCTAAATATTTTGAAAGAAATACTTTTCGTGAAGAAAGAAAGGAGTTATTTGATGGTGTATAAAAATCTTGCTTTATGATTCACACAGAAAAACTTAGATAATTTTAGATAAAGACCTATTATTCAGATATCTATATACCAAATTCTAGAAGCCGTGTATCTTAGACCAAAGATGCAACTCCATAATGGTATAATATAAAAACACATATTTTTCTATCTAAATAAGTAAATAGTTTTTTCTAGGTTTTGCTATCAATTTTTATTTAAAAAAAATCAATTATGGACTTCACTTTCCATAAATTGCAATATTGTAAGTGATTCTATGAGCTCCATTTGTGACAATTTTCAAATCGACATTCTTCTGCCCAACTCCACCACCTTGAATTGAAAATTGTGAGCTTCCTGAATCCAACATTGTGGTTGCTGAAATTTGCGTAATAGCGGCATTATTAATTTTTCCGTACTCTGGGAATGGTAATTCCATCGTAATAGCCCTGGCAAAATCAATTACTTGGTTTCCCTTTCCTGCCCAAATTAGTTTATCGCCTTAATGAACAAAAATAATTATTTACTAAATTATTCTTGTCTATGTGTACATTATAATGTACATAGGTTATTATTGGATTATAATATAGTTTCTTAAAACAAAATGACCTTACCAGGTTGCCTTTTGCCAGCATTGAAACTTTGAAGGCCACCATTGGATCGTTGGTGTTGTTGTGGAGTATCAGCGACTTGCTCAATGGCAAGGACCGAAAGGACCAAACAGAATAAACCAACAATTCTCAACATGATTATTTTAATGTTGTGTGTTAGACAGTGCAGCGTTTAACTTTGAAACTAATTTCAACTTACAAATAAATTACCTTTTATAGCTAAGCGAGTAAAGGTTTATCTGTTTGAGACAGCTCTTAAGTGAAGAGCTTTCATCAATTCAATATCGAGATGAATTCAAGTGCAACTATTTGTTTAGTTTATCTTGCAATTATTTGCTCACGTTCTACAAAATACTCATATACAAAACAACAGAACAATAAAACACCTGTCTAATTTAATTTGGATTGCATTGTTTGCTAAGAAGGGCGTTTTTTTAGTTGAAGTTCCACAATTTTTAAAGAGCTCTTGACAACATGTCATAAGAAATGTTAAAATCGTGAATAATTCACTTGTAGCACGAAAGTATAAAAGGTTTTCCAGAATAGCTTAATTCTCAAAATCATCGTAGTATCACCCAACCATGTTTCGTTTAGTGTTTGTGGCTTTTCTTGCACTTGCTGCAGCAAAACCTCATGCTGAGCCAGCTGAGTTTACAAACTATAGCTCCCGAGTCCCTGGTGAGTAGTTTATTATATTTTGCATTTCTAATCTAATTTGGATTTTCAAAAAGGTGATCAACTCATTTGGCAGTCTTCAAATGGCAGACAAAATTTGAATTTCTTTGGAAAATCGACTTTTGAAATTGATTATCCACAAAATGGTTCACGTTCACCTTACATTATAACACATATCAACATTTTGGCGCTTAGGGAAAATACAGGATTGATGGAAACAAGTTTGTACGGCGGAATTGGAACTGATTTTATGAGACTTAAACTCATTGCAAATAGTGTTCTTGATGGAGATTATAAAATTTCAGTTTATGGCAAAAAGAAGTGAATACATTAACACTCTAAAGATATGTGTTAATTTTAAATAAAATGGATTTAAAATTCAAAAAAGTATGTTTTTGTTTCAATTCGGTTGCGGTTTATGATGTGTTCGAAAAAGGATTCATTAACTTTTTATTTAAATCTTAAAGTTTTCCTTATGAACACAATACATTTATTTCACACTTTATTAATATTTTAATTTGTAAAGGGTGATTTTTAAGCTATTATCTTTTTGGCAATACTGGTTTAAGCAATTGACGTACGTTTCGTGTTTTGTTTCATTGTCAAACATCTTCAGTTTTTTCTATAATTTAACCATGAATCTTCTAACAAACCATCTTCAACAAATTAATGAATTTTATTATCAAAATGCGTGCTATCTTAAGAAAGTTCGAAGATCCACTTTTTTACCGAAAAATTGTGTTCAGCGACGAAGTTCATTTTTGTTTCAATAAGCAGAATTGTCGATTTTGGAGGGAATATCAGCCAGAAGATTGCAAGAGCTAAAAGGAAGGAAGAAAGGATAAATTCAAGCATTATATGGGTTTTATGAAACCAGGTCTATTAAATACAAAAATTGTAGACCAAGTCATAAATTCTTTCAAAACATCAAACAAACCAAAACCGTAACAGAGATTTCGATTCTATTGCACTTTTGGAAAGCCATAGTTATAGAGTTGGGTGGATTTTCTTACAAACTACTGAGCACTTTGCATATTTCCAAAAACAAAACTAAATAAAATGCACAACTGGGTCACACGAACTTGCTGTTATATCCAAAGAGTTCGTTTATAAATATTAGTTGTATTTTAAAATTTAAAAACGTACCTACGAAAAAGTTTGTTTTCAAAAATTTAAATGCTATTTGATTTCTCAAATAAAATTATTTGTCAAAATGTTTATAGTTTCGTTTTGCAGTAACTTAGAGCTTATTAATAAATGGTTTACGTTTTAATTTCGTAACAAAGTGATGAACCATTTTCGAGATATCGAATTTCAACAAAAAGTATTTATTATTTAAAAAAAAATCAAAAATAAAAACAATGACATTTTTGATCATCAAATATTTTTGAGTCAGTAGAGGAACTTGTGCAGACAAAGTTATCGAAATCGATTGATTAGTTTTTGAGAGAAGGTAAAAAGAAGCTGACATTGGAAAACATTAACAACAATATTTCTATGGCATGGCAGAACTTGGAAGTAAGTATCTTCTTTAGTACATTTTATTATTTTGTTTTGTTTCAGGATTTTGTTTTATAAAATGAAAAGAGTTTGACCTCAATCGTCAAAAATCAATTTTTACCAGTTCTAAGTTGTCAATCGAATGAATTTTCCAATATTAAAAAAGTGGTTGTGAATCTGAAAACTTTAACAAAGTGTTCATAACAATATCTTTCTATGTTCTTCTAATAATTGGATTGACAACTATTTCTTATCACTTTTTTGTTAATGGTTTAAGTTCCCTTAAAATCTAACAATTTGTATCTTAGTTAAATAAACTTAAAAACTGTTACATTATTTTTTTACTTTTAAATTATTAGTACGTGACATAGAGTTCTTAGTGCCTACTTATTTATCGATTTCTTGTATACATACTAAATAATATTTCATTTTTAGTACAATTAATTACTATTTACATTCGTATTGTTGTTAACTGTGTTTTTTCCATATTAAAGGAAAATGGGATTTAAAAAAAAAAAAACCTTTTGAAATCTTTATTTTTAATTTTTTTCTTAAAACTAATTCTTAAAAATACTTAAAAAACTAACTTACCTTGAAGGTGTCCTGTTATATGATCTCTAACCTTTCGAGATATAAGATCGACAATTGTTTCCAATTATCTAGCTTGCCTTCTCGACTGATCAGAAACCAAATATCAGAACTTCATGGTAAAAGGGATTACGCGTCTGCAACGACACACAAGCCACCAATATCTTAAGCGATTATAACGTTCCAAATTTTGTTCTTCTCTACTAATTCATAAGGTTCATATAGTATTCTTTTATCTGTAGCTCTTCTTGCCATATGGTATATTATCGGTACGTTCGTTGAGTCGGACAAATAGCCATGTGCACCCAGAAACAAGCCTCGGGAGGTATAAATCCACTCGTAAGTGTGTTTTTGAAGTATTCGGGGTTAAAATAGAATAACCCAGAAACAAGATCTTTCTCAACAACGTCTGCCGACCTCAGAATGACATTGTCAATTCTGGACACATTGGAAGTATCCAAAAGTTTCTTCTCGAAACGTAATGCAGAGAGTAAGAACGTGACCTTCTGTATATTTGCATGCAAGTTCTATCGAACTTAGGAATCTTTTCCATATACAAAGGATTAATATTCCACCATACTGCACTAGTAAGTCAGAATTGGACCATTTATACGTCCATTGATAGCAAATAATCTTCACATCGGTTCTGAGATAGTTGGAGAAGAAATGGCGTTTAAGCGACTCAAATGCCGCTCTTGCCTTTTGCAATTGATTGAAAGAACAAAAATTTGTTCAAAAGAACACCCAGGTACTTCACAAAAGTCTTTGATTCTATAGGGAGACCCGCCGAGTTTGTTATTTTCAGGCTTTTCCATTTTCGTCTCAAATTTCAATTTATGCGTCTTATTGGGCTGCGGAAACAGTATCGTTTCACACTTAGTATTGTTTATTTTAAGCTTCCACTCCGAGCAGAATGATTGCAGCTTATCAAATTGTCTTTGCAGTTCTGTTTGAATATCTGCAATTCTTGATCCACTTGCACACAAAGTGGTATCGTCAGCAAACGCTATCGAGTAATCGATTTCATTTAATATGTCAGAATCATATAAACTAAACAAGTGAGGTGCCGACACAGTGCCCTGTGGCAAACCATTCGTGATACTAAAAATCTTGGTTATAGTGTTTTGTCTATCGGTTACAACAAATTTCTTAAGTTTCACCGTAGATGAAATTACTTTAACAAGATTGGTTGTAAATTCGTACCGTATGAGTTTAAATAAAAGCCCGCTGATCCAAACTGTGTCGAAGGCTTTTTCGATATCTACTAAGCAGATAGCTGTACATCTCTTTGCGTCCAGATTCCAGTTTACATCTGACATCAGTTTTGAACTGCGTGCACTGCTGGGTGATTTCTCTTGAACCCAAAAGGGTTTCACGGTATGAACTCCTTTTCTTCGCACACGTACTGTATGGACTTACAAAAAACTATTTCAAAAATCTTCCCGATATTAGACAGAAGACTTATTGGTCTATAGCTAGAAGGATCAGAAGGATACTTTTTCTTTTTACTTGCGACATATAGGAACTATATGGCAAGTTTTGCATTCGTGCAAAATTTCGAACTCGAGATTTTAATCAAACATGATATTACGATGGTAGACAAGTCGAAAAAAGTGGGTCCCGCGATTCCGTCCGGTCGGTTTTGTCTGTCTGTCCACGCTCCTACAGCCTAAACCATTGGGTCGATTGAGTTCAAACTTGGAAGTTAAGGTTTTGAGCAGATTCGCGTTAGGCGTTTTTTTCATTTTTTTTTTAAGATCAAAACTAACAGTGGCCACCATACAATATTTTTGGTCAAAAAACGAAAATTCGAATTTTCTCAAAAACAAACCGATAGATTTTCTTTAAATTTTCTATAAAATTTTATTTTTTAACTTGGCTTTTTTCAATAAGAAAAACAAATTTTTGTATTGCTCAGGAAAGGTACCGCTCATAGAACCGTTATTTTGTTTTTTAATTTTCTCAGCAATTTATAAACCGATTTCAATAATTTTTTTTCTGAATAAGCTCTTATATTGCTTTAACAATATTTGATTATCAAAAGTGCAATTTTTTATTGTTTGGATTTTTAAAAAAATATTGAATTTTATTTTTTCAAAATTCGATATCTCAAAAACGGGTCAACATTTTTTTACGAAATTCAAACGTTTAGCGTATATTACCAATCTCTAAACAACTGCGTACCAAAAATATTTTAAAAACTAAATTGAAAAATTTTATATATAAAAATTTAATTTAAAAAAAAACCGCTCTAACGATTTTCAAAAAAAAAAAATTTCAAAAATCAAATGTTTTTTTATTTATAAAATGGCATTTAAATTTTTGAAGACAAACTTTTTTTTCGGGTGAAATTTTGAATCTTAAAATAGTTTTTTTTTTTAATATTTTAACTGATGAGCCCCAAAGAGCGCATTATTTTATCAAAATTGTAATTACATTCCTAGCTTTTATCTAAATTAGAGCATTTGGTACATCTTTATGTATTTTTATAACTAAAATTATTTTAAATACCAACGATATGGCCGCCCATGCAGCGAAACTGTATCGGATATGATATATTTAATCAACAATCTATTTTAAAGTGTCTATCAAGAAGTAATATCTTGGTAACTTTGTATATGTGATTTTAAAATATTATTCTTTACGAATAAGGTTGTTTCACACATGATTAACTTTCCTTCACCTATATAAAAGAATAAATACTTAGTACAAGTTAAAGAAACAGGCCAGAAAGAGTATATGTATTTTCTATTAAAATCACTTTTTCCAACCAATAGGCGATCGCTTTACAATTTAAACATTCATGGTCTGCCTCTTTCTTATCTTATTTATATTCCATCCTGGTTCTTCTAATATGAAATTACAATAAAGCTATCTAAAGGAAAAAAGCTTTCAAGGAACAAATTGAATCTATATGAATCTTATCGATAGAATAGAAACCATTTTTCATATACAAAGATCGTGCGGTTTTTTTGTCAAATCAAATGGCATTTATATCTTTGAAGACAAACTTATTTTACAGTTATGTTTTTAAATATTATAGAAGTACTTTTTTAAACAGACTCTTAGCATACAGGAGCAAGTTCGTGCGACCCAGTCGTGCATTTTATTATTGTTAAGCTTACGAAATATTTGTGTCAGTTCATTTTGTGTTATGAAGTAGTGCATGGTCCGTTGTACTGTAAGTTCATTTGCCTTAAGATTATCCGTAAATCTTAGCTGTGTCGGTATTTCGCTACTGTAAAATCTTGGCAATTTGCTATTGACCTCGTCAGTTTTGGTGCTAGGAAGTTCTCTAGCATAATTTAGCTCAAAGTGAGATCCTTTTAGAATGAGTTTATCTGCTTCAACATCTACGATAAAAGATTCATCGATGATTGGGCATTGTTGACTATCAATCCCAGCTTGAGAAAGTAGTTTTTGCGATGATAAGGTATTTTGACCTTATGCATTTTAACATTGTTACATTGTTTGTAAATCTGTTTTATTTTTGGAAACATGTTTCTTGAATTAGATCCATCTGTTTGACTGTCTGTTTTTTGTTAATATTTCAAAGTTAAGGTAATGCTTTTTGTTTTCAAGACTGAAAATAACAGTAATCCCCACAAAAAGTTGTTGGTCAAAAATCGAGATTCTTCAAACGAACAAATAGATTTTTAATAAAACCCTTTACGGAAATCAAATTTAAAAAAGGTTTTAACTCGATGTTTTGTTAATAAATTAAGCTTTTTTTTTTATACAATGGGATGTTAATTTTTGAAAACAAACTTATTAGGTCTCAAGTTGGGAATCCAAAAGGTTGCAGCGCTTCGTCATTGCTCAAGAGGACATAAGGGTGTTGTAATCCATCAAATTTCTTTTGATAGTATTGCAACGTCTAATTTTGTGGCTAAATCTTTCATGTTATCTTTGATTGTAACACAGAGAAAAGCTGGTTTTTGTAGTTGTGGAATGGTCTGTGTTGTGTGTTTTTTACTACCACTGTTGTGTTCAGGTGAAGTATCAGATAGGTATTCTTCTTTTGTTCTTCATAAGAAAATCCCAAAGTGCCGCATAATGAACATTTAAAATTGATGAAATTGTATGATGACTACAAAACACTTTTTAATTTGTTGTCAAATTTTTATTCTTTACTTAGAACCAAATTTAGACTATACCTTTCACAAATAATTCAGGGGAAAGTCAATCCTAACATTATTGAATTGCATGATCTTCACGTTGCCGAAATATAAAATAACGCGACCAGAAAACATCTCATGGAATGCAAATAATATTGTTCTTTGTATTCATTTTCTTATGAATGACTTTTAAGAGTATATTTTTGGTTGTTATTTGCTATGATTATTGAAATATTGTAAAGTATCATCATAAATATACATAATTTTTTCCTCACATGATGTTGCTATAAAGATTCAAGTCGTACAATTTTATTACCAAAAAGTCAATGATATTGTTTTTTTTTTTTTTTTATCCGATGGAAATCTTCAAAAGACACTCGGTAAGAATCGGTACCGAGTAGTGTGGGACACTTACCGCACTAAAACCACCGGTGAATCAGGACCAATCTATGAAAGATCGTCAAATGATTTTTATTTCTTAATTTTTAAATCGCAGGGGGGGGGAGTTTAAGGTTATAACACTTTCCCGTAGCTTTTAGCCCATCAGCTCATGAGGCTTGGTTCTTCTTGATCTCCGAACATTTTCTCGTACATTTAATACGGTGTCCATTTCAGAGTTAGTATGACTTTGCAGTCGCTAATTGTGTGATACAGCGTGTTTCTTAACCACTTCTGTAACCATTTCAATTTGAAGGTCACGATGTAGATCGCTATTTCTTATATACCAAGGGGCATTTATTATTCCACAAAGAACCTTGCTTTGGAATTTTTGGATGGGTTCAGCATTTGTTTTCTTTGTACAGCCCTATAGTTGGATGCCATATGTCCAAACGGGTTTCAATACTTGCTTATATTTATATAACATTAGTTTGTTCTGGATAGATAGGTCAGAGTTCTTTCCTATTAACCAGTACATTTTTCTGTACTTCAAGTTTAGTTCTTCTCTTTTCTTTTTGATGTGTTCTTTCCATTTAAGCTTTGCATCCAAATTCATTCCAAGGTATTTGGCGGTATTGGAGTAAGGTACTTCTGTACTGTTTATAAAAATTGGAACATTGTTTATGTTTTTGTTTGTAAAGTTTATATGCGTCGATTTTGTTTCGTATAATTTGATACGCCATTTGTGCGTCCAATCACTAATTTTATCGACTGCATTTTGCAAATTTTTGTGTAGCCTTCGTAACGGATTTATCTGGCACCAATATTGCAGTATCATCAGCAAAGGTGGCCATGATAGCGTTGATGTCCACTGGAATATCCCTTGTATATAACAGATATAGGGTTGGTCCTAGGACACTTCCTTGTGGTACACCGGCTTCAATTTTCTTAAGTTCCGAGTAATTTTGGTCGTACCGTACTCTAAAGAGTCGGTTCGTAACGTAGGATTTCAGTATTTCGTAGTACTGCCTGGGGAAGTCCCTATGCAGTTTGTACTCAAGTCCCAAGTGCCAAACCTTATCAAAAGCTTGAGCAACATCTAAGAATACAGACGAGCATACTTGTTTTTCTTCAAGTGCCCTTTCCACAACATCCGTAATTCGATGCACTTGGTCTATCGTGGAATGTTTATTTCTAAATCCAAACCGATGGCTCGGAATTAGTCTTCTTTCTTCAATTATTTTGCTTAGCCTTATCAGTAGCAGTTTTCCAAAAACTTTTGCCATGATTGGTATAAGCGATATCGGTCTGTAAGATGTAACTTCTGTTGGTGGCTTACCTTGTTTAGGTATAACAATGACTTCCGCAATTTTCCAATGTTGTGGCACATATCTTAGTTTAAGGCATGCGTTTATTATAAATTGGAGTTTCTTGAAGGCTATAAGAGGCATTTCTTTCAGAACCTGAGCAGTTATAAGATCGTACCCTGGTGATTTTTTGTTTGACAACTTATGTTGACACATGCTTCTTACTTCTTTGAGCGTGACAAAAGGTATTTCACATTCGTCGTTTCTGTCAACAAACTGTAAGGGATCTGTAGCTGTGCTTGCTGGGAATGGCTTGAAAACATTCGCGAATTGTTCAGCGAAGAGATCAGTCTTTTGTTTCGGGTTTCCGATCCATTTACCATCTTGAGATTTTATCGGCGGGTTTTGTGTCTGAGGTCTTTTTAGGAGCTTAGTTGCTTTCCATAAGGAGTATTCTGTAGAAGCATCTGTCTATTGTGCGCACAGAATTTTTAAATACAGTAGAAACAAAAAGTAAAAAAAAAACATTTTTTTTTTAAATTACTCTTTTTTAATTTGTTTCTTTACTATTTAATAACGATTTTCGTAACAGAATTTTCTTTGAAATATATTTTTCCTATTAAATTTTTAAATTTCCCTGCTTTATCTAAATCTAATACGTATTTTATAGCTTTTCAAAAAAGAAGCTCCTTCAGCTTTCTAAATGAAAAAAAAATTACGTTTCGATATTGATCAAATCAAAACAATGATTACACATAATGGAAATCACCTTGTTACCGAAACCCAATAATTTCCTTCAGGTATTTGAATTTATTTGAATGTAAAAAAGCAACTCAAGAGCGATTTTTGCTATCGCATCCTGATTCTCCTTACTGATCGAAAAACACATTTCTTAAGAAACTATATAACTATAAAACAATACTTACTAAAAATTTTAAGATGTCCCAAACTCGGTTTTATTCAGGTTTTAAAAATTTGCTCCTTTAAAAATGCTAAAAATAATCAAAAACTTCTTATTCAAGGCTCAGTTAAAACTCAAAATACCTCTTAACAATAAATTACATATTGACTTTGCAAAAAAGAACAAATCTTTCTCTTCTAGATCAAATTTAAACTAGAATGTTACTTAGCTTCTTGAAACTCTTATTAGTAATGGGTCTTTACTTGATTCTATATGAATTTAAAACTTATATGGTTTAAAAAACTACGATTTTGACTTAATTTTTAGTGCTGTTTTCCAATCCAAACTTTAACTTTAACTATTTGCTGAAGTTTTAAAGATAACCGTTTCGACATTATTTTATATCATATTTCTTAATATATTTCTAAAGATTGACATAATAGAATTGTTTAGACAACAGATTCATTTCAAGAACAAAACTTATTTCCAAACTGTTCTGCCTTTTTTATTGCATACTGTTTTAGCATAAATTGTTTAGCGTTTTTTTCGCATTTTTGTAAGACAGGCGAAATCTAACAATTTATGCAGATTATCAAATTTGGAAAACCTTCACGGATTTAATTGAAAAAAAGCTACTTCATAAATTAAGATTGCCTGAAAAAGGCTTGAGTATATCTGTTTTTCGAATTTTAAAAAGGAGTAACTATCTCAAAAACCTTACGTGATACATTCATTTTAAAGACAGATTTAAACTAAGGCCACCAAAACCCATTGAAAAAGTGTGTTTTTTTTTTAATAGTGCTCCCAAAATCCCAAATTCATACATGCCATATTTGTTCTTACCATGTGAATACTACGATAAATGAATTCCGTAAAAATCACCACCAGAAAACATTCTTCAGATAAATTGTGTAGGGTTCTTTATACTGTTGACAGGTGGAGCATCACTTCAAAACAAGCACAAATAATTAAAACATTTTTCCTGCCACGCGATGGACGAGACAGAACAGAAGAGAAGATAAATAAACCACTTAACTTCTTTTAGAGTGTTTTATAATTAAATTTGAATGAACTCTTATAATAATTTAATCTTAAGAAACCCCATTTTACGGCAGGCCAATTGTCTGATAAGCTCGTTTATAGCATTCTATAAAAACAATAGACCGAATTTTAAAAATACCAATATTCAACTGTAAGAAGTTGCACCAAAATGAGTCAAACAGTTTTGAAAATTTGTATTCTGGCTTTTGTGATAATTTCACAAACTGAAGCCAAATTCTATAACGATAATTTGAGTATCAACAGTAGAGTGCCCGGTAAGCGTTTTTAACATTCAATGAATTTTATTATGTGAGCTGATAAATTCCTCGTTTTTTTTTTGCAGGAGATCAAGAGATTTTACGATCAAATGCCGTTCAAAATCTTAATTTTTACGCAAAGGTATCCATTGAAGCACGTTATCCGGAGGAGCTTCCACATTCGGGTTATACATTGAGTCATGTTTATTTGACAGGACAAGATGATACTGGCTATATCGATGCTAGATTTGATCAAGGCGGCCCAGGTGAAGATTATATGAGAATGAAGATCTTTTTCAATTCCATTCAAAATGGAAAATTCCAATTATTCCTTTATGGAAAAAAGAAATAAATTGATGTTCTTAACTATTTTGTGAAAATTTATCAACAATTGTTTTATTTTTGTAACATGAGTGCAAAAATGGTCAATATTGAAATGATTTAACCTTTGAAATGTGAACAAGGTTTTTATTTAATATAATCAATTAATTAAAAAGTAAACGGGTTTAACTGTGAGTACGTCAGAGTTTTGTTTAAGAAACAATCAAAATACACGTTCTAGGTCTCGAAGTCAAGAATAAATATTTCGGTTAATGCTACCTTTGTGCAAGCGGTTTAGTGCAACAAGTTTCGGGAACAAAATAATATTATTTTTATCTAATTTTAGACCAAGTGTCACCAATTGAGCAAACTTAATTAATTTTCCAGTTTGTTTTGTTTGCATTTTATTGCAATGTTATTAAACTTTTTACCTCGTAAATTTATAAAAAATATAATCTATCAAAATATGACGATGAAATTAGTTTGTTTTTAAGAAAATTTAATTGTTATTGTTTATAATCTTACTATTTTTTTTGTATATCTATCATAATATTTGTGTTTTTAAGTGGCCGGTTGTTATTATACAACTATTTACTAGCTATGCGTTTCTGATTAAATTTGTTAATTATTCTTAATGATGATGAAGATATTTAAAAGAATAAATGTTTCATTGGAAAATTCAAAAGAAAAATATAATTTTCACAAGAAATGTGAAGAAATTTGAGGAAAAAACCAAGCAAGAGAATGTCAATAATAAATTAGACACATGGTTTCAAAACTTGAAAACTTTTCTTTATCGTGTTGAGTCCGCAAAAAGTCTCAAAGGTTAGTTAAAGAGTTGTCTTTACCATATAAAGCAAACTGATAAATACTTAAACATATGTAGATATGTTTGCATGTACATTAAAGCAAAGTCATTCAAAAAATTTTTCAAAAATTAGTTTTAAAATTGTAGCTTGTATTTAATATGTATTTAATATATTTCAAAAAACTCAGATCGACAACCTAGGTAAAATACTATTTACTTTTCTGCCTAATAGATCAAAAAGTCCAAAATTGAGGGTAACTACACTAAAGGTAGATCCACTACGACTAACTTAATTGAATCTATATCCAAAGTTTTGTCAGCCCTCGAGAATGGCAATGAAGTTGATGTTGTACACACTGATTACTGCAAAGTCTTTGATAAAATATCCCATAAGATAATTTATCTAAAACTAAGAGCTCTGGGATTCCCATCTATATTTATAAACTGGATAAGCTCCTATCTTGCGAATAGAACTTATAGAGTCCTTTCCGTAACTCAGTCTCCAGTCCTATGCATGCAACTTCTGGAGTACCACAAGGTAGTCACCTTGGCCCCCTTTTCTTCGTCTTATCTGTTAACGATGTCTGTCTTAAATTAAAATACTCAGACATCCTTATGTTTGCGGATGATAAGAACATTTTTAAAATTATCTGAACTCCATCTGATTCCTTACTTTTACAAAATGGTCTTCTTTTTTGTTTGGTACATGCATAATTTCCTAGAGTTAAATGTAGGTAAATGTAAACAATGACCTTTTCGCACAAACAAATCCCAACTCATAGAAATTACTACTTCCTTAATGACGCCGTCAACGTGGTCGATTCTATTAGAGATCTTGGCAAACACCTGAATTTCCATTCGCATTTTGACCAAGCCAATAGATATCTCGGTTTTATTAAGAGATGGTCAAAAGAATTTTCCAATCCCTAACTAAAGCGCTTTATATTTCCCTAGTCCATCCTCATCTTGAATATGCATGCTAAGTATGGTCTCCCTTTTATAAAAACCATTCACTCAGAATTGAAAATGTTCAAAGACGTTGCGTTCACTTTGCCTTACGTGTCCTCCCCTGGGATGATACATCTAACTTGCCTCCTTATGCCGATCGACTAAAACTGATAGGTTTGCAGCCCTTATATATTAGAAGCAAAAACGCTGGTATATTATTTGCTCACCAATTGTTAATGGGCAGTATAGATTCCCCGGCACTCCTGGGTGATATTCATCTTAACACCAACCCTCGAAATCTACGATCTGTCTTTGTAATTACGGCGACTTTGAACCAATGTCCAGAATTCTTCGTCACTGCAACGCTGCTATGCTAGTCTTCGACTTTAACATTTCCAAATCAAATGTACGATATATTTTAATTTTTGCCTTTTTGAGTCCGAATTACTTGTCCCTTTTAATTTTAAGTCTAATAAAATCAAAACTGTTAGTTCTTGTACATTAAAGATCTTTTTTAACACATGAATTAATGTTGACAACTGATAACAAGAACTTAAAAAAAAACTTGTTAAGTTAAGTTCTGTTAAGCTATAGCTTATATTAAGCTGAATGAATAAATAAATAAATAATTTTTTGCTTCAAATAAATAAGAAATTATATAATTTGAGCAAAAATATTTCAAGAGGATCATGGTCAAAATTTAAATTTTGAATTTATTTTTGTCGAAAATGTTGAGAGTTTTAAAAGCTTCTGCTGAAGTTCGAAAGTTCTATGAGCAGGTGAAACCGAAGGCTGCAAAGACAAAAGTGGAATCATCTTAGTGGAACCGCAGTCAACGCTGAGGATATGGAAGGGCCATTACTGCTATCAGGCAGAATGATCCATTCAATACAGACAACGAAAGCCAACAATTCCGTTTTCCTGACTTAGACGAAGTAAAAAATTACCATATTTAAGCTGGAGTCTCAATAAGCAGCTGTATTAGATGACTTGAATGCCAAGCTCTTCAAAGCAGATAATTTGGTCAGGAGTATGCACCAACTTATCTCTAAGAGACCCTCTAAACTGCACCAATTACAGGGCATCAGATTACTTAACATCGCTTACAAAGTCTTATCTGCCTTAATGTGAACGCTTAAAGCCCATTGTCAACAGCATGATAGGTACTTATCAGTGTGGTTTTAGACCAGGAAAGTCCACAGTTGATCAAATATTCCTGGATCCTGGAAAAAAAACCCAAGAACATCAAATTGACATCCACTATCTTATCATCGATTTCAAGGCCGCATATTAAAGCACCTACAGGGACGGGCTGTATTGAGCCATGCCTAGTTTTGGCATCTCCACCAAACTCGTCCATTTGTGCAAGATAACTATGGAGAATTCGCGTTTCCCCATAAAGGTTGGAAACTTTAGACAAATTGATGTACTGTCATGCGATTTCTTCAATATCGTCTTTGGAAGAATAGTGGTCCACTTGTTGATGACATTGACGTAATTGAAAGAACTCAGGGTGATGTCAATGGAGCTTTTGCTAATATTAAAGCAAATGCGTCAAAAATGATTTTAACGGTTAAGGAGGGCAAAACAAAGTACATGATGTCGTCAAGAAAGGACCTACAATATCATTACCACCATCGTCACCAGTTAATGACTTTGTCTACCTAGGCGCTGAGATCAAACGAAGGATTACTTTTGGTAACTTATGTTTCCTTGGACTAAGAAAGCAATTGAGCCCTCTTTCCAGCTACCAAAGTGTCTCTATATAAGACACTTATCATCCTGGTCCTGCTATACGGTGCAGAAGCATGGACAAAAGCGGATAAAAGCATCTTGGGTCGATTTGAAAGACAAGTTCTTCGCGTGATCTACGGTCCCGTGTGCATGGAAGCTTAGAGGAGGAGAAGAAAGAGGGACGAGCTGTACGGGTTTACAGCAACGTAGAACTAACCAGAAGGGTAAAAGTCCAACGACTGAGATGGTCACATAGAACGCATGGAATCCAATGTTCCGGCCAAGAAAGTCTTTACAGGCCAGCGCAGTAGAAGAAAACCCCGAATCAGGTGGAGGGCCCAAGTGGAAAGTGACCTCACTCAACTTGGAGTGCGCAACTGGAGGCATCTAGCTAGTGACCGAGCTGGATAGATTTCATATGTTATGGTTTCACAAATTATTTTTTATTTTCAACTTTCTATAGAAAGTTATTTTAATCCGTCTGATTTGTCGAATTGAACATTTTAACATGCATCGACGTTTCAAGGTCCCTAGAATCTAAAGAAAAGTGTAAAACTTGACTTGAAACAAAAATAGATTTTCAAATTAAACTTATGTTATCATATGGAAAATATTGTTGCTAATTTTTAGTTATTTTTTTAGTTTTTGTAAACATTATTATTTTAAAAAACCGATAAGAAATGGCTTTCGCTCAAGTATCAGGAGAACAAAGATCGAGGAAAAATGTTCATATCTTACACAAAATATTCTTATTATTATTTTGTTAAATTAAACAATGGACAGGAAGGCACGGATCGGAACTTATTAGTGTGGGACTCAGGTTCGTGAGTATACCAACAAAAGTTCGTTAATATATCATAGGAATATCTATAACAGTGACGTAATAATCAGGCGCGGGGCCCGGAGCAAGTTTTTTCAAAGAGGACTCCTTGATCTGCTTTAAGTTCGGAAGTATAAAGTCCTAAAAAACACTTCAATACTCAATTCTCAATACGTTTATTTGCTATCTTGAAATGACTATAGGCGCTGTTAGTACAAAAAGACTGAAATGAGATTTTCTGGCAATTAAGAATTATTTTGAAATGCAACTTACAATCGAAAACTGATGATTCTTTTTAGTACATATTTCAAAGTTAAGATTTAATACAAAGTATATTATAGTTTTAGGAATAACTCATGTTATATCTCATCAATAGTGTTCTTTAAATAATGTTTATATTTTATATTTATTTATCTGTTTCCTTATTATTTTTTAAACTTTTAAAAAGTAACTTTTCTAGATTTCATGTGGGTGAATTGAGAAATAATACTATTCGTATCAATTTCTCTGAGCAAAACTTGTTCTATGTATATTCATCAAAGAGAGATAATTCATAAGTTTTTGTGTCATAGTGTTTCTTGACTCATTTTGTATGCTTTTTAATGTCGAAAATGAACGTTCGTCACTGCAATGATGATCATGAGAGATGAATACATTCACAAAACAATTTATAAATTGGGGAAACATGATTATAATGAATTATCCATTAGGAATGTATAATATTGAATATCTAGAGCTTCGTTTTTCCTACAGTCAATCGCACCAGCCACATCCGTTTTGAGCATCTCAGCAAACTGCATTAATTTGCTTTCAAGGCTATCTTCCAAGTCATTTTCATAAGCACTGACTATAATTCTTGTTTTTTTTTTTAAACCTCTTCTGCTGTAATAGATTTTAACTGTCGAAATATTTCAAAAACACTAGTTAGTTTTTGATATGCTTTCATGCGTTTGTCTAAACACCTCAGTTTCAAACTGTTTTCCAAGTTTGCGTGTTTTCACTAATACATTCTTTCCATTAAATTTGATTTTTTTGAAAAAAAGGTGAGTAAATTGATATGTTCACAGAAGGTTGTACAAACATTGTAACATTAGGTAAGTAAAACCCAAAGTAAGAGTGACGGTAATAGAAATTGTTCATAAAACTGAAACACTATAAATCAAATTTATGAATTTTCCGGTAAAGTAAAAATAATATTTCTCGTTCATCCATACCAACAATTTAAATGTTTTAGTATTTTTATTTTCCAATACTGAGGCGTGGAGCTGAAAGGGTTTTTAACTTTTGTTTTTTACTTTTTGTATGAAGCAATGTATTAAAAAGTGTATAAAAATAAAAAATAAAAAGAGGCTGGGATGCGACCCACACTGATAACTTCCCATCCCGCCTGTCGATTTGTCTTGCTTAAAAGTTTGTCTTTATGTACTCGTATTAATTTTTACCAAATTTGCGTACTCTTTTTGTAGATTTTATTTTTTATATGAAAAAACGGACTGTTGGATTTTTATATAAAAATTACTGAATATCGAAAACAATATTTTCTGTGAAATAAAATAAGTTTCAAGCCAATATTTTTAAGTTTTGAAAAGCTATTTGAGTCGAAAGTAAATTTTTACCAAGTTTTAGTATTGTTTTTATTTTAGAGTTTTATTTTTTGTAAAAAAAACTGTCAATTCGATTTTTTAAAAATTTTACCAACAATATTTCTTATGAGATAAAATTAATTTAAAGCCAATACTTAAAATTTTTAAAGAGATATTTAAGTCGAAAATCAATTTTTACCAACTTTTATACATTTTTTTAGGTTTTTATTTTTTGTAAAAAAACTGTCAATTCGATTTTTTCAAACTTTAACTGAATGTTCACAGCAAGATTTTTTGAAAGATAAAAGTAAATTAAAGCCAATATCTCAAAGTTTTGAAAAGATATTTGAGTCGAAAATCAATTTTTACCAACTTTTATAAATTTTTTGTTTAGGTTTTTATTTTTTGTAAAAAAAAACTGTCCATTCGATTTTTCTCAAAATTTTTCAGAAAGTTGAAAACAATATTTCTTATAAGATAAAATAAAATTGAAGCCTTAATTTTAAGTTTTTGAAAAGATATTTTAATCGATATTCAATTTTTACGAACTTTGAGTAATGTTTTTTTTTTAGATTTTTATTTTTTATAAAAAAAAACTGTCAATTAGATTTTTTCAAAATTTTATCAGATGTCAAAAACATTATTCTTCGTTGCACAAAATTGTTTTAGAGATAAAATCATATTTCAGTCGTAAAATTTTGGAGGTGAAAATTTTTTTTTTAGTTTTATTGATTTAAAAAAAATACCGTTATATTGATTTTTTTCAAAAAATATACTTGTTTGGTATTACGTTACAATCTATTATATACAATTTAATTCAAGTCTCTAGCGTTTTTGGTTCGTAAGATATTTAGGGTTAACCAAAATTTTCACCTTTTTTTTAAACTGCTATGGTAAAAAAACCACCCACGCAATTTTCTTGAGAGCCCTTTCTGCACCTTTCTGCCTTATTATCTGTATAACAAAATTTATTTGAAGTCGATATCTCTTCTGGTTCTTGAGCTATGGACGATGAAAAAAATGTCGCGAACGTACGGTCGTACGGACGTACAAACGTACGTACACACGCACGCACAGACATCTTTCTAAAAATCTTTTAATTCGACTCTAGGGACCTTGAAACGTCGAGAAATTTAAAAATTTTCAATTTGACAAATCGGACCCATTACAATAACTTCTTATGGGAAGTTAAAAATGACCTTCTTCTACTTGTTTTTGGAAACGATCTCACGGCCACTTATGACACGTTTAAAAAAAAAATTAATATGAAACTGAAAACTTTTTCGGGTCATTTATGTTAGTTTTAATTGTTAATTACAAAAAAAAAGAAAAAAATGAAATCTACATATTATTTATGTTAACTTTTTTCACTTCTTGAATCAGACAAGAATATTATAAAACAAGAACAGCAACCCCGTTTGCCTTTTTGAGTATTTTTTTCTATTTTTCAAGAGCAATAAATAAAATATAATGAAACCAACCTGATGTCTCCTAAATTCAATTTTTAAACATTTAAATGTGTTTCAGTATTTAAAAATACCTAAATGTAAAAAAATAAGTCTTCGGTCTAAGGTTTCGGAACGCATCCAAAATCATAACTTCTAGGATTTTCGTGGTGAGTTTAAGAAAAACGTGTTAGAAAATTTCAAAATTCAGTCTGATCAATAGTTTAAAAAAACACCAGAGAGAATATTTTGTCAAGAATTTGAATTTCTTTGGTTCTGGAAATAGTTTATTCAATGCATTGCTTTTTATAAATGATCGTACTATATCAGGATTCCGACATGGTTACGATAAATTCAAGTGGAAGAAATCTCTTTTAAATTAATAAAATATTTTTTTTACTCATAACTTCTATAACTCAATACACTAATATTCTAGAAAATAGATTGTTGGTATATGGTTATTAAATTATACTAAAAATAATGTAGACGTTAATCTTACAAATATTTATATAATTTTAACAATTTAAATCTAGCCATTTTCTGCTATACATCTACACTAAGTGTCGGTAAGAGTGCTTGCATAAGTCCTGCTTTTGGTAGAGCTGATTATCAGGCTGACTAAAATGCTACACGTTTATAAAAGCAACTTTTTGTAGAACTTGTGTGTTTATTTACTCCAAGTAAATAGTCGGGTACCGAGTGTCTGACGCGGATTGTCTTAGTAGTTTCACGCAAGAAATGACGCTCAAGCAGATATAAGTGGGTTTGAATATGCGAGACCCTTTTGCGTGGGAGGCCCGTAGCAGTTGCTACTCTTGTTACGTGGTTAATCCGGCACTGATCCATAATAATGTTTGTAGGGCTGTGTCATCTAAAAGATTTGCTTTGGGGTAGAGTCAGCTAGCGAGGAATTGTCTTATCCTTCAAGATATATTCTTATCATGATAAGTGCTTCTTAAATAAGTCGTCCAAATAAAAGCTTACAAACGATAGCATTTTGTTTAGACATTCGATAGAAAATACTACGTCAAGTTTTCAGATAGATATGAAAAAAGGATTTCGGTTGTAAACAAAAAATATTTTATTCACGTGACAAATAGTTAATTAAAAGTAAATTAAATCCCTAATTTATTCAATTTACTCAAAGACTTGAACTTCAATCACCAATCATCATTCGTCATTAAAAAGACTGCAATAGTTTTGTATATGAGTTCTAGTTTGAACCCTTCAATAATATCCCAACTCAGATTTGAATAATGTGTATCGCATCAATCGAAATATGTAGGTCCTTGAAAAGTGAGCTTTGAACCTATTGCAGATTAGACATTAATAGATTTCATTGAAATACATGCGTTCTTAATATAATATATAATTACGCAAATGTATCTACATACATCCATAATCATGTGCATATTATAATTTCATAATAATAATTGACGTTTGACAACTGTATCGACTGTAAATATCAACTAGACCATAACAAGAATTCACAAATAAATCATCAATCACCAGCACGAGTAAGCCTTTTATTAATTCCTTAATGTCACTCGTGTGTATCATGTCTTCACAAATTAATATTAACATTTATAGACTCATTTTTGTTTTGCTTTAATTAACCATTTATTTTGCAAATAAGTTAAAAAGAATTAAGAAAAAAACCCGGTAAAACAAAGTAAAAACTCCGAAGAATATTGGGTATTTTTTTGTTTCATGAAAAAGCCGGTTAAACATCAACAGAGTACAGTTCGGTTCATTTCATTAGGTATTGACGATTTCAAAATATTTTTAGATAACATCCATGGCTTTATTACGTCATAAAATAGTGTATCGAATGTTGGCGCTTCTAAATGAAGGAAAGGTGTTTGATTCCACGAAAAAGTCCATTTTTTTAAATTATCGGTTTACGAAAACTTTGGCATGACTTGGGGTTTTTCGAACCACGTTTCCTTCAAAATTCCTGAATTGAAATGGCACAAAGAATGAAAACGAAACAAAAAAGCATTGTTAACTTCCCATAGGAAGTTATTGTAATGGGTCCGATTTGGCAAATTGAAAATTTTGACATTTCTCGACGTTTCAAGGTCCCTAGAGTCGAAATAAAAGATTTTTAGAAAGATGTCTGTGCGTGCGTGTGTACGTACGTTCGTACGTCCGTACGTTCGTGACGTTTTTTTCGTCGTCCATAGCTCAAGAACCAGAAGAGACATCGACTTCAAATAAATTTTGTTATGCAGATAATAAGGCAGAAAGATGCAGAAAGGGCTCTCAAGAAAATTGCGTGGGTGGTTTTTTTACCATAGCAGTTTAAAAAAAAGGTGAAAATTTTGGTTAACCCTAAATATCTTACGAACCAAAAACGCTAGAGACTTGAATTAAATTGTATATAATAGATTGTAACGTAATACCAAACAAGTATATTTTTTGAAAAAAATCAATATAACGGTATTTTTTTTAAATCAATAAAACTAAAAAAAAAATTTTCACCTCCAAAATTTTACGACTGAAATATGATTTTATCTCTAAAACAATTTTGTGCAACGAAGAATAATGTTTTTGACATCTGATAAAATTTTGAAAAAATCTAATTGACAGTTTTTTTTTATAAAAAATAAAAATCTAAAAAAAAAACATTACTCAAAGTTCGTAAAAATTGAATATCGATTAAAATATCTTTTCAAAAACTTAAAATTTAGGCTTCAAGCTTATTTTATCTTATAAGAAATATTGTTTTCAACATTCAGTAAAATTTTGAGGAAAATAGAATTGACAGTTTTTTTTACAAAAAATAAAAACCTAAAAAAAAATGAATAAAAGTTGGCAAAAATTGATTTTCGACTCAAATATATTTTCAAAACTTTGAGATATTGGCTTTTATTTACTTTTATCTTTCAAAAAATATTGTTGTAAACATTCAGTAAAATTTTGAACAAAATCGAATTGACAGTTTTTTTATAAAAAATTAAAAACCGAAAAAAAAATTAACATAAGTTGGTAAAAATTGAATATAGATTCAAATATCTTTTCAAAAACTTGAAAGTTAGACTTCAAACTTATTTTATCTTATAAGAAATATTGTTTTAAGCATTCTGAAAGATGTTTAGAAAAATCGAATTGACAGTTTTTTTACAAAAAATAAAAACCTTAAAAAAAAATTTATAAAAGTTGGTAAAAATTGATTTTCGACTCAAATATCTTTTCAAAAATTGTAGATATTGGCTTTGAACTGCTTTTATCTTTCAAAAAATATTGTTGTTAACATTTAGTAAAATTTTGAAAAAAATCGAATTGATAGTTTTTGTACAAAAAATTAAATACCTAAAAAAAATTTAACAAAAGTTGGTAAAAATTGATTTTCGACTCAAATATCTTTTCAAAACTATACAATATTGGCTTCAAACTAATTTTATCTGATAGAAAATATTGTTTTCAACATTCGATAGAATTTTGAAGAAAATCGAATTGACGGTTTTTTTACAAAAAATAAAACTCTTAAAAAAACAATACTAAAACTTGGTAAAAATAGCTTTTCAAAAATTAAAAATATTGGCTTCAAACTTATTTTATTTTACAGAAAATATTGTTTTCGATATTCAGTGATTTCTATATATAAAAATCCAACAGTCCGTTTTTCATAAAAAATTAAATCTATAAAAAATAGTATACGCAAATCTGGTAAAATTGATACTACTACATATAGACAAACTTTTAAGCAAGAGAAATCGACAGACGGGATGGGAAGTTATCAGTGTGGGTCGCATCCCAGCCTCTTTTTTTAAAATGTATTTCCAAATGGTGCTAGTGGATTATAAAACTTTTTTTTGTTTTAATTAAGTCTATATACTAATACTATAAATAAGAAAAGTAAGTTTGTTCGTTTGTTTGTCCATCCTTCACTTCACAGCGGAGTAATATTATGACATTATTTTTCGTGTGGTTGTAGTTATGGGGCTAGATATTGTTTTAAGCTACATTTTACCGCGGTAAAATAAATATCTCATTCACATTACAAATTCAATGTAGGTGCTACCTGCTTTTAAACTTATCATCATTGGTTATAATTAAACGTTTTTATCTTAGCGTTAGAATTCCCTGGAATTTAAGGGCCTACTATGGATCACAATTCAACTTTTTTAACTTCCCATAGGAAGTTATTATAATGGGTCTGATTTGTCAAATTGAAAATTTTGACATTTCTCGGCGTTTCAAGGACCCTAGAGTCGAAATAAAAGATTTTTAGAAAGATGTCTGTGCGTGGTGTTTTGGTTAACTCTAAATATCTTACGAACCAAAAACGCTAGAGACTTGAATTAAATTTTATATAATATATTGTAACGTGATACCAAACAGGCATATTTTTTGAAAAAAATCAATATAACGGTTTTTTTTATAAATCAATAAAACTGAAAAAAAATGTGTCACCTCCAAAATTTTACGACTGAAATATGATTTCATCTCTAAAACAATTTTGTGCAACGAAGAATATGGTTTTTGACATCTGATAAAATTTTGAAAAAAATCTAATTGACAGTTTTTTTTATAAAAAAATAAAAATCTAAAAAAACATTACTCAAAGTTCGTAAAAATTGAACATCGATTCAAATATCTTTTCAAAAACTTGAAATTTAGGCTTCAAGCTTATTTTATCTTATAAAAAATATTGTTTTCAACATTAGGACAAATTTTGAGAAAAATCGAATTGACAGTTTTTTTACAAAAATTAAAAACCTAAAAAAAATGTATAAAAGTTGGTAAAAATTGATTTTCGACTCAAATATCTCTTCAAAAAGTTTAAATATTGGCTTCAAACTAATTTTATCTTATAAGAAATATTGTTTTCAACATTTGTTAAAGTTTTTAAGAAATTCGAATTGACAGTTTTTTACAAAAAATAAAACTCTAAAAAAAAACAATACTAAAACTTGGTAAAAATTTACTTTCGGCTCAAATAGCTTTTCAAAAATTAAAAATATTGGCTTAAAAGTAATTTTATTTCACAGAAAATATTGTTTTCGATATTCAGTAATTTTTATATAAAAATCCAATAGTCCGTTTTTTCATAAAAAATAGAAAATAGTACGCAAATTTGGTAAAAAATTGATACGAGTACATATAGACAAATTTTTAAGCAAGACAAATCAACAGATGGGATGGGAAGTTATCAGTGTGGGTCGCATCCCAGCCTCTTTTTTTTATAATAAGCGCACACTCAAAGGGATAATACTATCCTTATTATTTAGACCACTGTGTCACTGTGAGCACTAAGAAAGGAGAGAGGGGTTGAAAGGAGATGTCGGTGCACATTGGTTTGGAATTCCTGAATATTGCACTGGCTGGGAAAGACAGAGTGTGGCAAGGTATTCCACATTCGCATAGTACGGCTAAAGAACAAATCTCTAAACTTGACAGTACCACCGAAGTTGGGCTCGATGGTATATTGATGAGCATTCCTAGAAGCGCGAGTATTACGGTTGAACTGTTTAGGGGAGGAATGCAGTTGGCTATTTCTCTAGAGCATAAACCATTAAAATAACGTTAAAAGAGGGTGAGACAAGAAACATTTCGACGATATTCAAGTGACGTAAATGATCTTATGATGGTAACATCACCAATCAATCTATATGCTCTACGTTCAATACTATTTAAGAGGCTTAAGTAAGTTGCAGGAGCACCAAGTGCCATTTATGGATAAGGTCAAGCATCAAATTCACGAGAAGTTGACACTCTGTCTAGATTAGGGCTTCGATAAAGGAAGCAATAGTGAATGATTTGTTTATTCACAAAATTTAAACCACAAGAAATTGAAAAATGAATTGGTGCAGAGACCATATTGGCAAAAACTGATAAGCAACATCATTCATAATGTATATGGTGAGACCATGGTGGGAAAATAATGATGGCACCAAGTTATACCCTTACATTAGTTGAGTTGTAATTAAGACAACTCAATTTGAAGACAACTACCATTATTATGGGAGACAGCTTTTTTCAGTTGAGTAGACCAAATACGTTGCCTACTTTTATGTGCTTGTTTTGTGTCAAAATCAGCTGTGTAAAGTAAAATACGTAGGAATTTCAAAATTTTGAATTCAGTGCAAAATTTTATAAAAATGACAAAATAATAAGAAATGGAGAGTTCTATTGATTTGTTTCTTGGAAATTCGGAAGAAGAATATCCCCTGAATGTTGTCTGAAGAGAAAAAATATTCGAGATCACTCCAATCCATTGAAACTTCCAAACAAAAAGTATTATTTATAAACAAATTCTTTGATGAGTGTTGATTTTAATGTCTTCGTTTTGTTTCAGATTCATAAGCTATTTTAGACTCAACAAAGACACATTTGTTTATGTGCTAAATGAAATCAAAGATCATTTGAAACAACCACAGCGTTCCTCCGCAATCCCACCAACTCTCAAGCTCTGCACTGCCATACCCTTCATTACAGAAAGAAGTTACCAAAATTGCAGTGGTAATGATTTTAATTAAGGCCTTGCTCAGCCTACAGTTTCGGTAGTATTAAAAGAAGTGGTAGACGTAGTAGAAGTAGAAGTAGAAGTAGAAGTAGAAGGTAGTACCCGTAGCATGATGGTGAGTGCGTTGGACTGTCATGAAAGGGGTCTTGGGTTCAATCCCTGCCTGTGCCACCTTAATTTAAAAAAATAATTTTCGCTGGTACTGCCTCTTGCGAGGAATTGACAAATCCTTCAAGAGTAATTCTTGTCATGAAAAAGTGCTTTCTCAAACTAGCCGTTCGGAATCGGCCCAAAATTGTAGGTCCCTTCCATTCCTGACAACAGTACTCGCACACAGGAATGGTTGAGAGTTGTAAGTCACTAGGCCCTGGTTCACAACGGACTGTTGCGCCACCCCATTTGATTTGATTTTGAGACGTAGTAGTAGTAGAAGAACGTATTGGGATGAATTTATCGAATATTCATTTTTACCAGAAAACCAGATTTCCTGGAGTAAGGCTCATACTGTTTAGTGTTTAGTAGTAGTAATTTAATTCATTAAAAAGCAGTTTGTCTGTCAAAAACAACGAATACATTTGTAATAATCTTAGGCAAATTTTGTTCGGTCAAAGTTGAATACAACTTGAGGATTTTGTTTTTCTTCACTCTTATTCTTATTCAGTTTATGTTTTCGACTGTCGATTTCCAACTTTAAAGTCAAGCAACAAAAACTTTAGAGTCAATCCAAACAAATTTAAGTTAAGAAGCATATTTGGGGTTTGACATGGACTTATTGACTTTTTTTTGTTCATTTTGGTGTACATAAATAAGACTAGAATTTTGTTTTAACATATCTGAAGTAAAGTTTGCTTATTTTAATTTTATTTAAAAGAAAATGAGCGGAAACACTTATTTTTCTAAAAACAAATGCAGTTTGTGACTTTCATTATCTACAGACATTTGAACAAACTTTTTGGAATCCCAAGGTTCCGTAATACTTATAAAAGCGTTTGCCTTTTCAATTGAACATAAAAGTCGGAAATTAAGTGCTTCCCAAAATGTTTACTTGGCTTCAATAAACAAAAAAGTTTAAAATAGAAAGTTTTCAGACATTTTGTAAAAAGACTGAAAATGAAATTCCGTTAAAAGAAACTAAATCAGAAAATTTTTTTTGTTAGATTGATTTTTCTGGCAAATGTTCTCATTTTCTGGCCTTTTGCATTTGTACTTTTTTAGCGTTTTTTTGCATTTATATACACCCATTGACAGCTAAGTAGAAACGATTTTGTGTTAAAATAAAAACATAGATTTTCTCATTCAATTCTTCAAATATTGACTTTTATTTATTATGATCATAAAATTTTAAATATTTTTTGTGAAATATAACCGTATTTTTCAAATTACCACAGGGACATATTGTTTTAAAAATATTTGTAAATTTAAACCTCTGATTTGGCTGAAACAACTAATTAGAAACTTAGAAAAATGTCAAACAAAAAGGAAGAAAACAAAAAATTCGGTTGGGTTTTTTGATTTTAAAGGGTTAATATTTTTTTTTGTCGGGTAGTACCCGTGGCATGATGGTTAGTGCGTTGAACTGTCATGTGCTTTCTTAAATTCACCGTTCGGATTCGGTCCAAAATTGTAGGTCCCTTTCATTTAACAGTATTTGGTTGAGAATTGTAAGTCACTAGGCCCTGGTTCACAACGGACTGTTGCGCCACCCAATTTTTTTTTTTAATATTTTGTCGGAAATCCTCTCGATTAGGTCTTGGCATCTTTTAACTGGAATCGCATACCAGGCTACCAGGCAGTATCCAAATTTTGAATGTTTTGAGTGCTTTTTGACTTCATCCCATAGATGCTCGATAGGATTTAAATTAGGACTTGACGATGGCCAGTCAAGTACTCGCATAGAATTTTGATCAAAAAAATGTTTTGTGAGTTTTGTAGTATGCTTCGGATCATTGTCTTGTTGAAAAGAGCAAATGACCGGCATATTTTCTTCAGCCCACGGTAGCATTATGTTTTTTTTTTTATTTATATTCACAAGCACTCAAGGGGTTATTAGTACCCTTTATATGTTTATATTTAAACACAGTGCGAGCGTTATTAAAATAGGGAAGGATTTAAAAGGAGACACCGGTATAAAGTTCTGAAATTGAGCTTAAGTGTAAACTGATGAGCATTCCTAGAAGTGCGAGTATTACGGCTGAATTGTTTAAGGGGTGGAATGCAACTGGCTAATTCAACAGAACATTGTTTGTAAAAATATCTATAAAACAACGAAAAGCATGAAACATTGCGACGGTGTTCTAGCGATATAGTTCTGTCGCCTATCGTTTTTAAAGCCCTTTTTTGAATTCTATCCAAGATATTTAAACTTGTTTTGGGGGCACCTGCCCAGATATGCGAATTATATTCAAGATTTGGACGGATAAAAGCTTTGTAGATTATAGCCAGATCAGAAGGGGTGGAAAATTTATTGCATCTTCGGAGAAATTCTAACCACCTGGCAGCATTTTTGGCGATATCGTATATGTGATCATTCCATAAGAAGCGATCTGTGATATTCATAACGAGTACTGAAAGTTGATTAGTTTCCTGGATGCAAGTGCCGCTCATGGATAGCGGCATCGTGGGTGGGTTACTCTTTAACGACAGGAGACAGCATTGAGTTTTCGAAGCATTAAATTCTACACGAGTTTTGATTCCCCATTGGAAAATGCTGTCAAGATCAGAATTTAATGAGCTTATCATACGCTTCCGTTTAAATTCCACATCCGAAGGACAAGGACGTGAATCTAGAAACGACAACAACTTGTATTGAACGGTTAGAAAGGTAATTTCTAATCCAACGAAGACGAGATTCATCAATGCCAAAAGCACGCATTTTCGATAAGAGAGCTTGGTGCCAAACTCTATCAAATGCTTTTGAAATATCAAGTTCAATAATCTTACTTTCTCCAACCTCTCTCTCTGAACCATGAGATCACCAGTGGACCTATTGCTACGAAAGCCATACTGTCGGTCATTAAGAAGCTTCCGTTCTTCAAGATATTTCTTAAGCTGAAAATAAATCAGCGTTTCCATGACCTAAGAAAGAATGGACGTAAGTGCAATTGGGCGATAGTTTGAGGGAGAGGAGCATTCGCCTTTTTAGGGACAGGCTGGACAAATGCAGTTTTCCATCCACTCAGGAAGAGACCTGTAGACAGGTGGAAAAGCTTACGCAGTGGTTTTGCCAGCGTTGAAGAACACCTCTTCAGAACAATAGTGGGAATACTATCCGGGCCAGCGGATTTTTGTATGTCAAGGTCTTTCAGTATCTTTCGACTGCACGAGTGCGAAAAAAATTCGTCCCATAGAATCATTTACGCTCTCAAGAACAGGAGGACTCATGACACTATCCGGTAGCGTCGAATTAACAGCAAAATGTGCTGTAAGCAAATTGGCTTTATCAATCGAGCTTACATAGGGAGTGTCATTGTGGACGAGCGTTGGAACCGAGGATGACGTGGTGTTTCGTACGTTTTTTACAAATGACCAGAAATTTTTACTACCTTTGGGACATTGTAGTATTTTTTTGCCGTAATTCATGCAAAAATTTGGTTCGTCGAATATGACCATTACAGGTCTTTCTAGCTTTTCCGGTTTTCCTCAGTCGGGTTGGCTTTAAAACAACGGAAACTTACATCTCTGATCCTAATAACCTCTTTACAGCTCGAATCAAACCATGAGTTCTCTTTGGGTTTGATAGATTTCACCCTATTCGGGATAAAATTTCTCATTCCACAAAGAATAAAATTTGTTACCATTTCTGCGCTGGAATCCACGTCACTATCGAGGAAGCATAGTGACCAGTTAAAGTTCCTGAAGAATTCATTGAGACCGTCCCAGTTGGCTTTCTCATATTGCCAAACGGTACTCATAGGAGTTTTTCTTTAACTGGGTTTTTCGATATGAGAATTTTGCAGATACGATACAATGGTCTGATGTGCCTAGATTGCTGTTAAACAGTGTTCTAAAAGAGTCTAAAAACTAAAATTGTCGCTTTAACCATTGAAATGTATAAATATATATATGTGTATTTAGTTTTTACACATTTTTGCATAGAGTTTTTACCTCTTCATATCTTTATATTCCAAGTTTTAATGGTAATGAGCAAACAATTATTTATTTGTTGTGTCTAAGCAAATAAACCGCAGTGTAGAAACAACTTATCCCTAACCAGTTGCTCTTGAAACATCTAAACTCTAATTATAAACCAACAACCAGCAGCAGAGTAATTTCTGATTCTTAGTATGCCTTGACTATGCGTCACAAACTTAGTTGGAACATTGGTGTAGAACCACATCATCCTTAGATCGTTCCAATAATTATTATTATTCGATGTTTGGGTGAGTTGAGAAGAGTTCAAGCTTCATACACACTACAGATTCCGAGGTTTCCAGATTCCGACTTCAAATAAACCAACAAAAACTTGATCCGATTTCAATGTTCCATGTACATATGTCTCGTAATATTTTCATCTTCACCAGAATCAGTTATCACCAACAAGCAACAAGTCTTTTGAGAAGTTTCCCATTCATAATTTTTCTTATTTAAATCCAATGCTGTGATCTTTGCAAGTTCAGTGGTCATCGGTAGCTTATCAAACTTGCACATGTTCGGTTCCGAAATTAAAAATTTAGTCTTTTTTTAGAGCTTATAGTTATGCGCCAACGCCGTCGCTGCTGCTGCTCTCAAATTATTTATTAATAATTTATTTTATTATTAATAAAAATAAATTAATAAATAAAAAGAATCTTAAGATACAGTTCAGTATATAAACGGGTACCTGTTTTATTTATTGCATTGAGCCGTTTCTGGTTTTGACTTTGAGTGCGTTTGGTTCGGTACAGTTTTTGGATTTATTTTTATACTTTTTTGAATTGCGTTAATAAGGCAAAAATGTGGCTAAAGAATACTTTCTGGGCGTTATTGTCGGTATTCCTGATGGTTCTTGGTAGCATTGAGGTTATGGCTGACTGGCAGTTTGATAAACAAGAAATCGGATTAAGATGTAAGTTTTCTTTGTTAAGGTGATCAGTTTGAATAAGTGCTTAACTCTACTTCTGTAATGTATATGTATATCTTAGAGTTTGGTGGTATTTCGTAAATACACATTTTTGTGCAATGAAAACTATTAAATTGCTTTATTTAAAAAAAAAACAAGCTAACATAGTTTTTCATTAATAATAATCTCGTGCACACAATACTCAATAGTTGTAAATTTGTATTGTATCTCTTTGGGATTTTGTTGTATTACCTTTATTGATAGTCTGCTGGCATGACGTATCTTTTGATAGAAAATATACATAAATTAATTTGAAGTAGAGAGACAATAATTGTGATGCATCTAATTGTTCTTGTCATTTATTTAATTAGCTTCACGAGTGATTCGCATGAAATAATTGCGTATTTTTATAATTTCAATAACGAATTCTGGTTTATTTAGAATTCATTTAATGCACATTTTTAAAAAAAACTAAAACTAATGTTAGACAAGGATATTTTCTGAATCATTTCTGTTATCTTTATTATTTACATGAAGGTCCATATAATTAGATACAATATTTTCAACCAATATACATTCCTAACTGTTAATATCATCCTTTATTTTGTTTACATGTGTTGATTAAAAGAGTCGACGACCTACTGCAAACCTGCAAACGTGCATTAATGAATGCCAGGCAGTGTTGCCACCTAAACAAAAATATAAAACATCAACTGCATTGAGTGTAGAAACTTTATATTCTTAATCAAAATAACTTGAGAAAAAATGCATACAAAATGGATAATTATTTTGGGCTCAGTAGGAAAGTTAAGCAATCCCACCGGACTAAAAACTTTAGACTAGTAGTTCGGCATTGTTTTATTGTTATTTAACAAGATTTAAAGGAGGTTTGGATGCGACCGACACTGATAACTTCCCATCCCGTCTGTACATTTGTCTTGCTAAAAAGGTTTGTAGGTTTTCGTCTTTTGTAAAAAAAAGTTATCAGTTAAGTAATTCTAAAAAGTTTTAAAATTACCAACAATATTTTGCATATTATAATAAAAGAGTTTGATTTCAAAATCTATTTTGGTTAACGAGATTTTTATTCGAAAACTAATTTTTACTAATTTTAGTAACATTTCTTAAAAGTTTTAATGTAAACAAATTATCATTATTAAACAAATATAAATTGGATGAGTGAAATTAATTTAAGGCCAATTAAATTTTCTATTAATCACGAGATATCGGGAATCGAACATCAATTTTTACCAATTTTGGGTTCTATTTTTTGTAGATTTTAATTTTGTATGTAAAAACTTACTGTTAGATTTTTATAAAAGAATTAATGAATGTTGAAAACAATAGAATTAATTTGAAGCCTATATTTTTAATTTTTAAAAAGATATTTGAGTCGAAAATCAATTTTTACTAACTTTTATTACTTTTGTAGGTATTATTTTTTTGTTAAAAAACTGTCAATTCTATTTTTCTCAAAATATAATCGAATGTTCAAAAAAAATTTCTTATAAGATAAAATTAGTTTGAAGCTAATATTTTTAATTTTTGAAAAGATAATTAAGTCGAAAATCTGTTTTTTACCAACTTTTATTAATTTTGTTTATGTTTTAATTTTGTTTGTAAAAAAACAGTCCAATCGATTTTTCTCAAAATGTCACTGAATGTTGACAATGATATTTTTCATAAGATAAAATTAGTATAAAGCCAATATCTCAAAGTTTAGAAAAGATGTTTGCGTCGAAAATCAATTTTTAAAAAGTAGATGTTTTTTTGAGTTTATTTTTCATAAAAAAAACTGTCAGTTTAATTTTTCTTAAAATCTTACCTGATATTAAAAACGTTATTCTTTGTTGCACGAAATTGTGTTGGAGATAAAACCATTTTTTATTCGTAAAATTTGCAAGGTGACATTTTTTTAATTTTTTTTTTGATTTATAAAAAAAAAAAACATTTAGTTGGATTTTTTTTCCAAAAATATACTTGTTTGGTATCACATTTTAATATGTTCTATACAATTTAATTCAAGTCTCTAGCATTATTGGTTCGTGAAATATTTAGGGTTAACCAAAATGTTCACCTTTTTTTTAAACTGCCTACCATGGCAGTAAACCATAAACAATAAACCACCTACGTAATTTTCTTGAGAGCCCTTTCTGCATCTTTCAGCATTATTATCTTTATAACAAAATTTATTATAAGTCGATATCTTTTCTGTTTCTTGAGCTACGGACGACGAAAAAACATCGTGAGCGTACAAAAGGAGGCACCGACATCTTTCTAAAAACCTTTATTTCGACTCTAGGAACCTTGAAACTTCGAAAAATGACAAAATTTTCAATTCGACAAAGCGGACCCATTAAAAACCAAAAGAAATATGGCCTCTCTGTGGTTAGACAAATTGAAGTGTGATGAGAAGCTTAGAGATTACCAAGAACTGCCATTCGACTTTGTGACTTATTTAAACTCTGTATACCCTCTATTTACTTTTAATATTGAATGTGATCTAAAAATATACCTACATGTGTTTTGGAGATACGATAACAATTAATGTAAATTTGACGGATATCCAGCTAGTATGAACTTTCAAAACATGTTTGCAGATTATCTTAAGACTGCCTTTGAAGATTTTTCTTCCACAAGTAAATCTTCTCCTATTTCTGCCAACATACAAGAATACAGTCACATTAAAACAATGAATTTTTCGTTTTCTGAAGCCTCTAAATGTGACAATATTTTAAAGCTGAATGAATGTCTCAGTTCTGGTCGTGAATACCATTATTTATGTTGACAAAATGTATGTCTTATGTTTCCTATCCATTGTTTCTTCTTTTAAACGAGTTTCTGAAATGGTCTTAGTCCCCAAATCTTTTGAAATATTTATTCCTAAGTCCTTACAAATTTTCTAAACATTTAGTTACAAATCATAGTTCCTAAATTGTTTGAATCCTTTGCCGGTGACATTCATCTGTTTTATTTAAAAATCAACAATTCCTAATTTATTACAACTCTCTGCTTTTTGTTGGGATGCATTCAAAAAAACAATCGCAAGTCGATTGCATCTTTACAGACCTTAGTAAAACATTTTACAGATTAAGTCCTTAAATTCTTCCTTATAAATTAACTGAAATTATCTTAAAGAAAGATACTATAGCGGCATGTTCAGGAGTAACAACATTTCAATTTAAAGTCAATTCTGGTGTACCTTAAGGGAGTCACCTTGGTCCACTGCTGTTTATTTTATTTGTAAATTATTTGACTTCTGTTTTAAATAATTCTATATCGCTAATCGACGAAGATGATGTTTAAATTTTTGGAGTTATTAACTTCATCGTTAAGAGCTACAAGGAAATGATGCAATAAAAACGTTTGATTTAAATATTGTCAAATATAAGACCATGTGTTTTACACGTTAACGGACTATAAGAAATTATGACTTTATGTTCAACTTGTCACGTTTGAAGAGAGATTTCAGTTTTTCTGACCTTAGTATTGTTCTAAAATCAAAATTAACGTTTAACTATAACAAAGCTTACAAAATACTTGGTTTCCCGTGAGTTTCGTGATCCATACGTTTTAAAAATTGCGTAAGTTTCTTTTGTTCGGTCCAACTCTTGAACACGCTTGGGTTGTATGGACGCCATACTATTCCATTCATTGAATAGAAAGTATTTAAACTAGATTTCTAATGGTTCTATTACATCCAAAGACTTCTTTCGATAAATCTCCCACTTCTTTTTGGTAACAGATAGTAATTGCAGTTCTGTTCTATAGCTGGTGTATTGAAGGGAACGATATTCTTTGTCTTTTGTATTTTATTCTGAGTCAGGATAGCTTAAGAAGAAAATAACCCCTTGGAACTATTTTTAGCATACCGAACTATGGCGCTAACAGTCCTCACAATCAATTAATCAATAAATTTAACAAATTCTCTATAATCATTGGTCTTACAAATGACAATTTCAAATCTACAAGCTTAAGATTTAATTTATGTTCCTATAAGTAGTTTAATTTATGTTAGTTTTAAGTTTATATTTAAGTAAATATTAGAAACTTAACGTTCGCATTTAACGTATTTAACAAATGTATCAACGTTTAAAAACTTTAGGTTTCTTGTCTTTCAAAAACTAATAGTGATGTAGAAAAGTTACAATTCATACGTCATTTGATAACGTTAATTAGATAACCTAATTTCTAAACACATCATACTAGAAAAACTAGTATTGTGTTAATACTTTGCGTTTAGGGCCAAAATGACGTTATACAAATTTGCCAAAACTGTATTTTTATGTGTGACAAAATTTGATTCCGAATTTAATTTTTACAAAATCAACAAAAAAACATACAAATTTTTTAATATAATTTCTTTTAAATTTTAGCCACACTGGAGGAAGGAGAAACCTGTCAAATAAAAACCGGGGAAGCAGGGATCTGTAAAAGACTTTCATCCTGTGAAGTATACTATGATGGATTAAAGCGGAAAACTATTCCATATAGTTTCCTTGTCCGGTGCTCATTCATTGATGTAGATGAAGTTATTTGTTGTCCACTTAATAATACAAGGCCAATAAATCTTGAAGAACCAGTCACAGCAATAGGGTAAGATAAAATTGATTCATAAATTATAATTTGTTTCGGTTAAAATATCATTCCTTAAAAAATTTGACAACTTGAAAATTTAATCAAATTCTTAATTGTGGTCTCATGTGTCATAAAAATTAAACAAAACTTGATTTTACTAATTTTTCAACAGAATTTCAAGAGCCACGAGATCACCACCTACTGAACCGCCCCGAAGGAATGGAGGCGAACGACCTTCTCAAGCAGGTAATATTCACTTCAAATATTTAAAGTAAATTAAATGGCTTGCAGTCATTGGAGATGATTCTTCTTATTTATATAAAACTTCAATATAAGACTTTAAAGATACGTATTTAATAATTGACAGAAAAGAAGGATGGAAGGGTTTTTTGTTCAATAATGTCAAAAATTTGTCTGTGTCCTTTTAAATCAACAGCTTGAGAAGTGACACATTTTTATTTCATAAGAATACATACGTAAGTGCCACAATTTTTCAGGAGAATAAAAGGAACTGGTTTTATTTTCACCTTGTTTGTTTTTATGTTTAAATAATTAATTATCAATAATTAAAAGATGCCTGTTGCAGTTGACTAATGTAGTTCCAAGAAAAGTGCCTTACTGCATTTTTTTATATTTTGTTGGTATAGCTGCCAGCTGCCAATTTAAATACAATTTTGCTCTACAATGTATTCTTTCTGAGAAATAGTGGCGCAACATTCTAAACAATTAAGAAAAATGTTAAGGCCATTTTTATTAATTTAAACGATTTTAACATCTCCTAACATAAAGTATGGTTAAAATCAGGGAATGGCTTTTTTTTTAACTTTTAGCAATTTGCTAAATCCATATGACATCTGTACAATTAATCTCATAATAGCAGTGGTTGGAAATGTCTAATCTACAGTTTTCAATTCTAATTTTAAGCTTTTTATTTCAACTATTTGTTTTTTAATAAAAAGGAATTAGAAAAATTACTAGTACGCAAAACGAAAAGAAAGGTTTAAAATTTTTGATTCCCTTAGTATATTATTAAACGTTTAGAAAATTTGATATACAATAAGGTAGCTTTCCTCGTGAAAGAACATATCTCACCATTTCAACACGGTTTCGTATCAGGAAGGTCAACAACCACCAATCTTTCTATTTTCTCTAATTTCATCTTAAATAAAGGTCAACAACCACCAATCTTTCTATTTTCTCTAATTTCATCTTAAATAATGGTCAACAACCACCAATCGTTCTATTTTCTCCAATTTCATTTTAAATAAACTCGAAAAAGGTCACCAAATTTACACAGATTTAGCGTAAGCTTTTGATAGAGTAAAACAATCAATTTTGTTGAGAAAATTAATTTCTTTTGGTTTTCATTCAAATCTTTTGAAATGGTTGGACTCTTACCTTAAGTATCGTATTCAATATTTAGAATTGAAAATATGGTTTCAAGTCCAGTTTTGGTAATCTTAGATGTTCTCCAAGGTAGCCACCTTGGGCCACTTCTCTTCCTAATTTTTATCAATTACTTACCTTATACTTTAAAAAATTCTGTTCAACTTCTATTTGCTGATAACTTGAAGTTTATAAGATGCATAAGGTCCATTACGATTGTAATCTGTTAGAAAATGATCTTGGCAAAATTTTCGGAATGGTGCTCTGTAAACCAATTATAATTATATATTTTGTCGTAACTTTTGCCAAATTCTCTTCGAATATAAGATAAATTGAGTAAATAATTGATTAATTCTTGATAGAGTTTGTGAAAAGGAAGATCTTGGCGTAATTTTCCACTCAAAATTAAACTTTTTCAAGCATTCTATAACATCCATTCAAACTGAATTGAAATGCTTCAAACTAAATTTACTAGGTTCGCAATTCGGAAATTAGGTTTGAACATGGACACTCCATCATATACTACCAGATGTCAACTTTTAGGTATGCAGTCAGTTGCAAATAGACGAAAAATGTATTCAGTTATGTTTATAAGTGGTATTTCTAATATATTGCTCTATCGCGACAACTGAGAGTACGTTCTTTATTTCGTGAAGATGATCATAAAGTTAACTTTGCAAAAAATGAACCTATAACCCGCTGGCGCTGTGTCAGTGAAACTAATTTTATTGTGTCTCATATTGAATTTGACTGTCATCTGAGTAGATCTTCTTTAAAAAAAGATTGGTATTGTATTGTCAATTTAATTGATATTTAATTTTACAATATGATTTTACAGTTGTCAAATTGTTAATGTTTATTTTTATTTTATTGTAAGTAATATGCTAATAGTCAATCTCGATGAATTAGCATGTATTCGAACTCGGTAGTCTACTTGTAGATTTAAAATCTTTAAATTAGTAAAATGTTAAATCCTTGACAATAGGAGTTTTAAAATTTTACGACAGTGTAAAAAAAAAATTTTTAATATTTATGGGCAATTCATTGTTAAAATTCCGATTCCAGAATTTTTGGAAGAACTAAGAAGATTGAAGTAGAAGTCACAGAACAGCTGGCGATGCGATATAGTGATATTTGAAAAGTGGGGATTGGGGGTTTGGGTTTTGAAAGAAGGCATACTGATGTGGTATATGAAGATGGGACTAGTTAAGCTAGGATGAAAGCAAGTAATTACACTGGTCGACAAGGTTTTTTTATTGGGAATAAAATTGCACCTTTCCCAAGGGTTTTTGGTGGCTTTAAATTAAATCCGACTTCAAAATGAGTGTATTATGTCAGATTTTTGAGATTCATATTTTTGAAATTTGAAAAACACGTAGGTATATAAAGCTTTTGAGATTACCTAAATTTCAGCACTAAAAATAAAGTCCTCATCGTATTTTTCAGAACTATGAAAGCAATTTAAGGTTTTCTCAAAACTGTAGCAAAACTAGTTAGCAAAAGAAAAGTTTACAATTTTCGAGTCACTTAGTTGTCTTAAATAATTAAATAAGGTGGCGCAATAGTCCGTTGGGAACTAGGGCCTAGTGACTTACAACTCTCAACCATTCCTGCGTAAATAAATAAATTGGGTGGCGCAACAGTCCGTTGTCACTAGGGTCTAGTGACTTACAACTCTCAACCATTCCTGTGTGCGAGTAATGTTGTCTGGAATGGATGGGACCTACAGTTTATATGCCGAATCCGCACGGCTTATTTGAGAAAGCACTTTTTCATGATAAGAGTTACTCTTGGAGAATTTGTCAATTCCTCGCAAGAGGCAGTACCCGTGAAAAAACTTAAGATGGCATAAGCAGGGATCGAACCCAAGACCTCTGGCATGCAAGTCCAACGCACTAACTATCATGCCACTGCGGTACTAAAACCATTCCTGTGTGCGAGTTATGATGTTAGGGATGGAGGGGACCTACAGTTTTAAGCCGAATTCAAACGGCTAATTTGATAAAGCACCTTTCATGACAAAAATTACTCTTTGAAGATTTGTGTTTTCTTCGCAAGAGGCAGTACTCGTGAAAAAAACTGTAGATGGAACTGGCAGGGATTGAACCCAAAACCTCTGGAGTGATAGTCATAAAGTTGTGTTCCTGAGAATAGAATTGCGTTTTTCCAATTTGTGTTGCTGCTTTCAAACTCGACTTCGAAATTCGTATATTACATCAGATTTTTGAGATATTGATTTTTAAAATTCTAAAAACACTTTTTAGTCTACCTTAATTTATAAAGTGACTTTTTTTAATATAATTCTTGATGGTTTTAAAAATGTATAAATCTTTTCTTCAATATTCAGTTGAAATATTTATATTTTTCATATAATATTCGAGAAATCTTCAATGTACTTCACAAGTTTCATAATAATATGAAAGAAACGTTCAACTATTTATGCTCAAACGGTTTTCAACACAAAAAGGACAAAGGTTTGAAAATTTACATAGCACAAATTATCAAATATAAAAACAGACAAATACCTAACCTTGAAAGTAATGATGAAGTTATTTATCAGAACTTAGATAAAGCCAGTATCTTTGCAACAACCTTTCTGAAAAATCATAGTGCATCTCAACACCTTAGTGATGATCCAACTAAAATGCTAGTAAGTGAAACAGCAAATACAGTTCACTCGCAAATCACTGAAACTCCTATGGATCAGTTTATATCCAGGAAGGATGTCAAATACATCGTTTCAAACATAAAAGTAAAAAAAATCTGATGAACTAGACAACATTAAAAACAGATATATCTTAAAAAAATTTCTTATATTTTTGATAAACGCGTTTTCAAAAACGCAATATTTTCAATTGAATTGGAAATATGCAAAAGTAATACCGATTTTTGAACCTGGAAAACCATCAAGATCTCAACAAGCTATCGACCAATAAGTTTGCTTAGTTGTATAAGCACGTTTTCGAATAAATTTTGAAATGTAAGATATTACGCATCGTTGATGAGCTTCAGATGTTTCGGAATGAACAATTTGGATTCAGAACGCATCACAGTACTACTCAACAGGTATTAAGAGTCTGTGAACATATTAAGAAAAATCTCTACTGAGCTTATTCTACTTGATACAGAAAAGGCATTTGACTGAGTTTGACACGATGGAGTTATGCACAAGATGGCATATTTCAGGTTTCCTTCGTATCTTGTAAAAATTACCCAAAGTTTTTTGTCCAATCGTTACTTTAGTGTTTTCGTCAACAACTGTTCGTCTAACTGTTAACAAGTCAAGTAAACTATGGTGTCCCGCAAGGATCAGTATTAGGTCCTTTACTGTACAATATTTATACTTCTGATATTCATAGATTACCAGGCTGTCAGATAGGCATATTTACGGATGATACAGGCATGTTTTCATCCCATGAATTTGGTCTTACCATTGAGAAAAATTTGAAAAATGCGATAGAATTGGTGAGTGGTGACTAATTACTACACTAAATGAAAAATAAAACTGAATGCTGGCTAGCTACAAGCCATATTTTTCAGCAGAAAAAGAAAATCTTGTTACTTACCAAGCAATGAATTGTATTGTTTACAATAAAGAAATACTTACCAAGCAATGAACTTAACGTTAATTGTGTAAATGTCAAATTTGAACCAAGTGTGAAATATCTTTACTAAGCCAAAAACTAAATTTCAGAGATCATATTGTCAGAACTCTGCAAAAAGTTAGCATTTCTATAAATATTTTATATCCTTTTATAAAAAGAAAGTCCTGTCTTAGCAAAGACAATAAAATGATAATTCAAAAAGTAGTATTCTAAGCAATACTTCTGTATGGATGCCAGGTTTGGGGGAAATGTGCGTAATGTCATTTTTAAAAATTACAAATATCACAAAACAAGCTTCTAAAAATGATGCTTTACCTTCCACCATAGACTTACATGAGAAAGCGAATGTTGAATTGATATCTCTAAAAATCAATAAACTGACTAACACCTTGTAAATTGTGAAATCTCTGAAAATCCGCTTATAAACCAATTGATTCAAAATGAGTCAAAATTAAGCTGCCTTTTCAATTTGAGTTGAAGGTTTTGTTTGTATTTTCCTTCAAAATTATTACTTTAATTATTATTATCTAAGTTCTATATACAAATTAATATACTTGTTCAACAGAAGGATATCATATAAAAATATCAAATCTCTGTATGTAAACTGTGCTTTAGCTTACCAAATGTAACTGTTAATACGAAAATAAAAAATATCTATCTCTGCATCTAACTTTTGTATGTATTTAAAAAAAATGATGAAAACGTTTGTTCTTGAGAAGATTAAATTCGAAATCAGCACTAAAAATTAAGTCCAAAACATGTTTTTTAAAGCTTCGAAAATATAAAATTTAAGGTTTTCCCAAAAAGAGTCAAATAAAGAATGATAAATAACGATAATTTCCAGAAACTAAGAAATCATCATACAATTTTTTTCTAAGAAATATTTTGAGTTTTAACTTAGTGTAAAGACCCCAGTTCTGGTTGTTTTTAACATGTTTAAGGGCATATATTATAAGAACCTGATGCGAGAGTAAAAATTAGATGCAAGATTTGAATGTATGATATCTTAATCCTTCAAAAACGTGTTGTTTTGTTAGTGTTATTTTTACTATCAAAGTTTAAGAGCTTCAGTAGCGATTTTTTCTTCATCAGACATGTTAAACATATTTATTTAAGTTCTATTTTGAAACTGAATCGTAAAATTAAAAAATGTTCCACATAAATATTACTTTTTAGCTTGTCGGAGATACAGTGGTGCTATTCTTGGTTTCCATATCTTAGATGGCCTCCCGGTGTCACCTGGTGAATATCCCCATATGGGAGGTTTGATAGTTCCTCTTGGTGGTGGAAATACGGTTGACAATCGATGTGGATCTTCGCTGATATCGGAGCGATATGTCCTAACTGCTGCTCATTGTGTTAATGATCCGCTAGCGCAGCCAACATTTGTGCGCTTAGGTGTAGTTGTATGGAATGCCACAGACGATGACAATAGTGACGGTATCCTTCCTGTTGATGTTGAAATTGAGGTAAATAATAATACGAAATAATTTAATTAATATGTAAATAAAAATTATTCTTGGTTTTTCAGAACATAACAATGCACTGGCAATACCAATCACACTTGCGTTACCATGACATAGCTCTAATTAGACTTCGCAAGGATGTTGAATTGTCACCTTTCATTCGTCCAGCCTGTCTATACACAGATTCTAAGGATATAGATTCGTCAACTCCACTCGTAGTCATCGGTTGGGGTGTTACAAATGTCCAGAGTGAGTAAAGAATAAAATATAATAAATAATACATTATTCATCATTTTGTACTACCATCAAATTTTAGCTCGTGTTCGGTCTGAAGTCCTTCTTCAAACTAATGTGACAACGGTTCCGATTAGAGATTGTAATGCAACACACATATCCTATGGTACATCCCGTGGCTATCGAAATGGCCTCAGCGATGGACACTATTGTGCTTACGACCCAGAACTGAGAAAAGATTCATGCGAAGCAGATTCTGGTGGTCCTTTGCAATTGGTCCGTAATCGAGAATCGACAATTGTTGGAATTGTGTCATTTGGACTCTCATGTGGAAGTGCCATTCCATCAGTGTACACAAGAGTAGCGCATTACTTAGATTGGATCGAAAGTATTGTTTGGCCATCTTCAGTGTGATTCAGTAACATTAATTGTTTGAATTAATAATTTATCTAATTTATGATCATTTTATGTTTGTTTTTATGTCATCACCCGATTTTGGATACTTATTTAATAAAACATTACGTTGTTAAGTTATTTATAGTGTTAGAAAACTTAAAAATAAAAGTTAGTCTGAAATGTTTTTAAGTATATAATTATATTTATATAGTAAATTTAGTTTTTTTCATTAATTTAATTCTTTTAATAAATCGGATAAGTAATATCAATTACTGTAGTCAATAATTACTTAGTGTCATATTTGATTCTTAGGTGTTTGCTAGGCAACATCATACCCTTAAGATGGAATATCTACTCATGTGTAAAAGAGATACCATTAAATTTGTTGTTTAAGGCGGGACATTTTAATAAAAAAACCCACATTCAATAACTGTTTTAACTCTATGCAAATCAAATCAATCTTTGAAAATGTATTTTTTGACAGGTGAGCAGGGATCAACTGAAGAACATTGCGTTCTCCTGGTATTTTAGAGAAGGGACCACAGAATGTTATTTTATCCCAAAAAATAGTAAATTTACTAAACAATAATTCAATAAAAAACTATTATTTTTTTAAAGTTAAACACCAATGTATACATATTTCGGTAGCATTTTATTAAAGTTTGTATTTTTATATAAATAAAATGCACAACTATATCGCGCTAGTATTCAAAGAGTCTGTAAAATAAATGTATTGACAAAAAAATTCAAATGCCATTTTTTTTTTTTATTGTTAAAATGGTTTTTTTATATAAATTTTTTCAATTTTTCTTAAAAAATATTCTTGCAAATGGAGTTATTTGGAATATTTTAATATAAATTTTATTTTTGATTTTTGTAAAATAAATTGAACCGTTTTCGAGACATAGAGTTTTTAAAAAAAGCTTAATTTTTAAAAAAAATCCAAACAAATTTTTTTTGACAGAAGGAAATCTTTAAAAGACACTTGGCAGTATTCGACACCAAGTAGTGTGGGACTCTTAACCACTAAAACCACCTCTTCATCAGGGCCAATCTTGAAGGATCGACTTTCGACTTTTCTTTCTTAACTTTGTACAATCACTTTTGGGAAAGTTTAAACTTTTAATACTTTTCCATGTTTTTTTTCGAGAAGAGGAGAACCAAGCCTATTTAGAAAATAGGCTTGGTTCTCCTTCATCTCCTTACATGGTTTCTTATATTCAAGACGGACTCTATTTCAGAATTAGTATGACTTTGCAGTCTCTGGTTGTGCGATACAGCGTATTTTTTAACAACTTATGTAACCATTTCTATTTGTAAATCACCAAGGTGCATTAACTATTCCACGAAGGACTTTGTATTGGAATGTTTGGATGATTTCGGTATTTGTTTTCTTTGTACAGCCCCATAATTGGATTCTATAGGTCCAAACAGGCTTAAGTACTTGATTATACAGCATTATTTTGTTTTAGATTGATAAATCAGAGTTGTCACCAAGTAACCAGTGATTTTTTCTTTATTTCAAGTTTAGTTCTTCTCTTTTCTTTTTGATGTGCTCTTTCCACTTTAGCATTGCATCCAAAGTCATTCCAAGATATTTGGCCGTATTGGCGTAAGGTACAGCTTGATTATTAATGATTATTGGAATATTGTTTATCTTTTTATTTATAAAGTTCATATGTTAATATTTAGTTTCATTGAGTTTGATACGCCATTTTTCGGTCCAGGCTCTCACTGTGTCGACGGCGCAGCATTTTGTAGTTCTACTACTGCCTTAGAGAAACATTTTTCGGATACCAATATTGCGGTATCATCTGCAAAAGTAGCCATTATGGAGTGATTACCAACTGCAATATCCTTTGTGTATAGTAAATACAGGGTAGGACCTAGGACGCTTCCTTGTGGTACACTGGCTTCTATTTTCCTCAATTCCGAGTATTCTTGATCGTACCTTACTCTAAACAATCGGTCTGAGATGTACGATTTTAATATTTCAAAGTATTGCCTGGGAAGATCCCTTTGCAGTTTGTACTCAAGTCCCTAATGCCAAACCTTGTCAAAAGCTTGAGCAATATCTGAGAAAATACCTGAACATACTTTATTTTTTTTTTCTAATGCTTTTTCTATTACATCCGATATTCTATGAACTTGGTCTATCGTGGAATGTTTATTTCTAAAGCCAAACTGTTGGTTTGGGATTAACCCTCTTTCTTCTATGATTTTGCTAAGTCTCTTCAGAAGCAGTTTTTCAAAAATTTTTGTCATAATTGGTATAAGCGATATTGGTCTGTAAGCCGTCATTTCTGTAGGTGGTTTTCCTTGCTTTGGTATGACAATTACTTTAATGGTGCGGGACATACCGGTGCTTAAGACATGCATTTATTATATGTTGGAGTTATATGAGGGCTTTCAATGGCATTTCTTTCATAACCTGAGCAGTAATTAGATCGTAACCTGGTGATTTTTAATTTGATAGTTGATGTAAACACAAGCTTTTTATTTCTTTAAGTCTTACAATTGGTATTTCACTTTCATCTATCTTATCAACAAACTGTAAGCTATTTTTAGCCGCGTTTGATGAGTATGGCTTAAAAACATTTGCAAGATGTTCAGCAAAAAGGTTAGCTTTTTATTTCGGGTTACCGAGCATGGCAAACACCCATCTTGAGAATTCAAGGGCGAGTTTTGTAACTGCGGTCTTTTCAGGCAGTTGGCTGCTTTCCATAGCGAAAAATAGCTTCAAGCATCATTCGTTAATTGAGATGCTCTTTAAAAGCTGTGTAAATCTTGTCTATATACCTCAGCGATGGAGAGATGTAAAGGCAGTTTTCAGGTGGGCAAATGCTCGCATGTCAACCCTAAGGACCTAAGATCTATTAGCCTATCATCTTTCATTCTCAAAACTCTGGAACGATTGATCGATATCCATATACGTAACAACATTGAGAAGAGACTATCAATGTCTCAACATGCTTACTGCAAAGGGAAATCGGTAAGAACAGCGTTGCACACTCTGGTAAGAAGTATCGAATACTCCCTAGAGAAAAAGGAATACACTATGGTGGCCTTCTTGGATATTGGGGGCGCTTTCAACAACGTTGACACATCCGCTATCACTTCTGCTATGACGACCTTAAACGTCGAATACTCAATCTGTGAGTTGATTAATCTAATGCTAAAAAACAGGATCATCAACTCTAGTTTGGGAGATTTTTGCACAAAAAAGTCTGTCAGTAGAGGCACTCCGCAAGGTGGTGTTCTGTCCCCTCTCCTGCGGAACATAGTGGTTAACCAACTACTAATATCCCTTGAGAGGAAAGGCTACAGAGTGGTTGCGTATGCCGATGATGTTGCTATCGCTGTCACAGGGGAACATCCTAATACACTGAGAGACCTCCTCCAAAATGCACTCAATATGCTCACTAGATGGGCTGATAACTGCGGACTTAGTATTAATCCTCAAAAAACAGACCTCGTCGTTTTCACACGGAAATACAAGTTCCCAGTAATTGTACCTCCTTCAATAAAAGGTATACCACTAATTTTTACCAATGAAGCCAAATACCTCGGTCTGATATTGGACAAAAAATTAAGTTGGAAATCCAATATACAGGAAAGAGTTAAAGAACCTACAGTAGCTCTTTTCCTTTGCAAGAAAGCCATAGGTATCCATTCCATCCAGATATGAATGGGAAGACAAAAAAACTCCTGGATAACAAAAGTATTCATTTTTATACAGATGGATCCAAGACAAATGAGGGAGTTGGTAGTGGTGTGTACTCAACTCATAAAAGCTTAATCTAAGCATCTCATTCCGCCTCCCTAATCATTGTAGCGTCTTTCAAGCGGAAATTTTAGCGATCAAAGAGGTTCTCTCCTGGCTAAGAGAAAACGAGATATCAACTTCTGATATCCGCATCTTTATTGACAGTCAAGCTGCTATCAAATCCCTTCACGGTGTCTCGACCAAATCTTTAACGGCCAAAACTAATATGGCCTTCACTGGACCTAAAGTGCTTTAAGGACTTGTTATCTCAAAGCAGACTTCATATTAGCTCCCTAATAGGTATCCTTACGGGACACTGTCTTATAGGCAGACACGCAATACGACTTGGCGTAGCCTCAAATGACTTCTGTAGGAGCTGTATGGACGAAGAAGAAGAGGAAACAATCTCTCATCTCTTATGCCCTTGCCCTGCTCTTTCACTCAGACGCAAACTTCATCTGGGGACTACTCTTTTGATAATTCCAGTGAACTAGCTAAAAAGGATATCAAATATCTTCTTCGCTTTATAAAAAGCTCAAAATGGTTAGACTAGTTAGAAGTAATTCTCTAGATTCATGTGGTATCACAACGGGCCTTTCTTTGCCATTGTCAACTCTCTTATCTCTAAAGGATATTTTATTTCATTCTGAAAATGTTGGAGTACTTTCTTCAGCTGCCTGTTGCACATCAGCAATAAATTGTTCCACTTCATGGTCAATTTGCTCGATTGTATCCATGGGAGATCTTAAATTTATAAAACTTAAAAGCCTTTCTCTAAAATCATTCCAGTTTGTTTTCTTATTTACAAGCTTTGGATTACTTTTTTCGAGTACTTCTGATTCACTTAGTGATAGAATCACTGGAGTATGATCTGATGACAGGTCATAATTACCTTCGACAGTAATGTGATTTCGTTTGATTCTTTTAGCTACGAAAAAGTCAATACCGTCTGGTATTTTGTTAGTATCGGAAGGCCAGTTAGTTGGCGACCTAGACGAATAGAATTCGTAATTGTATTTACGGCCTGCTCGGAAAAGTCTTTTGCCTTTTGTTGATATAAGTCTTGAACTCCAATGGGTGAATAGATCTGTATAGTCATCTTCTGTCGGGGAGCATCTTGGTGGTCAGTATATAGCTGCTATCTTAAACTCTTTCTTTTTCATACCAATACTAATAGTTGTCACTTGCATATTTTCACTAGTAACCTTGGTTACTTCATAATGTTTTAAGCTTTTTTTTATAAGAATCACCGATCCACCTTGTTACCTTGAACGTGAAGCGTTGTAACATGAATAGTTTTCTATAACATTACCTAGACTTTGCCTATGGGAGAAATGAGTTTCGGACGCCAGGCAAATATCGATATGTTCTAGATCTAAAAAGATTTTTAATTCGGATGAATGTTGTATAAGACCGTTTGCATTACAGGTAGCGATTTTAAGTGTTCTGTCCATCATCGTTTTTTAAGAGCGATTTTTTCGCTTAGCTGTTTGATATTCAAATCCTGTTTATCAATTTTTTGAAGAATAAGTTGTAGCATTTCTTTTATGGAAGTCTCTTCATTCTTCCGCACATTTTTAACAATCTGAGAATAGGCTTAATTTTTATCGCTTTTACTTTGAACAGCCTTTTTAGGCGGGTTGCTTTTTAGTATTGTTTTCAGCAGTTAAATCGGTGTTTACTGTGTTTCTGGGTTTGTCTATAGCAGATGTATTTTTGCTTCTGAACTCTTGGAATTTGTTGGCAACTGGGCAGCCTCTATAGCTTGCCGGGTGATTACTCTGGCAGTTCACACATTTTGCTTTCTGATCTTTGCTCATAGGACAATTTTTAGTTGCATATTTTCCTTCGCACTTTACACAAGCAAATTCTCGGTTGCAGTACTTTTGGGCATGACCAAAAGCTTGGCAACGTTTACACTGCGGAACAACTTTAGATTTTCGAAGTGGTTCAATTTTAACAGCTTTACCCAAGATTGATCTTACTTTATAAATCTCCTCGAGACTTTGTTTGCTGTCAAAAGTAAGCATGAATAAAGGTAGTAGGTACTTGTCATCGATTCTCCAGAGGATTCTCCAGAGGAGTTTTTAATTGTCTCATTCTTAAATAGATTAACTGCAACAAGGGCTTGTAAGCCTTGTTGTGCAGGATCTTCTACTACTTCCTCGGGAGAGCACGAGGAATGAAGACCTCTGGCTACTACTTTTATTGGCCTTGTAGCTTTGTTCTCATATGAGTGCCATTGTATTTGGTCTTTGCTCAGTTCTTCAGTGACAAATCTATACTCGTAAGCTTCTTCGACTGTGACTTTCCAGTTGCCTTTGTTGTACGATGTGCATTTGCAAGCTTTTTTAGTACATTTTTCTATTGTTTTCTTAACACGTTGAATGACACATGACCCACCGGTGGGTCATGAAAATTATTCCCGTGAGGCCACATGTACCACCGGTGGGTCATGCTCTATATGTTTTTTTTACAGCATTATTTCAGTGGTACAAGAGTAAAACATTATTTTTTCTTTCTGGGCACCTAGTTTAAAGTCAGTTATGTTACAATAAGAAACAAAAAGTCTGATATCTCGAAAATTTTGGATGTTATTGGCACTTGTAACGGAAGCCCCATCAAATATATTGATGAAGTCTAATCTCACCCAACAACCAGCGATGGTCTGCCTTTTTCCTATCAACACATCCAAGACCACAGGATTCCCTGGATGATATGCGGAATGTTAGGTGAGGTGTTCGATCAACAAGGTACGGTTCGGCATGCTTGCACCGCCATTGGTAGCTCGTCGGTGGGGTGGGTACTTGTACCTGTTATCGAACCGCCGTACATTTTTTTTCATGCCGAAATAAAATAAAGGGTGTTAAATAAAAATCTTATGACGTAGTTTTCGCGCTAGATATTAATAGTTCTTAGAAATTTGTGTTGGCAACCCTAGGTGTTAACAGGTGCCTGAGTATAACCCTCCCTCCGTCTACATTATAATGAGACTCCATGGCCATTGAGTCACTCAATGATTTCAGTTCAATGACCCCTGATCAAAGATGAAGTTTAAAAATTAAACTACAATATTCCTCTTCCCCATCATCCCTTCCTTTCCTTTCCCACGCACTCAAAACAAAAAAACTCAATAGCTCATCATTTGAGCGATTTACCTTTCAAACAAAAGTGACACTGAAAATGAGAACATACTGATTTGCCGTACGTTATAATAAGTATTTTTATTAAGGTAGTGATATCTACTTTATACAATGCGCTATGATAATTATAGTGATAAATCTATATTAATTCCATAATCATATTGATTATTATTAGAATTTAAAAAAATTAAATTGTTTTTCATTGTTTCAAAAAAATTTAAATAAAAAAAAATATATATAATAAAACCATTTAATAAAATAAAACAAATTCACAAAAGTTAATCATATGTTGTTTTACCCTATGATTCGAGCAAGTTAGTTTGTGAACACTTGTCACTCATTGAAAAAAAATTTTAGTACGAAACTTCCCGAGGTACATGAATTACTCAATACTTAACTATTTCTCATTTGTCACTTTTATGATTTTATGTATGTATGTGATTATTGTAAGATCAATCAAATTTTCTTTGGACTTACCCCACAGTAAAGATGTTGTGCACAGCAGCTTTGTTGTGTTGTATAAGTTGTATGTTTTGTTTATGTCATATAAATTTGAATTTTAAAGTGAGTGTAATGGAAATCTGTAGTGTGTAATGCATGCAAGTTTAAATGTGTAACAGTGTGCACGTATGAAAGTGTATATGTTTAATTTTGAGAATGATTTAGTATATGTATGTGTGACGTTTAGATTTTTAATATTTAACTAATAAAAAAAATAGCAAATATAATAATTAACGATAAAATTTAGTCAATGCATGAATCTAAATGCAATAATTTTTGTATGTGTGAATGTTTTGAATTATGAATGTGAGAATATATGAATTGAATTAATGTGTGATTGCATGAATGTAAAAGAATTTTTCATTAGGGTACATATTTATCTATTCATTAATTTTTTTTTTTTTTTTTTCCTTTTTTTTATATATGTACTTTTTTTGTTTTATTAGTTTTCTCGTTTGTTTTTGTTAATTCTGTGATACAAATTTTTTTATATACACATATAATTATTGCGTTTTAATTGATAACAAAATAAAGTTTGATTTTACATAAACTTTTCTTCGTTTATGTCTGCTATACATATTTTTTCTCGGTTTGTCACCTCCACGGTGTTTTTTTCGGGATCGAAGACGTCACTGTTAGAAAAATGACTGGATGGAAGACAGGTGGTTGCACCTGTTTCAGCCTCTAGGCGTCCGAATGGATGGATGTGTGTATGGATAACAGGTGATTGCCCCTGTTCCAGCCGTAAGACGTTTTTGGCAACGAGTGTATTTACTCTGGAGCCTTTCTTTGTATTATCACCTTATTATTATTTGTTGATAATTTTCTTTCTTTTTACGTTTTATTTTATTTTTATTTTCTTTTCTATTCTTTAGTTGTAAAAAAAAATTTAATTAAACTAATAACAACAATTTTTTTTTCTTTGATTAAGTTAGGGCTGACCTCTCTGTCTGAAGGTTGAAGCGAAAAAGAAAGAATTTCTGCTTAGCGGAAATCAAGATGGCTACCTTGGCCTTCTGGGAACTTGCCAAGTTTCTAAAACGAGAATCGATAACTTATAATCGATATCGATGAATGCGTTCAGCAGTTATTAATTTTGCAATTCGATTAGTTCGCGTTCTATTTATTGAATAAATATTTGTTTTGTTCCTCTTCCTTTTTTTTTTTGCCAAGTGGTCCACACACAACATTGCAAATTCATGTCAACATTGACATGAAAATGGAATGTAAAAGGACAACTTTTGAATTTTACCAAAAAAAGTAAGCATACGCCACAGTGATTGAAAAGTATATTTTTGTTGTTCTTCAGAATAATTTAGAAAATAGATTGAAATTAAGTTCGTATATCTTTAGCATGCACCATTCCTAATGATTTTCCGTCAAGGTCTTCTAATTCATAGAGATTGTTGCTGACAATTTTCTTAATTTTGGCTTGAATAAATTTTGGACACAATTTGGAGTTCCGATTTTTAGACTTATCGCTCAACACAAAGTTTCTTTTAAAAACTAATTGGCCAACCGAATAACGACATGTTTTGCTACGAGTGTTGTACGTTTTCTCATATAACTTATGAGCTTGTGCTAAGGACTCCTTGATGCGGTTGTGTAGCATGTTCATTTTAACAGCTTTTGGCAAGATATTGATTTCGGAATTGTTTAAAATATTTAGCTTCCGAAGCAGAGCATAGTCCGAGCCATGTTCTACTTTTGATTGCCCGAATAAGGCTTCAAAAGGAGACATGCCGATCGCTGAATGCACCGTGGATCTCAAAGCACTCAAGATTGAAACAAGACATTTATCCCAATTAGATTGTTCTGCACTTACGTATGCTCTTATAGCAGCTAGTATAGAGCGATTTACACGCTCACTCGCATTAGCTTGAGGAGCGTATGAAGCAGTTCGTATGTGTTTTGTCCCATATGACTCTAAGAACTTGGAGAACTCTTTGCTGACGAATTGCTTTCCATTGTCCGATAGGAGAGACTCTGGTACACCAAATAACGAAAATACATTTGTCTCTAAAAATTCTATAGCTGAATCGGAGGTTGCTTTTCTCAAAAGTTTTGCTAGGACGAATTTGGTGAATTGATCTAAGCAAACTATAATATATATGTTTCCCTTCTTTGACCTTGGATAAGGACCCAAAAAGTCTACGTATATATGTTGGAAAGGCTTATCCACAATGAATGATTGGCCCATAGGTGGTCTAAGTATGGAATTCGGAGCCTTGGTAGTTTTACAGACGATGCAGTCCCCTATAAATGATTTTACTTGAACCGCCATATTAGGCCAGTAAAATCGGTCTCTGAGGCGATACAATGTTTTCGTAAATCCACCATGCGAAGCTAGGGGTGGATCATGAGCTAGTCGGATAAGATGGTTGGTCAGCGCAGTTGGAATCCACAATTTCCAGGTACGATCATCTTCAATTGGATTTCCCGTTGAATGTTTAACCTTCTTGTACACATAGTTCTCCGAAACTTGGAGATCAGGTAACTGATTCTGGTTTTGTTGAATTGTGTCGATCAACTTCAGGTACTCTTTTGATTTAAATGAAGGATCCGACAAATCGATTTGTAGAACTTCGGAATTATTAACGTCGCTCTTTGAAATTGCTGCGAGTTCATCGGCTGCAAACACCCTAGAAAGAGCGTCTAGTGCAACATTTTGCGAGCCCTTTCGATGCTCGATTACAAAAGAAAATCGTTGTAACCTTAAACTCCAACGCGCTAACCTCCCACATAAATCTTTCTGGTTCATGAGCCATCTAAGACTCGAATGGTCAGTGATAATAGTAAAATGATGGCCTTCAACATACGGTCGAAACTTTTCTACCCCCAAAACAGCAGCCAAACATTCAAGTTCAGTAACACTATAGTTACGCTGTGCTTGGTTAAGTTTGTAGGAATAGTAGTAAATTGGTCTTTCCAACTCATTATCATCCAACTGACTGAGGACGCAACCTACGCCAGTTGAGGACGCATCACATGATATAATGAAGGGCTTGTTAAAGTCTGGATTGACTAAGACTGGAGCGGTAGTCAACGCCGTTTTCAACTTTTCGAAAGCCTCCATAGCTTCATTAGGAAATTCAAAGTTCTTATGTTTTTTTAAGGTGTCTGTTATTGGTGCAGCTAAGGAAGAATAATTAGGGACGAAACGTCTATACCAACCTGATAAACCTAGAAATCTTCTTACTTGTTTAGGTGTTTTCGGTATCGGGAAGTGTTTTATAGCCGAAACCTTGTCCGGATCAGTTTTAATACATCCTCCACCAACTATAAATCCTAAGTAACGAAGTTCCTTAAAACAGAACTTGGACTTTTGTATATTAATAGTAAGACCAGCTTTACGTAAGAGTGATGCTAATGCACGTAATATAGTAATATGCTTATCAAACGTTTCTGAAACCACCAAAAGATCATCCAAATAAACAAAGATGAATTGTTTCAATTCGTTAGGTACCACTTTGTCCATTAGTCTACAAAGGCGCTGGGCAGCATTGCATAAGCCAAAGGGCATGACTTTGAATTGATATAAGGGTCTACCGGGCACAGAAAACGCAGTTTTCTCTCGTGACTCTTCCGAAAGAGGAATTTGCCAGAAAGCGTCTTTTAGATCCACACTACTAATGTAATGTGTATCTGCTTGACGACTTAAAAGATTCTCTACGTTGGGAAAAGGATAGGCGTCATTTTTCGTTGCTTTATTGAGCTTCCTGGAATCGAGACACAAGCGGTTTTTTCCTGGCTTACGTACTAGAACCACTGGAGAGCTCCAAGCACTTTCACTTTCTTCAATTACATCTAACGCCAACATTCTATCCAGTTCCTCGTACATTAGTTTTTGAATCGCAGGAGACACGGGATAATGACGTTGTTTAATCGGCTCGATATCGCCTGTGTTTATTGTGTGTTTTTCGAGTGTTGTCCGTCCTAGCCCTTCTTTGGCATTAGACGGAAACAAACTTATAACCTGTTCCAATGCTTTGGTTTGATCATTTGACAGTTCGTGAGCGTTTGGATCACTTATTCTATATGACGACAACGGACAAATTTCCGATATTATCTGTGGAGCAATTTGGAATAGTTTCCAGAAGTTTATGCCAAGATATAATGGTTGTTCGAGAGATGGAACTAAGTACACCTTCATCTTCTTGGTTTCTTGTTTGTAGGTTATCTCGATTGTTAGCTCCCCTATAATTTGTTGCATCTGTCCACTCGCGGTCTTAACAATAGATTTAAAGTTTTTGTAGGGTAATCCTAAATTTTGAATAAGTTCTAAGCACCCTGTACCTAGACAACTAATACTAGCACCGCTATCTAATAGACCAAGCATTGGCTTTCCAAAAATTGACACATTTGCATATGGTCTTGGGTCTTCACTATTACAAATTATACTAGAACAGATTTCTTTATGAATTTTTCTTTTATTCTTAAAACGATCTCTCAACTTTGTTATTTTCTTAGAAATAGGGATCATAATTCGATTACGAGCTTCGTAATAATATCTTATCCTTTCATGAAGCGGTATGATATTTCTAGATGAACAAGAGTTTTGAATATTTTCGGCGAAAGGTCGTTTAAGAATTTTAAAATGTGTATTTTTGGATTCGGAATTATTAGAGAAATCAAGTGTTTTCGTCTGGTCAAGTGTTTTTTTAATTACAGGTTGATTGTTAATAGAAGGTATTTTTGAAGGTTGATTCGAAAAATCAAGAGTTTTTGAACCTTCCAATTCATTGGTCAATTCAGGTAAAGATAAGTCAGTTATATTATTAGGATTTGTTGTAAATTTTGAAAATGAATTATCTTCGTTTATTTTGGATCCGGATGTGTTCTCGCAGGACAAAACGCTCCGGTGGTCGTATTGCCCTGTTTCGGTTTTCCCGAACAGTGAGAACAGTTGGGGGTTGTTACGTTTTCCAGGCCGCATTTATAACAGAATAGATTCCGTTGAGGATCTGGGCACTGAACGAACGAATGACCCTTATTCTTGCAGTTCCAACAAGTGTACTTTGCTAAATTTGAATTCGAAATGTTTAAAGCATCAATTTCAAATGCCTCTTCTGAAACGGTTTCAATTTCACTGACTTGTTTTTTTATACTGTTTTGTAAAAATGGTTTCTGTCGAAAGTTTTCATTTTGCGTTTGGGCATGCTTTTCTATTGATCTACATACGTAAACCATTTCTGCCAAACTCTGGGTTGAGAATGTAATAAGAAGCTCTCCTGTCCTTCTTCTCACATTTTGTTTAATTAGATCGATTAGCTCTTTTCTCGATTTTGGAGAGTGAAGACGAGCATTCATTATTAGAATAGCATTATAAAATTCGTCAAAACTTTCATTGGGGCCTTGACGTCTGTCGAACATCTTTCTTGACAATTCTGAATCCGTCTCTATGCTTCTGTATTGCTCTATCAGAGCGAACTCTAGGCTCTGCCAGTTAGCGTCTGGATTAGTTTTCAGAAATGCCCAAAACCAACTTTCAACAGGTCCAGTTACAAAGAGGTGGAAGTGAAGAAAAATTTCTTCCCAGGAAGCGTTGTAGCTAGTCTTTAATCTTTTCAAACGGATTAGGAAATCATCAATCGTCATTCTAACGTTATCAAATTTCAAACCCCATTTGTGAAATGCCACCGCTCGAAACGAACCGTGAGATGAAAGTGCATTACCTGGACTAGGCGTTGGAGCATTCAAATTAAGATTGTTCAACTGGCTCAAAAAGTTTTCAGCATTTTCGCTTAAATGAGGATGCTCCACATTTTCATCTGAACTCCTACCTGGACGAACAGTACTGTGATTCTCGGGATGAGATAAATCAGGAAAAGGTCGCGAACGCGGAGCAGAAGTTGCAGCTCTCAAAGTATCCCGAATAGTATTTACGATTTCTTCGCGCATTTTTGTTCTCTCTACTTCGTATTCAGCCTGTCTAGTTCTCAAATCTTCTGCTCTACTTAAACCAATTGTCGCATTTGCTATATTGGTTATGTATCTTTGCAAACTTTCATTAAAATTAATTGGTTCATGAGCTTCAGTTTGTTCTGAATGATCATTGTTTTGACCATCATCGACAGGGTTTGGTTCTTGACCATGGTGACTCTGGTTTTCATCAACAGCGCTAGTTGATGGAGTCCTATTTGAGGATCCTGGTTCTGAGTTAAGCCCTATACGAGTACGTGAACTAGTGCTTGTTTTTTCTTTCGCTTTATCTTTCGATTTGTCTTTAGACTTATCGCGAGAAGGTGCCATTTTTTATTTTATAAATCAACAAAAGAAATTTAACGCAAATACCAAGAAAAGAAGTAAAATTCTTTTTACAAAAATAATAAAAATGTAACTAAAAAAACGTTTAAAGAAAATCGAATAAAAACGAAATTTTAATCAAGTAAAACTGAAGACTTGCAATACCAAATCAAGTTCAAATCAAATTTAAAATGTCAAAAAAATTCAGTACAAAAATCAAATGTAAAGATGTATGAATATATATGTGTATGTATTGTTGTGTATTTTATTCGTGCTGGGAAAAGTTAAAAAGGATGATGGTACACAAAAAAAATTTCTAAGAAATTAACGCTTATTGAATTCAAAATAAATAGATTATATGCACTACATATATTATCGCAACTAAGATGAACGTTAAAAACAACTTCTTCATTCTTAGGCCGTTAATATATATAAAGATATATTTCGCTGGATATTATGGCTTCATTATGTATGTATAAATATATATATCTTCGTCGATTCCTTTCAACATCAAGTGGGACTGTATGTTTTGTGTCGATTAAAGTTGCTTCGTTTGATAAGAACCTTGGGCGCAACAGTCGGATACGTGTTAACTTGAACTGCGTAATCCCGGTCGTCCATGATTATTGCTATCAAACAGATGTACAAAGCGTAAAGTAAAAATCTAAAAGGTCTATGCAACGGACAGAGATTTCGTAAACAAAGTACCTTAAAACTCTCGGACATAAAGCTTTTCGACTAGAACTCATTTAAAAAAAATTTTCTTTTTGTTTTCGGTAAGTTGAAACACTGCTCAAAGTAAAGCTTACTTATATAGCCGAAACTAAGGGATGTACCAACGTACGAAAAGTAAATAAATTTGAAAACAAACATTACAATAAAACTTTAGCACAAGCAATTGCAATCGATTTTAACTGGAAGAGATATCAAATGTACAAATAAAGTGATCTATACTTCTTGATCTGTTGGACCATGTAGGTCATATGCTTTCAGATTTTCATAAATGATATCCTTCGGGCAGTCGAGCCTCACTCGTTGGGCGCCACCTGTGTAACGGAAACCCCATCAAATAAATTGATGAAGTCTAATCTCACCCAACAACCAGCGATGGTCTGCCTTTTTCCTATCAACACATCCAAGACCACAGGATTCCCTGGATGATATGCGGAATGTTAGGTGAGGTGTTCGATCAACAAGGTACGGTTCGGCATGCTTGCACCGCCATTGGTAGCTCGTCGGTGGGGTGGGTACTTGTACCTGTTATCGAACCGCCGTACATTTTTTTTCATGCCGAAATAAAATAAAGGGTGTTAAATAAAAATCTTATGACGTAGTTTTCGCGCTAGATATTAATAGTTCTTAGAAATTTGTGTTGGCAACCCTAGGTGTTAACAGGTGCCTGAGTATAACCCTCCCTCCGTCTACATTATAATGAGACTCCATGGCCATTGAGTCACTCAATGATTTCAGTTCAATGACCCCTGATCAAAGATGAAGTTTAAAAATTAAACTACAATATTCCTCTTCCCCATCATCCCTTCCTTTCCTTTCCCACGCACTCAAAACAAAAAAACTCAATAGCTCATCATTTGAGCGATTTACCTTTCAAACAAAAGTGACACTGAAAATGAGAACATACTGATTTGCCGTACGTTATAATAAGTATTTTTATTAAGGTAGTGATATCTACTTTATACAATGCGCTATGATAATTATAGTGATAAATCTATATTAATTCCATAATCATATTGATTATTATTAGAATTTAAAAAAATTAAATTGTTTTTCATTGTTTCAAAAAAATTTAAATAAAAAAAAATATATATAATAAAACCATTTAATAAAATAAAACAAATTCACAAAAGTTAATCATATGTTGTTTTACCCTATGATTCGAGCAAGTTAGTTTGTGAACACTTGTCACTCATTGAAAAAAAATTTTAGTACGAAACTTCCCGAGGTACATGAATTACTCAATACTTAACTATTTCTCATTTGTCACTTTTATGATTTTATGTATGTATGTGATTATTGTAAGATCAATCAAATTTTCTTTGGACTTACCCCACAGTAAAGATGTTGTGCACAGCAGCTTTGTTGTGTTGTATAAGTTGTATGTTTTGTTTATGTCATATAAATTTGAATTTTAAAGTGAGTGTAATGGAAATCTGTAGTGTGTAATGCATGCAAGTTTAAATGTGTAACAGTGTGCACGTATGAAAGTGTATATGTTTAATTTTGAGAATGATTTAGTATATGTATGTGTGACGTTTAGATTTTTAATATTTAAGTAATAAAAAAAATAGCAAATATAATAATTAACGATAAAATTTAGTCAATGCATGAATCTAAATGCAATAATTTTTGTATGTGTGAATGTTTTGAATTATGAATGTGAGAATATATGAATTGAATTAATGTGTGATTGCATGAATGTAAAAGAATTTTTCATTAGGGTACATATTTATCTATTCATTAATTTTTTTTTTTTTTTTTTCCTTTTTTTTATATATGTACTTTTTTTGTTTTATTAGTTTTCTCGTTTGTTTTTGTTAATTCTGTGATACAAATTTTTTTATATACACATATAATTATTGCGTTTTAATTGATAACAAAATAAAGTTTGATTTTACATAAACTTTTCTTCGTTTATGTCTGCTATACATATTTTTTCTCGGTTTGTCACCTCCACGGTGTTTTTTTCGGGATCGAAGACGTCACTGTTAGAAAAATGACTGGATGGAAGACAGGTGGTTGCACCTGTTTCAGCCTCTAGGCGTCCGAATGGATGGATGTGTGTATGGATAACAGGTGATTGCCCCTGTTCCAGCCGTAAGACGTTTTTGGCAACGAGTGTATTTACTCTGGAGCCTTTCTTTGTATTATCACCTTATTATTATTTGTTGATAATTTTCTTTCTTTTTACGTTTTATTTTATTTTTATTTTCTTTTCTATTCTTTAGTTGTAAAAAAAAATTTAATTAAACTAATAACAACAATTTTTTTTTCTTTGATTAAGTTAGGGCTGACCTCTCTGTCTGAAGGTTGAAGCGAAAAAGAAAGAATTTCTGCTTAGCGGAAATCAAGATGGCTACCTTGGCCTTCTGGGAACTTGCCAAGTTTCTAAAACGAGAATCGATAACTTATAATCGATATCGATGAATGCGTTCAGCAGTTATTAATTTTGCAATTCGATTAGTTCGCGTTCTATTTATTGAATAAATATTTGTTTTGTTCCTCTTCCTTTTTTTTTTTGCCAAGTGGTCCACACACACTTTTATTTAAAAAAAATTAAAAACAATTCATAAATAACTGAATTACTTGGACTTTTATGCAAAAAATAAAAAAATAAATACTTTAACTCTTAGAAACATAATATAAGGCATAAGAATACATTGAAATTAATGTTTTTTGTTGAAGCATTCCAAACAAAGTAATGGTTTTCCTTCACAGGTATTGCAGAAAGTTGAAACTTTTTTGCTTCATTCCATTTCATAGTTTTTGACAACTCCTCGTAGAAGTTCGAACAACGTTTTCTGAGTTTGCGGTTGCTTAGGTCTCTTGTTTTGAATTCTTCGAGGGCATGAGAAGAAGAACGTTGTTGTTCCACGCGTACGTTGTTGCTTCTTTGGTCACACAATGGTTCACAAATTGATTTCCGAAATTCGACGATTCGTATGTTATTTTTCGTCTTTTCCTTGTAAGTTACTACAGATGTTGACAACAAATATTCGAATGCAATTTTGTGGTACCATCTTACTGTTTTTCTCAACGGAGAGAAATAGCATGCCATTTGGTCAGAGATGTCTATTCCTTGTTTGGCGTGGTTATATTCGACTATTACTTTTAGTTTTTTTATGACTTCATTATTTCGGTTCCTTTTTCCGGTAGGTATCACCTCAAGATCATGCTTTGTGCTCAGCATCAGAACTTCCCGCTTATCTCCTTATTTAGCTACTACCACAGATGTATTTTCCCGTCCGATAATATATCCTTTCTTTAGCTTTGCCATTGTTACGTCCATCGGATTTTTACGCAGGGTTCCAATCAAATGCGTCTTACAGGCAAGGAGAATTCTTGCTTATGCGACAGAAGTATACAAATTGTCAATCGCTATAGTTCTGCCTTTGTCCAGATAGCACTCCGCTAAATCTATAACTATTTGGGTACTATGCGATGTTGATTCCGATGCTACACCTCGTTGATTGAAACCGTTATTTTTCCAGCATATACGGAACTTGTAAAAGTGTAACCAGTAAGTCACATAGTTTGTAGATTTTGACCCCGTATTTTTGCGACTTACCAGGTTTATTGGTGGAAATGAAGCCTTCCGCGCAAGAGTATCATTGATTCATCCAATATATCCAGGAGACCGCTGACTTTACCCAGACGATTGTTTCCAACTGTTGAATTGTTGGAAAAGTAAATAAATCTCAAAATTAGTTGAAAGCGGTTTCAGGGCATAACTTGGGGGACAAATGAATTTTTGTAAAATGGATCCTTGTTCCAATAATCCTTTATACATGGATATTTGACGATACCCATGTAAATGACAAGTCCCAGGAACTTTTTTATTTCAGTGACGTCCGTATCGACCCATTTCTTCAGCCGTGAATTCCGCGTTATTGTTCTGCTGGCCAAAGTATTTTGAGCATTTTTTTTTGTTTTGAACAATCAGCTTCTTGGGTCACCATAAGAGAAAAAAAACATAGGGTTCTTTTCTATCACTGAAATCTACAACAGACTCTGAAGTCTCCTCGAAATGAAAATTTTTCAACGATTCTCCATGAACAGGTGTCCAAATATCAGCAATAGACACCTCCTGTTCCTCCTGTTCATCTTCATTCGAATCAATTTCAGATGGTACCATTGCGTTGCAGTCTCTGGAAGGTTCATTGGAATCAGTTGGCATATACTTATCATCTGAGTCCGATCCTTCAAAGTCCACATCGCTTTCTTCATTTGAGGCTGCGTTAGCAGAAGAAGAACCGTCAAATCTTTTAGTATCCATTTTTCAAATCCTAAAAGAAAAAAAAAATATCAAAAACAAAAAAAAAACATAAAGACCACCGCTGGGTCATGAGGCACTGTACACATCAATATAATTGTCAAGTGATGCCTTAAGCGTGAGATATTGATTAAAAATGTGTCTCAATCAAAAAATACCAATCTGATTTTTCTAAGACCATGCAAAATACACCATAATGTGCCTTACGACAGTCCTAATTTCTGAGAACCATGAGAAATCGACACACTCGGGTCTTCGGCGACACTCTCACTTAGACTAGCGATATTTTCCGTGATACGAGCGAAACGATGATGCACAGGTGTTGCAATCCAGTGTCTTAAAATTTGTTCACAATTTTCCCAATTGCTTGATTAGTTGGACGATTATGTAATACATATAATCTCTTCTTAAAGCACGGTATGTGTCTTTAGTAGAATCACCCTTTTTACTTGCGACATAGGTATAGGATCTACACATATGGAAGTTTTGCATTCGTGCAAAATTTCGAACTCGAGATTTTAATCAAACATGATATTACGATAGTAGACAAGTCGAAAAAGGAAGTCCCGCGATTCCGCATGCTCCTACAGCCTAAACCATTGGGTCGATTGAGCTCAAACTTGGATGTTAAGGTTTTGAGAAGAAAAGATAGATTTTTTCTTAAATTTTCTCTAAAATTGTATTTTTTATCTTGGCTTCTTCTTATAAGAAAAAAATATTTTTGTATTGCTCAGCAAAGGTACCGCTCATGGAATCGTTGTTTTGTTTTTTATTTTTTTTTAATTTTCTCAGCAACCTATGAACTGATTTCAATCATTTATTTTTTGAAAAAGCTCTTATGTTGCCTTAACAATATTTGATTATCAAAAGTGCAATTTTTTATTGTTTGGATTAAAAAAAAATATTGAATTTTTATTTTTTTAAATTCTATATCCCAAAAACGTGTCAATATTTTTTTACGAAATTCAATTGTACGGCATATATTTACAATTTTTTGATTATTTTAACTGTGCGAGAGCCCGCCTTATTTTTCAAAATTTGTTCCGTATGAGAGCCGAAAAAGCGAGACATGCTCACGAAATAATATATATGATGATTCGTCCAGACTAAATTTCTATTCAATTACTAAACAACTGCATTACAAAAATATTTTAAAAAAAAATGAAATTTTTTATATATAAAAATATTAATTTAAATAAAACCAGTCTAACGATTTTCAAACAAATATTAAATAGGTACTTTTTTAAACAGACTCTTTGCATAAAGGAACAAGTTCGTGTGATCCATTCGTGCATTTTATTTAAGTAATTTTTTAACAATTTGTATGCATGTTTTATATGCCATAGTTTTGCACACCATTTTCGTAAATGTCAGTTTTTCAAATGAAAAAAAAAAAATTGTTTTAACATCTTAGTTTAACAGACGTCGAATTCCAGCCATAAACTTTTGAAACCGGTAACTTTCTATCCTGTCTGTCGATTTGTCTTGAATAGAACCTTAACAAAATATTAATTTATTGAAAGCTTTTATTTCTCATAAAACAAAATACAGATTGGATTGTTCTAAGACCATTATCTTACGTTAATAACAAAATTGTTTTTGAATTGTAGTGATTTTGAAGCTTCGATAAATTTCAAATCGGATGGATTATAATAACTTCCTATGGAAAGTAAACATGATTAATTTTAAAACATATTTCCACAATTTTGTTTAGAAGTCAAAAGTTCTATACAGTTTTAAAAACATACCTTACAATTTTTATGGGTCTCCCCCAAACTTAACAAACAGCTTAATAATAACTTTTGGAATATTAGCAATGTTAATTATGCAGTATGTAGACCTGGAGAATCAACTGAAAGTACTGCAATGAAATTGTTTGAAAATCTTTAAAACAAAAATATAAGGAATCTATTTCTGGCAACATTTTTTTTGTGTTGGAGTTTTTCAAATTATCTAAAATACTGTTTAATTTTTTAGCCATGAAAACCTTGTGAGTGAAGACTACGTTCTTATGTTTAGATCTTTACAAAAATAAATAAGTAAGAAAATCCTCTACAAAACAGAAATAGAGCCACTGCTTTCTACTTTAAGTTGTTTCAAATTGAACACCCCTTACTTTTAAGCCAATTTAGGCTTATGCAAAATGTATTTAATTTTCAAACTCTCATCGAACTAAATTTCAATTATTTTCAAAATTATTGTCTACATGTTATCAATACCTAAATATTTCAATTCATTATTTATTAAAAAATATACCTGCATATAACTATCTCGTACCCAATTTGAATGGCGTTTATCATATTTGTCATAGAATTCAAATGCTTGAATGTAGTTTTTTGCTATCTAAAATTTTGATATCCAACAATTTCATATTTTAACTAAGCTAATCCCATTCTCGTGTTAATCAATACACTTTTTTATTTATTTACAAAAAATAAAATCAGTAAAAAATATACAAACACGCGAACTCTCAACAAAGCGATGATATTTTATTTAAAAATAAAAAGCCGGTTAAACAACCATTAAACCTACCTAAAAATATAACATGTAGATTAAACTCATCACTGACTACCTGTCCGGTTTCTCTAGACTGAGACTAATTATAAAACATGCCAGCAGCGATCTTTCTGAGCTGAGGTATATGAGCGTTTGTCACTGCTTTAAGAGTCCGAAAGCAAGTGTTGCATTTTAGATTAGTCGCTTTAAAAAAATAAGACGATAAGGGTTTTTCAATAAGAGGTTTCATTGTGATATTGAACAGAAAAATGAAGGGATATTCGTTTCGTTGTAGATAGTAATATGGCTTTCCATGAGTAAAAAAAATCAATTTATTTTTAATCTAGATCAGTCAAAACACAACAGTTGACTGTTTTTGCATTTCATGGGGCAAAATAAATTGATTTATTTTTGATTTAAGATCAAATCAGCAGTTCTGGACTTTTCAGTAGATTTAGCCCTCTTTGCATCAATACTAATAGAATTTTTGAAAAATGTTTAGCTGGGAATTTGACAGTTCTATTAAACTCGTTAGAACTCACACGAAATTACTCTGATACAATAAGAAAAAGAAAAACAATTCCAATCTTGTGGAACATCAGGAGGGCCAGGAATTTTTTAAAGAAATCTAAATTTACTCGTGGATATAGTTTTAACAATTTAAAATGTCATATGTCAAATTACTGTTACTGCTACGGTTGCAGCCCTTTACCTATAATTTTCCATGACTAAGTTTCATATTTGCCACTGGACAACTTTAAAAATTCATGAATTTTTTAGAACAATGGCAAAGATTAAATTTCACACTTGTCTTTAAAGAAACAAATTCTGATGGTTTTAAATCACAAGATCTTGGTGGTCTCATTAAAGAATAACATGGTCATCAAAAGGCGATTGATTCATGCAACTTCAATTCGTTCTTGAAGCATTGTAGTCTTACTTGTCAAAGGTTAACTGATGACAGCTGCCCAAATTGCAGGCTATTCAAATGAAAGCCTTTGTTGGATTTAATTTTAAATTTTGAAAACTATTTTTAACTTCTTATATTAAGTTATTGTAGGTGGTATGATTTGTCGAATTGAAAATTTTGATATTTGTCGACGTTTCAAGGTGCCTAGAATCAAAATTAAAGATTTTTAAAGAGATGTCTGTGTGTGCGTGTGTACGTGCTCTCGGGAAGTTTTTGCGCCGTCCATATCTCAAAAGCAAATGGAGATATAAATTTTGCTATACGAGTATAACAATGTAGACAGATTCAAGAAGGACCCTCAACAAAGAACGAACCAGTAGTCCTACCGATTTGAATTAAACTGCATATAACACTTCGTGCCACATAAATAGGGACAAGCTTTTTGCGTTTTTTATTTGCCGATATGTCTTAAACCCTTAGGCTTTTAAAACTAAAATGTGAAATGAATCAGGTATGTAAAGGATGTCCTAAAATTAACGCAAGATTTGAATTTGCCGCCATTTGTGCAGTGAAGTGTTGGCAACCCTGAAAAAAAAGAAAGTTGACAGCTAACAGTATAGGGTTATTAAAAATGGAGCGTTACACGATAGAACAACGTGTCTTCATTATTAAAGAATATTTCAAAAATAGTGAAAGCTTGGCGGCTGCAGTTCGAAAATTGTATACAAAATGTGGTCGGAATAGTGTTTTAACTTCGTCAGCTGTGAAGAGATTAATTGAAAAATTCATGGAGACTGGATCCGTTGGAGACGCCAAACACACTGGTCGTCCAAAAACAAGCCGTTCAAATGTGAATGTCGAAGCAGTGTGTGAGAGTGTTGCTGACAATCCAGGAACCTTAATTCGACGTCGTGGACAAGAATTGCAAATTTCAAGAACCTCTCTATAGCGTATACTCACCAAAGATCTGTGTCTTCATGCTTAAAAAATTCAATTAACACAACAATTGAAGCCTAATGACCATGGACAGAGAAGAGAATTCGTTGAATGGATTATTGAACATTAACAAATGGACCCTGATTTTTCGAGCAAAATCATCCTAAGCGATGAAGCACATTTTCATCTTGATGGCTTTGTCAATCGCCAAAATTGCCGCATTTGGGGTTCGGAGAACCCACATGTGATTGTCGAAAAACAAATGCATCCACAACGCGTGACTCTATGGGGTGGATTTTGGGCTGGAGGCATAATTGGGCCATATTTTTTTGAAAATGATGCTGGTCAAGCAGTGACTGTTGCTGGTGCTCGATATCGCAACATGATTACACAGTTCTTTCTGCCAAAATTGGATGATATTGATGTGTCCAATATGTGGTTTCAACAAGACGGTGCCACATGTCATACAGCCCGTGAAACAATTCAATTACTGCATGAGACATTTCCAGGTGGTGTACTCTCTCGTTTCGGTGATAAAAATTGGCCTACTAGATCGTGTGATTTAACACCATTAGACTTCTTTTTATGGGGTTATTTGAAATCACAAATCTATGTCAACAAGCCCACAACCACCCGTGCATTAAAGGAGGAGATTCAACGCTGCATCAACGAAATTCAGCCACATTTATGCAGAATGGTCATGGAAAATTTCAACAAAAGAGTGCGCATGTGCATGCAAAGCCGTGGAGGCCATTTGTCCGATGTGTTATTCCATACATAACCCTATCCTATGTACTTTACGAGTCAATAAAAATATAACTATCAAAAGACTAAAAACGGCGTTTTCTATTTAATTCAAATCTTGCGTTAATTTTGGGACACCCTTTATTAACTATTAAGATTATATTGCAAGCAAAAAAGTTTGAATTAAGTTCATAAATACAAGTTCTATGACGATTTTTCCGAAGAAGGCCATGAAAAGTACCTGTTTTTAGTGTAACATAAATAGGGACAAGATCGCAATGTACCTATTATTGTATTTAAAATCAGATGAAAGGATATTGTGATACTTTCGAACTTAGTACGTCTATCAATTTGATAGAATCAAGAAGTTTGGATAGATGTTAGGGTCTAACCAAGGAGGAAATAAGCCAAATCTGAGCTTACCGGGATCTCGGTTTTATAGCAAGAAGAAATTCAAATTTTGTATACAACTACCTCAAGGGTCTAGAGAGGTATGGAAAAAACACAAAGGTAAGTAAAAAACGAAAATAGTTTATCCCTATTCATGTGACACGATATGTATATGTTGTGACGTGATACCAAATAAATAAAATTCAACTAACGTTTTTCACATCGGTCAAAATTTTGAGACAAATTGAATTGAAGGTTTTTTTTTTTTAAAAACATTACTGAATGTTGATAAAAATTGATTCTCGACTTAAATATCTTCTTAAAAATTAACGATATTTACTTTAAACTTACTTCATCTTATAAAAAGTGTAGTTTTTGAGATTTCGTAATATTTTGAGAAAAATCGAACTGACTGATAAAAAATGGGCTTCGACACAACTATTTAGAGAATAAAGAAAGATGTTGACGTCGAATAATTTATCTCACACAAAATATTGAAATATGAATATTTTAAGCAAGACAAATCGACCGACGAAATGGGAAGTTACCAGTGTGGGTTGCATCCGAGCCTCTATATTATGTATTTTTTGCCTGTTGTATCACACATTTTTGAAGATATCAAGATACATGAATAACTCCGAAAAGTATACTAATATAGGCTATTTCGGAGTCGGTTATTATCATTAGTTGACAACTTAACTTCCTATACTATGTCGTTACTACTAATAATAAAACATCTTCAATTGGTGCAAATAATATTCCAATTCTCTCGCAATCAGCAATCTGTAAACAAATAAGCATAGGAAGAAACACCTAAACCATTGAAGCAACTTTCATAAAATACACTACTTGATTCGATTCCACAATTCCGTGTAATGAAGTATGGAATAATCTCTTGCAACCAGAATAAGTCATCAGGTCTGAGAAAAGCTTTCAATTCATGATTTTTTTCTTATTTAAAACCGATTGTCTGGGATCTGGGGCTTCCCATGCCAGTGGTCAGCCAGTTGCTAATTAAACGTGTACGTGTTCGGATCCCAATAAAATTCAGAACGCCAACAAACCTGCGAAAACGTGGAATTTGTATAGTTTATATTGTTTTTAATTAAATTGGATTTGTTGAATGTTTACACAAAAAGGTTAACATTTTTTCTGCCCGCTATCCCTGGAGTACTAATAATCAATTTGTTTTAAGCGAAACCCTTTGAGCAATATAAGAATACGATAAAATATCTCAATTTAATTAAAGACCTGTGGCAGTTAGACGGCCTGCGGTGCGGCGGGCGGCAGCGGCGGAAGAGTGTGTATTATTGGTATTAAATTGTGTTCGCACGTAATCAAAAAAATCACCAGCTTACTGAAGATAACTATAATTTAAATTAATGACTGTTTTGGTTTATAGTGCAGTTTAGTTTTTTTAAATTATATTTAAAAATCTTTACGGATATCTTGTGTCTGCAGTGACTAACATATTTCGAATTTATTTCGTGAGTGAGAATTGTTTAACCGCAACGCAAGTGAGAGGCCTCATTCATTCAAAAACAATGTTGTTGACCTTCGTCGTGGTGGATAAGAAGTCTATGTTGTGGTCTTCAACAATGACGCTTAAATTCCTGGTACTGATGTTGAGTGTTTTATTGGCCAGCGTCAACGGATGGGAATATGATGACACTGACTCGAAAAGTAAGTTGAATAGATTCTTGAAGGACGTTTGTTTTGGTTTTATTTTTAAGGTTCATCAACTTTATCAATATTAGTCATAGTAATTTTCAGGCTTAACATTTATGGGCGTACTTTTTAACTGAATTAAGAAAAAGATAATCCATGATTTGAATGTAATTTGATTAGAAATCTATCAGGGAAAATTTCTACAATCTATGTACACAAATTGAAAATTCATATTTTTTAATTCATTCAAACAATTTTTGTTTACGTAGTTTGTGGTTTTTATAGTGGAAATGTATTTTAACATGAGTAACATGATATGTTTAATTGCATGTAATTATTATTCGACAACAAAGAAGCAAAAACATAGATTATCTTTATGATTTATTCAATAGTAAGAATGTTTTTAAATCTGTTATTGTAACTTCATAACTATACTAACTTTTATTTTATTGAATCACTTATATTGTTGTGAAATGAAATAAAGGTTGTAAACAATTTATATTTTATTCTAGAATTTATTAGAAACAAGTTAAACATTTCGTTTTTGCACAAAACTTGTGTGGTACACAATTTTTCACAGTTGAAATCAACAACATTGAAAGAACATAATGTGTATCTTACATATTTTAAGGGCTAGAGTGACAATATAAGAATCTTAAAGAAAATTGCAAGGTATGATCTAACTATAAGGTGATTTTTTAAAAGCTATAGGAAAGTTTTTAAAAAAGAACACATTAAATTCAGAAAAATGCATGCAATTTTTTATTTGAAACGCACCAAACTGTGACTGTTTCCGGATGCATTGGTAGCTCTTGCAATGCTTCTGGCTGATTATCACTCCAAAATTTAGTTACAATAGCCCGAATAGCCGCTTCAGTGGGTTGATTAAAATGACCATAAAATGGAAGAAGCGCGCGATGAACTTTCTTGACAGATCACGCATTTTGATAGTAAAATTCAATAATTTCAAGCGGTGCTCGTTTGTAAGACGGTTCATGGTTAAATTATAGACCAAACTGAAGATGTTTGACAGTAAAACAAATCAAGAAACGTACTTCAGATGTTGAAAGCAGTGTTGCCAAAAAGGTAATAGCTAAAAAATCGCCCTTTATTTAATTTGGACGACTCCGTACAAATTAATGTATTCCAAGATTCCATAACAGTTTTCTAAATATAAACTATTTAAGAGCTTACATTAATAAGTTGAGAGGGGTTTTGAGCGCATTTCCTGCAGAAATGTTAGAATGTTGAAACGCAGCTTTATTCCAAAAATAATAAATTTTGTTCTTGTTGTCACTTCTATAAATGCGAAGAACGATTCAAAATCAAGATGCAAAAACCAGAAAATGAGAAAGTTTGCTAGAATAATTTAATCTTTTTGTCTAGGAAAATAAAACAGGGGTGGATTCGGCTAAGGTGATTTTTCATGAATGAAAATAAAAATTACTAATTTTTTTTCTATGTAAGGTGATAGTCAAATTGATAGCTAAGAACCTATTTTTCTTAATAGTGAAAACAGATTCTTAAACATTAAATCACTTTATTATTTTCTCCAGTTACTTTTTCGTTGAAAACAAAATATTCTTGTGACTTTCTAACGTAACTATATTCGACGAAAAAAAATTGATATTTTTATAGGACACACTCTAAAATTTTACCAATGAATTTTGACAATTCAAATCTAAAATTGTTTAATCGAATTGAATTGAGTTGAATCATCTGACAACGACAGAAAGCTCGGTGAAAGTCATTTTGACTTTCGAAAATGTGACAGCCATTTATCACCTTAGCCGATTTTACCCCAACATTTCCAAGTTTGTAGAAATTTCAGACTGTTTTTGGCATATTTTCTTCTGAGGCCATTGTCGAGAGTATATTATTACTATCGTAAGAAGACAAATTCTTGAAAAGTTATTGTTTTGCGTGAACTTTTTAGAAATATACAAAATAATAAACTTAAAAATTGGAGAAAAAAAATGTTTGTTTTATGATTTTAGTGAAATGGGCGCATTTTAGTAAATAATTTCTCTTAATATTAAAAACAAACAAACTAATGTGAACAAATAAGTTCGGATGAAACTTTAGAGTGGCACTCAAAAATTACGGTGGCAGAATGTTTTCTTTCTTCAATTCTCGAGAAATTCAAATTTTCTATATATTACATTAGATTGACGTCAGTATCACTTTTCTGTTTTTGGGATATTTACTCGAATGTTCTTGAATTTCATGTTCAAATCTTATTTTTAGAGCATCTAAAGCGAATTTAAAAAGTAGATTTTTTAAATTTATGAAGACATGAATAAGTATATAGAAAAATAAATAAACAAATAAATAATTTTAGTTCCAATTTTACGAACATTGATATTATTGACTTACTAAATTTTGTATTAACATAAAGGGTGCCCAAAATTAACGCAAGATTTGAATTAAATAGAAAACGCCGTTTTTAGTCTTTTGATAGTTATATTTTTATTGACTCGTAAAGTACATAGGATAGGGTTATGTATGGAATAACACATCGGACAAATGGCCTCCACGGCTTTGCATGCACATGCGCACTCTTTTGTTGAAATTTTCCATGACCATTCTGCATAAATGTGGCTGAATTTCGTTGATGCAGCGTTGAATCTCCTCCTTTAATGCACGGGTGGTTGTGGGCTTGTTGGCATACACTTGTGATTTCAAATAACCCCATAAAAAGAAGTCTAATGGTGTTAAATCACACGATCTAGGAGGCCAATTTTGATCACCGAAACGAGAGAGTACACTACCTGGAAATGTCTCATGCAGTAATTTAATTGTTTCACGGGCTGTATGACATGTGGCACCGTCTTGTTGAAACCACATATTGGACACATCAATATCATCCAATTTTGGCAAAAAGAACTGTGTAATCATGTCACGATATCGAGCACCAGTAACAGTCACTGCTTGACCAGCATCATTTTCAAAAAAATATGGCCCAATTATGCCTCCAGCCTAAAATCACGCGTTGTGGATGCATTTGTTTTTCGACAATCACATGTGGGTTCTCCGAACCCCAAATGCGTCAATTTTGGCGATTGACAAAGCCATCAAGATGAAAATGTGCTTCATCGCTTAGGATGATTTTGCTCGAAAAATCAGGGTCCATTTGTTGATGTTCAATAATCCATTCAATGTTACTTGAATTTTGTAAGCATGAAGACACAGATCTTTGGTGAGTATACGCTGTAGAGAGTTTCTTGAAATTTGCAATTCATGTCCACGACGTCGAATTGAGGTTCCTGGATTGTCAGCAACACTCTCACGCACTGCTTCGACATTCACCTTTGAACGGCTTGTTTTTGGACGACCAGTGTGTTTGGCGTCTCCAACGGATCCAATCTCCATGAATTTTTCAATTAATCTCTTCACAGTTGACGAAGTTAAAACACTATTCCGACCATATTTTGTATGAAATTTTCGAACTGCAGCCGCCAAGCTTTCACTATTTTTGAAATATTCTTTAATAATGAAGACACGTTGTTCTATCGTGTAACGCTCCATTTTTAATAATCCTATACTGTTAGCTGTCAAATTGCTTTTTTTTCAGGGTTGCCAACACTTCACTGCACATATGCCGGCAAATTCAAATCTTGCGTTAATCTTGGGACACTCTTTATTATTTGAATCAATACATCTTAGAAAAAATCTTTGGTTAAGAGCTTACATTTTTCTTGCAACTAGATGAACTCCAGTTTGTTAGTGTGAAAGTTGGGTGGAAAATGCCAAGGTAAATTTGCCATCATTTTAAACGCTTTGTTCTGAGAAACTTGTAACTTTTTAAAGTGCGTTTTTGCAAAAGTTACCCATACTGGGCATGCATAAACAATAATAGCTTGGAAAATTACTTTACAGATAATAATCTTATTGAATTTACTCAGCGGTGATTTCCTACTCATAAGTGGGTATATTACATATATATATAGTATATTTCAAAAATTGTATTAAATTATTTTGTATACATAAAATTTTTCAATTTTGGTTTAAAAATATTTGTGGTATGCAGTTATTTAGAGCTTACGTTTTTATATACGTTTTACAAACAATGAAATTTTTGATCATCAAATAATAATAAAATTATTGGAATCGTTAAATGAGTTCATAAGAAAACCTAAAATCAAAATAACGGTTCTATGGGGGGTTTCCTTCTATAGTAATACAAAAATATTTGTTTTTATACAGAAAATTAAAAAAAATCAATCGGTTTGTTTTTAGAAAGTTCGAATTTACAATTTTTTTAAAAAGAAAAACTATTTTAGAGAAAATTAAAAAAAAAATCAATTAGTTTGTTTTTAGAAGGTTCGAATTTTCGATTTTTGACCAAATTTGTATAGGAACTATTGTTATTTTTAGTCTTAAAAAAACCTTTACTTCTGCTTTGGGCTGTAGGGGACCGTACAGATACACAGGCCTACTGACAGTCGGAATCGGATGTCTACTTTTTTTGACTTCTCTACCATCGTAGTGTCATATTTGATTAAAATCTGGAGTTAGAAATTTGTACGAATGCAAAACTTGCAGCATGTCGCAAGTAAAAATAAGATTGAATTAAAGACGAGTTTCGGTAATTTAAAGGCAACTTTCGTTTGTGTTAAGAAAATAAAAAATGATATTTTCTCAGAGTATATGAAATTGAAGATCCATTTTTTTGGGTTGACTGTGCTAAGTTTTCTTCACGGGTACTCCTCTTGCGATGATTTGACTTATTCTTGTCATGAAAAGTGCTTTCTCAAATAAGCATTTCGGATTGGGCTTAAAACTGAAGGTCCCCTCCATTCCTGACAACATTACTCGCAAAGATATTGGGAGATATTTTAAGGGAAGCCGTTGAGTTAATGGAGGTAATAAAACTCTATGAGGCCAGGAAAAAAAAGAAGACAAAATCTACGTTTCTACGTGTAACACTTTCCATTCTATCAATAAATGAAATAGTATGGCACCCATAAAACGCAAGCGTATTCAATACATTGGCTAAACAAAAAAACACAGAATTTCAATAACATAGGGATAACGGAATTCTCGGGAATATCTTCTGAAGAAATCAAGTAAGCTTTTTTTATAGTTAAACGTTAGTTTTGAGTCTAAAACAACACCAAGGTTAGAAAAATTGGATTGTTTAAATTATATTATATTACGTTTTGAAAATATTTAAATTAAACGATTTTAATGGCACCATTCCCAAAGTTGACGAAGTTCTTGTTGTAGATCCTTACGATTTAGTTAGTAATAAGATTCATTTTAACATATCGTCTCCATAGATTAGTACATATAATTATTTAAAACAAAAGAAAAAACTTAACAATCTTCTTAGCTCAGCCGATTTTGAATTAAGATCCCTCCAATTAACAGTTGAGTCCCTTACAAATTGGTTTTATTTGATTCTTTCGTACTGTATTGAAGAATCAGTACCGTTCTCTCGTAGAAAAGATTTCACCTCTGCTCCCCCTTGGTACAACAGAGAGCTCCGTAGCCTAAGAAATACCCGTAACAAGCTTTGGAAGATCTTTTTACAGTCCAAATCTGATACTGATCACAACAACTATCTTCTCGCCTATAATTCTTTCTCTGAATTAAGGGAATCCCTTTATAACCATTACCTTAACCAAATGGAAAATAACCTTCTTTCTGATGCAAGGAAATTTTTCAAGTTTATAAATGTCAAACGAAAATCTGATGAGTTTCCACCTTCAATGAGATTCTCCAACATAATCTCCTCTGATCCAACAACCATATCAAATCTATTTGCTAATTACTTTAGCAAATCGTATACTGAACATCTGCATGATCCTGATCCACACTACTTTAGTTATTTAGATGGTTGCACTCAAACCTCCCTTTCATCGTTTACAATAACTGAAGAAATGGTACTTGCCAAAATCGTAAGCCTCAAAGAAAACTTTAGCCCTGGTCCTGATGGCGTCCCATCAGTTGTTCTAAAAAAATGTATGCATTCCCTGTCAAAGCCTCTAACTGTACTCTTTGAACTCTCTCTTTCCCAAGGTGTGTTTCCTCATATATGGAAAGATTCATTTATACTTCCCATTCATAAACAAGGCAATAAAACTGAAATTAACAATTATAGACCTATTGCTAAACTTTCATGCATTCCAAAACTTTTTGAAAGCTTAGTTTATGATTCCGTTTATTTCCATTGCAAGCCTTTATTCTCCCCCACTCAACATGGTTTTCTTAAAGGTAGATCCACTACGACTAACTTAATTGAATTTATATCCAAAGTTTTGTCAGCCCTTGAGAATGGCAAAGAAGTTGATGTCGTATACACTGATTACAGCAAAGCCTTTGATAAAATATCCCATAACATAATTTATCTCAAACTAAGAGCTCTAGGCTTTCCATCTATATTTATAAACTGGATAAGCTCCTATCTTGTGAATAGAACTTATAGAGTCCTTTTCCGTAACTCAGTCTCTAGTCCTATACATGCAACTTCTGGAGTCCCACAAGGTAGTCACCTTGCCCCCCTTCTCTTCGTCTTATCTGTTAACGATGTCTGTCTTAAATTAAAAAACTCAGATATTCTAATGTTTGCGGATGATAAGAAAATTTTTAAGGTTATCTCTACTCCATCTGATTCCTTAATTTTACAAAATGATCTTAATATCTTTTTTGTTTGGTGCATGCATAATTTCCTAGAGTTAAATGTAGGTAAATGTACACAAATGACCTTTTCGCGCAAACAAATCATATCTCATAGAGTATACTACTTCCTTAATGACGCCGTCAACGTAGTCGATTCTATTAGAGATCTTGGTATTATGTGTGACAAACACCTGAATTTCCATTCCCATTTTGACCAAATTATTAATAAAGCTAATAGATCTCTCGGTTTTATTAAGAGATGGTCAAAAGAATTTTCCAACCCCTATGTAACTAAAGCGCTTTACATTTCCCTAGTCCGTCCTCATCTTGAATATGCATGCCAAGTATGGTCTCCCTTTTATGAAAACCATTCACTCCGAATTGAAAATGTTCAACGACGTTTCGTCGGATTTGCCTTACGTGGCCTCCCCTGGGATGATACATCCAACTTGCCTCCTTATGCTGATCGACTAAAACTGATAGGTTTGCAGCCCCTATATATTAGACGCAAAAACGCTGATATATTATTTGCTCACCAATTGTTAATGGGCAATATAGATTCCCCGGCACTCCTGAGTGACATTCATCTTAACACTAACCCTCGAAATCTGCGATCTGTTTCCCTTTTCTATATCCCTCATCACCGCACTAATTACGGGCACTTTGAACCAATGTCCAGAATTCTTCGTCACTGCAACGCTGCTATGGTAGTTTTCGATTTCAACATTTCCAAATCCCATCTGAAAGATACCCTTTACTTTTTCCCTTTTTGAGTCCGAATTCCCCCTCCCCTGTAATTTTAAGTTAAGTAAAATCAAAATTGTTAGTTCTTGTACATTAAAGAGGTTTTATGTGGGCCTTAGGGCCCACATGAATTAATGTTGAAAACTGATAACAAGAACTGAAAAAAAAAAATTAAAAAAAAAAAAAAAATGTTAAGCTAGTTTTAAAGTTAAGTTAAGTTATGATAGCTTGTATTAAGCTAAATAAATAAATAAAAAATAATGATTTAATAAAATCAACAGCAATGGATCAAGTTAACTCCTTTAAGGTACATCCCAATTGACTTTAAATTCACATGAAGGGTTACTCCTCGCAAGTTAACGTGACGTTAAGTCCAATCTTAATAAAATTTACTTGGACGAATTTCCTGACTTAATTTGTCAAATGCCTTGCTTAAGTCTATAAATATGCAATTGACTTGAGAGTGTTTTTGGAAAGTATCGAAGCATAAAGCAATCATTTGTAAATTATTAGTAATTGAGGACTTTTTCAAAGGCCCATCTTGATTATCACATAGACCAGAAGAACAATTTAAAGAAATTATGTCACAGAAAAGGGATTCAAACAATTTAATAATAGCAGACAATCTTCGTGTTAGGACTTTAATTTGTAACTACATGTTTAGAACTTTTCTTATGGACACGTTAGGTATGAATATTTCTAAAGATCTGGGAACTTAGAACATAGTTGAAAGGGAGAAAAAATTATTTATTTTTTTGTTTTTGTTTTGATTTCACAGTTATAGCATTGGCTTTTGCCGTCAGCCAAAAGAAAGAGTATAATCTAAACAAGTGCAATATAAATAGAATTGTTAATACTTTCAAGTTGTATTAAGTTAATAAACTAAAGAAATTTGTATCAAGATTCATTATGTTCGTTTTGCAGGGTGGATTTCAGGTGCGTTCAGAAGGCTTCGTTCAGGATTTGGTATCTGTATTTTAGCGCTGTTTTGACGTAATTGCTCAACACGTTCCACTCCTGACCATTTAGGATTCCTTTGGCTTTATCTAAAGTTAAGACGCTCTTTCCCCAGTGTCCTCCTCTGATTGCAGCAAGAAAAGGACACACTGCTGGGAAGTGTAGTACGTCTTCTCTAGCCCTGTGCTTGCATAGGGTACACTCTGTGTTTTCATCCGCACAATATGGTCGGTAATTCAGATGTAGTAACTCTCCTCTCGTTTTAAAGATAGTAGGGATTGTCTCCAACGTGTAGCGGTCATCAAAATAGTTGCTGGCGTGGAGGTTGTGCTGCAGACCCTTGTACATACTTCGCGTGGTGCTTCGTTCTGCCATCTCGGTGAACTTACAATCCTTGCGAGTAGTGTAACAGTTCCAAGCATCGGTCCCACTTTCTAGCAATTCAATATTATGTGACTGCTCTAGGAGCATCCACTCTCTACAAAACTGCGGTTTTCGGTTAAGAAGATGCAGGGCAATGATCCTGGATAGACGATGACTTGGCAGAGCCATTACTTTCAAAATGTAGTTAAAATGCATTTTAAGAGTAAAGATGTACAACGGAGAAAGTCCAGTCTCTAGATGTAGCATGTAGTTAGCGGTGTTTTCTGGAAGCCAGAATATTTTTTTGTTGAAGTATCTCAAAAGTTTTTCTACTTGGTCATATTGAAGAAATCCCCTAGGGCAGCGTAGCACATTACCGATCTCATCACCGCTTTAAAGAGCTTATATTTGGCGCTCGGGGCTACATATTTTTTGCTGAGAACCTCCTTCCAATTGTAATTGATAGCTTTTTTTCGATTCTGTTAGTTTTGCATTGAAATGTTGGTTGAATGAAAGCTTTGGTGTTATAGTAACTCCAAGATACTTATACTCCTTAACCAACTCTAAGTGCACATTTTCCCATTTCCACTTTTCATATCTTGCGAATCTGCCTGGGCCATTTCTAAAGATCATGAATTTTTGATTTATTTGTATTAATGGTGAGGCTCCAGAGACGACAATATGCTTGTAGTTTATTTATCATTATTTGCATCAATTGCAAAATTAATTCCACCTGGCTGAGCTGATGTCAAATCATCTAGGAAGATAGAAAACAGAAGCGGGCTTAAAAGGCAGCCTTGCTTAACCCTCGATGTTTTATTGTTTTCGTACAGGCATTTTATTATTTTAAACATTTTTGTGGATATTCCCATGCAACTGAGCTTGTAGAACAATGCATCCCTATTGATTGAATCAAAAACTACTTTAAAATCAATAAAGAAAGCATATAATTTCGTTTCCTTATCCAGATAAGATCTTCCTATGCACGTTAGTAAAAAGACGTTGTCAACTGTCGAATAATCTTTCCTGAAGCCGGCTTGAAACTCACTCAAAAGGTTTTTACTTTTTAAAGGCTGTGAGCCTGTCTAGAATGCCGCCAGTGAATATTTTCATTATGGTGTTCAGAAATGATATGCCCTGATTATTTTTTGTATCGTTATTATCACCTTTTTAAATATACCCTACACCAAATAAGTAATTATATGCATCTGTAAGTTTTTCAATAAAGTTTAACAATGCGTTTTTGAGAAATTCATACGGTGCACGGTCTCCGCCTGGAGCTTTGTAGGGTTTCCATCTGTGTATCACATCCAGGACTTCTTGTACGGTGAAGACATGGTCCTAGCTTTCATATTCCGAATGTGGAGAAGCGTGAAGCATCAACTGGTTGGGGTTTGTTGGTTTGCTAAACAAGTTTTCAAAATGTTGTGCTAGGATGTTTATATCAATTTTTATGTTTTGGATGAAGGGTTACCATTGAGAGAGCGATCTATTTTCCAGAACGAGGTGCTGTTATTTACCTTTGATAATTTGCGCATTAGCTCCAGAGAGCATTTGCTTTGTTTCTCTTTGCACGTGATTTTGAAGACTTTATTAGCTTCTTGGTACATGCATTTTGCAAGGTTAGAGTTTGTTGCTCTTAGCAGTTTTAGATATCGAAAAGATTTTTTCCCTGCAGCTTCGCATTCTCTATCAAACCATGGATCTTTCCATTTTTGATTTTGAGCAAATTGGAATGGCTGAGCTACCTGGTTTATTCACGAAACCAAGATGTATGTGTTCCAGATCTCGTTGTTAGAGACGGAGGCCACCAAACTGTCTAGCTTCTTTTTGTATCGGTCCAAATGCGAATTTTTCCACTTAAGTTTTGGCAACAATTTCATGTCTCTGTTATTGCTGGATGATTCGTCTGTACGCCATATACAAGTAACGATAAACGGTAAATGTTCTGAATAGACTAGTTCATCGATTTTTAAATCTTCTACGACCTCCAGCCATTTTAAACGTACGAGGCAGTAATCTATTACGGAACAAGCCGTTTCTCTTATGTATGTTAAATGTCCATCCGGATCACTACTTGTTCGCCCATTCAACAATGTGAGCCAAATCGTTTCACACATTTCTGTGACTCTTCTTTCGTTGGCGTCAATTTTCAGATCTCTTGATGCCCTAATCTTCTCAGGGATGAACTCAGATTCCAGTTGTAAAAGCTGTAAAAGCTGTAAGTCTCCTACCGTTGCGTTGCAGTCTCCAATATCCATAATGTTTTCTTGTTGGAATTCGTGTAGAAAGTTCTGCAAGCCAGAGAAATCTTCTTCTTCTATTACAATTTATATAAACTATATAAACTGGAACTATATATAATTTTTCACTCATAAACGCCATTTCAATCAAAGTTCTGTTCATTTCATTTACAAATCGGAATTTTGTTGTTTTACTCGACGATGCAGTCTTAAAATAATCTGCAACATGTTCGAAATTGAACCGTCCTTTGTTCAAATTAAATTGACATCTTTAACTACCATTTAATTATAATACTTACTTTTTCCAAAATCACTGAAACTTTATTTTTTGATAAAATTAGGCAGTAAGTGGATTTGAGTTTCTTCAAAACTAGTGTTTCGGCAAAATTATTTTTACAAAGGTTTAGAGTTTTTAGTTTATACAAAATTGATTTGAACGTCAATCCAATTATTATTATTCAAATAATTCAAAAAAACTTAAAACTCAATAGTAATATATATTCTGAAAGTTAATTTTTGTTGTTACACTATTTCGAAACGTTTTGACATTTTGCGAACTCCGTACTTTTCTGAAAATGTACTAATTTACATTAACTTTGTTGTTAAAAATTACTATAATATCGACATTTAGTTGTGCTTGGTACGACCTATACGTAGGACATAAGTTAGGATTATAATTATCCTGTTTATATAAATGTTGACCTTTCACAAGACAGTGAATAATAATACAATCAAATTTAATCGTAAGCAAATCCAGTTTAAACAATATGCAAATTATTTAAAATTCAATTTAATTGTTGCTATTTATCTGAATATATTATATAAAATGAAAAAATATTCAGAACACTTGAATGCATGTTGGTTTGTTCACATTTTTTAGTATTGAACAAGAATACTCGTATACACGGTATATGTAGATTTAAAAATAAGTCAATTATTTGTATTACTTTTATTTTTTTTAATCGCAGTTCTTAGCTGATTTTAGGTCAGCTAAAAATAAGTCAAGCAGTTTATTAACCATTATTGATTACAATTTTGTACACAATTTTATTTTATTCGTAGAAGACCAATATTTTTATTGAATTTTGGTTTATTTTTTTCTTATTGGATATATCATAAGTAATTAAAATTTTATTTATAAACCTTAAAATTGTTTTGAAACTATTACAATCGCTTTGAAACGAGTCATGTAGTAATTTTCACTATCACATTACGCCACAAACGTAGGTACGTACATATGAATTGAACCGATCTGAACGTTAAATATATGTAAGTTAATATAATGTCTGTTTATGTTTTTTAACTTTTACATTAACATATTATTTATTTATTTACATTTGCTTGCGCCTGTAAAAAGTGTGCTTCTATTTCGTACAGAAAATAAGTCCCTGACCGGTATATTTTAAAATAAAATGTTTTTTTTTCTATTTCTTTGAGAATATTTTATTTAATGAATTGATAAGAAGTTCAATAAGTTGAAATTGATATTGAAAACCTCCAGATTAGAAGATATTTTTTTTCATTCGAAAGACAACGACTTTATCAATTATTATTAAAGTATGTGCAAGTGATAAGATGGGTTTAAGAAAGTGTTCGAACAAATTTACTCATTTCTTTTGATATTATAGTAGGTCACTGCGATAAACACTTTTACAAATTTGAAGGACATGCATCAAGAAATTGTCTGACATTTCTTTATATTTAAACTTCACATAAAAATAAAGACAATATGACACAGGCAAATAAAGTAAATTAAAAGTTTTTTCATTCCAAAATTGTAAACTCACTTACAACCTAATAATTAAGTCGCATTTCAGAAACAAAAAATTTAATCTTCTTTGAAATGGGTGATTTCATGAATTACAACAATCAAACTTAGAAACGAACGAAACTTATAGTTATTTTACTCACTTAAAACGGCAACAAATTATTAGTTTTTTAATTGATATTTTCTGAAACTGTAACCACTTTTTTTTTATTGAACAAGACTTGCTTCGTGCAATGGCGGATCCAGGGGTAGGTCGTAGAGGTCATAACCCCTCGCTGGGAATTTTTTTTAAATTTTCGTAGGAATTCTTTCAATACAAATCTAATCGTATTGCGTTATTCGATTAGATATGAATTATGTATATTTTAAATCATTTATTTTTTACATTTAAGAATATAATTTGTATTTTATGTTCTTTCCACTTTGTGGCAAAATGAATCAACTTTTGACAAATAGAAGAATAGAAGGGGTCATATGAGTAAAAATGATTATAAACAGTTTATTCGTATTAGCAAAGATTTCATTTAAAAATGTTCTTAGAAATTATTTAATGTTTTTTACTGCGACATATAGGAACTTTATGCAAGTTTTAAATTCGTAAACAAATTACATTACTATAATAGAGAAAACAAAAGAACTTGAACTTTGTTTTCCAAAAGTACTACTTTAAAAAGAGGACTGGATCAAGAACATAATATGAATCGGAAATTCAGCCCTCTTCCAATAACTCAGCACAAATTCATCAACTTTTGACCAATGGACGATCCAGGGGGGGCATATAAGCCAAAAAGCTTATGCGTTTAACTTGTATAAATAAATATTTCATATAAAGATTTGTTAGTAATTTAACTACATTTTCCAAAAAGCAGTTTGCTGTCAAAAACAACTAAAATTTTTGTTTCACTCAATTTAGAATTTGGAAAAACCTTAGCAAAGCTTTAAATTATTTTCATTAAATATGTTTCTAAGAAAAAGAGCAAATATTCAGGTTCTTAAAAAAAAGCCTTGAATAAGAGATCGTCGAATTGATAATAAGTTTCCTTTAAATACTGAACCTCGCCTTCAATTACGTATCGAAAATTCGTAATTCGTACAAAATTTCGAACTCGAGCTTCTAATCAAACATGACATTACGATTATAGAAGATCCATTTTTTAATACGAAAATTCGAATCTTTCTAATTTTTTTCCTTAATTTGGCTTCTTTCTACAAGAAAAACATATTTCGATATTGATCCAGAAAAGTACCCTTCATAAAACCGTTATTAACTTCCCATAGGATGTTATTGTAATGGGTCCGATTTATCAAATTGAAAATTTTGACATTTCTTGACGCTTCAAGTTCAATAGATTCGAAACACTAGAGACTTGAATTAAATTTTATATACTTAATTGTAACGTGATATTAAAGGAGTATATTTTTTGAAACAAATCCATTTAACGGTTTTTCTTATAAATCAAAAAAACTGAAAAAAAAATTGTCACCTCCAAAATTTTACGACTAAAATATGATTTCATTTTCAAAACAATTTTGTGCAACAAGGAATAATGTTTTTGACATGTGATAAAATTTTGAGAAAAAAAAATTAACAAAAGTTGGTAAAAAATGATTTTAGACTCAAATATCTTTTCAAAAATTGTAGATATTGGCTTTAATTTACTTTTATCTTTCTAAAAATATTTCACAGAAAATATTGTTTTCGATATTCAGTCATTTTTGTTTATATAAAAATCCAACAGTCCGTTTTTTTATAAAAAATAAAATCTACAAAAAATAGTACGCAAATTTACTAAAAATTGATACGAGACAAACTTTTAAGCAAGAGACATCGACAGACAGGATGGGAAGTTATCAGTTAGGGTCGCATCCCAGCCTCTTTTTTTTAAAAGATTTTTAAGATTTAAAATGAAATTATTGATTTTTTTTAACAATGCTCGATATCTCAGAAAGGGCCACCATGTAATATTTATATTTTTATAAGCACACAATTTAAAAATTGTATATGTAAAAATCAATAAAGAAACCACTCTATTGATTTTCCAAACAAAAATAAGTTGATCTAAGAAAATGACATTTAAATTTTTGAGAAAATCTTATTTTGCAGATACATTTTTAAACCTTAAAATATAATAAATATTTTTAAATAGACTTTTTGGAAGTTCTAGCGACATTTTCGTGCATTTGATTTAATGTCCCAAAAACAGCAAAAGTCACATTTTTGTTAAAATAATGGCAAATTGAAAAACAGAATGAACGTTTTATATCTATTGATATAAAGGCTTCGAATGTCTTGGGATTTGAAGTTAAAACAGATTCTGAAACGTGTAATTTGTGAGTGCCACATAAAAGTTTCTTCCCAACTTATTTGTTTAATTTGTTTTTGTTCAATTTTTAGAGAAATTATGTACTTAAATGCACCTATATCCTTAAATTCAAGAACTAAACATTTTTTTCTCTACAATTTTAAAGTTTTGTTGACTCCTTTAAGTTACAAATATTTACTATCATCTACGAGTTAGCAGACTGATAGCGATAATAATAAAATAATAGACTCCCGAAAATTGAATTCGAAAAAACTACGTCAGAAAATTAAGTAAATTATTCATATCAGATCTTTTCTCATTTTATTGGGTTTTGAATTTTTGTAGCGTTCTTCGTAGTATTAGAAATGGAAACAAGAAAAGTTTATATTATTTTTAAAAAAAAAAGGAAAGTTTCAAAACAATTTGTTACATTTCTGCGTGAAATGCACCAAAAACCCTCTTAACTATTGAGTTTTAGCTTTTGAATATGGCATATTTACAAAACTGTTGGAATGTTGGAATGCTTTCATATGTATTAAATTGCCCAAATTAAAAAAAAATTGACCATACCTTAATATTATTTTATACTAAAGTTGGCACTTCAGCCCTTGAAATGTGTAAATGTAAGGTTAAGATGCACACTATGTTATTTTAATTTTGTCATTTTTCTCAAAAAAAAACATTTAGATTTTTTTAAATTTTTGCTTTAATTTCTTTGCTTAATTTGGCTTCTTTTAATAAGGTTAAAATATGTTTGTATTGCTCCACATTGTCATTGTTGTTATTTAAAAAAAAAATATGATTTTTTTTCGAAATTCTATACCTTGAAAACAGATCTTAAATGAGTTCAAAATTGAAATGTTAAACGTATATTACTAATTTCTGATCAACTGCATTTTGAAAATATTTTAAAATAAAATAAAAACATAAACAAACAAATTAATAAAAGTTGATAAAAATTGGTTTTCGGCTGAAATATCATTTAGAAGCTTTGAGATATTGGCTTTACATTACTTTTATCTTTTGAAAAATATTGTTGTCAACATTCAGTAAAATTTTGAGAACAAATTTTTTTTCAAAAAATAAAAACCTAACAAGAAAACATTACTAAAACCTGGTAAAAATTTACTTTCGATTCAAATAGCTTTTCAAAAACTAAAAATATTGTCTTCAAACTTTTTTTATTTCACAGAAAATATTGTTTTCGATATTAAGTAGTTTTTTTTATAAAATTCCAACAGTCCGTTTTTCCATAGGAAAAATAAAATCTACAAAAAATAGTACACAAATTTGGTAAAAATTGATGGTCGATTCCTGATATCTCCCAAATTAATTTCATTCATCCAATTTATAAAAATTTAAGAACTAAATAAATTTAATTAAGTGGCGTAACAGTCCATTGAGAACTAGGGCCTAGTGTATATAGGTAGGTAGAAATGGTGATCTCAAGGCAACCTAGCCTGAGGTCCAATTAGTGGAGTAGTGCGCCGTTTTGATACCAAAAATTCGTTTGTCCTGTGATAGAAAGGGAAAGATTTATAGAGAAGCTTCATAGTGATTATGTTAGAGCCATTTTGCCGCATTGAGAAAAAAGATTAGGTCTCTAATCTTTGTCTCAGATAGCTCATCAAGTTCTTGAAAGAATACTTTTCCAAAGTATTTCATTCTAGTGTTTTCCAAAGCAGGACATTTGCAGAGGAAATGGATTATCGTTTCACTTTCTCTTTGGTCACTAACTACGGCAAAAGGTGTTGTAAGATTTACCTAACTTCTCTGCATAAACTTACTAGTAACTTACTATACTCTCAACCATTCCTGTGTGTGAGTAATGTTATCAGGGATGGACGGGTTCTACAGTTTAAAGTCGAATCCGAACGGTTATTTTGAGAAAGCACTTTTCATGACAAGAACTACTCTTGGAAGAATTGCCTATTCCTCGAAAGAGGCAGTACCCGTGAAGAAAACTTTAGATGGCACAGGCAGGAATCGAACCCAGGACCTCTGGCATGACAGTCCAACGCACTTTCTGTTTTTTTTTTTTAATTCATTTTTATTAATTCATTCTTAAACCTATCTTAAAGCTAGACAAAAATTCATAAAACTAGCCTAATTATCCATAACTTACAACTACCTTAATGGTCCCATTAGGACACTCTAAGTCAAACTATGACACTAACTACTAATGCCTTTCGGCCCTAAGATCTATTTTACTTCAATTTAAATTTCATTAAATTTTGTATTTATTAAAAAATTTTGAAAAAAAAAACTAAACCCTAAAACTTTAAAACAAGTATGTAAGCCGGCCAAGGCTTAAAACCCCATCCCGACTACCCAATATCAAGTGCCGATTGAAGCCACCAAAACTATTTCTCCTGCTTCACCCTATCAGGTCCCGTTCGGACACAGCCCTACTGAACCGAAGGAGCTCTGCTACGCCTTCTGCCATGACGTCCCGATTGTATAGGAGTCGCCTATCCACGGTTCTTCGTCTGACGTGGTAGATTAACGGAACTGCCAATCTATCCTGTATTAGACCGCATTTGTCTAAAAAGAGGAATGCCTCTGGTGGAATGAAGCCGCTCAAGTGTGCACTTTCAAAATACTCGTCGTTCGGATAGATCGTCGGCGTACGCAATTGCCTTTGTATGACTACATATCAGATCGCTGGTGTAAATGCTGAAGAGAATCGGCGAATTCACCGCTCCCTGTTGAAGACCATTTTTAATTGAGAATGTTGTGGTAGAAGTTACATTGCCACTTTTGACAACTAACTTTCTACCGTTAAGCATATCATAAAGTATATACAACAATGGCTTGCTTATGCCAAGCCTGCTCAGTTTTAGGTAAAGACCCTCTAACCATACGGTGTCAAAGGCCTTTTCCAAATCAACCAGAACAGCACCTGTGCATTGTTGTTTTGATTTATTCCATTGGATATCAGAAACGAGTTTAGACGCAGCATGAATTGTGTCATGACCCGCCTTGAACCCGAACTGATTATCCGGAATTATTTTGTTGTCCGCAGCCCACTTAGTCAGAGCCCTATTAATGATTTTTTCGAAAACTTTGCTGATGCTTGGAAGAAGACTTATCGACCGAAGATTTGACGGGTTGGAGTTGTCCTTTCCCTTTTTCGGGAGAGGATGAACCACAGCGGTCTTCCAATGCATTGGATAATATGCATTATTTAGTGCATTGTTGAAGAGTGTGGTGTAAATGTCAATTGCTTCCATCGGTAAATGTCTTAGTACAACGTTGGATATACCATCGACACCTGCTGACTTTTTATTTTTTATTAACTTCCCATAGGAAGTTATTGTAATGGGTCCGATTTGTAAAATTGAAAATTTTGACATTTCTCGACGTTTCAAGGTCCCTAGAGTCGAAATAAAAGATTTTTAGAAAGATGTCTGTGCGTGCGTGTGTACGTACGTTTGTACGTCCGTACGTCCGTACGTTCGCGACGTTTTTTCGTCGTCCATAGACCAAGAACCAGAAGAGATATCGACTTCAAATAAATTTTATTATACAGATAATAAGGCAGAAAGATGCAGAAGGGGCTCTCAAGAATATTGCGTGGGTGGTTTTTTTACTATAGCAGTTTAAAAAAAAGGTGAAAATTTTGGTTAACCCTAAATATCTTACGAACCAAAAACGCTAGAGACTTGAATTAAATTTTATATGATATATTGTAACATGATACCAAACAGGTATATTTTTTGAAAAAAATCAATATAACGGTTTTTTTTTAAAATCAATAAAACTGAAAAAAAATTTGTCACCTCCAAAATTTTACGACTGAAATATAATTTCTGTCTAAAACAATTTTTTGCAACGAAGAATAATGTTTTTGACATCTGATAAAATTTTGAGAAAAATCTAATTGACAGTTTTTTTATAAAAAATAAAAATCTAAAAAAAAACATTACTCAAAGTTGGTAAAAATTGAATATCGATTCAAATATCTTTTCAAAAACTTGAAATTTAGGCTTCAAACTTATTTTATCTTATAAGAAATATTGTTTTCAACATTTTGAAGAATGTTGAGAAAAATCAAATTGACAGTTTGTTTACAAAAAATAAAAACCTAAAAAAAAAATTATAAAAGTTGGTAAAAATTGATTTTCGATTCAAATATCTTTACAAAACTTTGAGATATTGGCTTTAATTTACTTTTATCTTTCAAAACATCTTGTTGTCAGCATTCAGTTAAAGTTTGAAAAAAATCGAATTGACAGTTTTTTTACAAAAAATAAAAACCTTAAAAAAAAAAAATTTATTAAAGTGGGTAAAAATTGATTTTCGACTCAAATATCTTTTCAAAACTTTGAGATATTGGGTTTAATTTACTTTTATCTTTCAAAACATCTTGTTGTCAACATTCAGTTAAAGTTTAAAAAATACAATTGACAGTTTTTTTACAAAAAATAAAAACCTAAAAAAAATGTATAAAAGTTGGTAAAAATTGATTTTCGACTCAAATATCTTTTAAAAAATTTTAAATATTGGCTTCAAAGTAATTTTATCTCATAAGAAATATTGTTTTCAACATTTGGTAAAATTTTTAAAAAATCGAATTGACAGTTTTTTTTACAAAAAATAAAACTCTAAAAAAAAACAATACTAAAACTTGGTAAAAATTTACTTTCGACTCAAATAGCTTTTCAAAATTTAAAAATATTGGCTTGAAACTTATTTTATTTCACAGAAAATATTGTTTTCCATATTCAGTAATTTTTATATAAAAATCCAATAGTCCGTTTTTTTCATAAAAAATAAAATCTTAAAAAAATAGTACGCAAATTTGGTAAAAATTGATACGAGTACATATAGACAAACTTTTAAGCAAGACAAATCGACAGACGGGATGGGAAGTTATCAGTGTGGGTCGCATCCCAGCCTCTTTTTGAATTGAAGATGAGCTGGAGCTCGACCTTCGCCACTAACAACAGTCCAACGCACTAACCATCATGCTGCGGGCACTACAAACAAATTTAAGAAATGCTACTTAAATTGTTCAAAATTTGTTTTCGACTAAAAATCTATTTAACAAAACTAGATTTTCAAACTGAACTATTTCTTTATATGAAAAATATTGTTGGTTATTTTAAAATTTTTAAGAATAATTCGATTAAAAACTTTGCTACCCCAACACGAAAACCTACAAACTTTTAAGCAACACAAATCGAAAGACGGAATTTGAAGTTATTAGTGTGGGCCCTATTCAAGCCTTTTTTTTCTCTGACTTTATTTAACGAGACCCTTATAGCTGTTCAGTAATTCTCCCATTTTCTTTTGAAATTGAATAAATTTACAAATTTATAGTAGAAAGAAATGTGCACTATTAGTGTGTGTGAACATCTAAACAAATCTTTCATAACAAACCCCAACCACAATAAGCTTCCAACACAGCATAACTTAAGACTAAGACTCAAATAAAACTTAAAACACCGTTTAAAAATATTGAAATTTAATGTTTGTTGATATGTACCATAATTACGATAGTGCTCCTATGACCAATATGAAATTTAACCTTAATACAAAATGTTTTATCATTTCAGCAACGTTAGAAGAAGGGGATAATTGCAGAACCAAAACCCGTGAACCAGGTATTTGCAGAAGGCTTACATCATGTGGAGTTTATTATGAAGGCTTGAAACAGAAAACCATAAAATATAGTTTTCTTGTTCGTTGCTCATTCATCGATGCTGAAGAAGTTATCTGTTGTCCACTTGAAGACAACCAAGTACCAGGTCCTGAAACCACAACAGGAACATCTGTGGGGTAGGTTTAAAATTAATTAATTTATCATCTACTATTTTGTGTAAAACACATACTGTATAAACATTAAATGTAAATATTGACCTCTACTTATCATTTCCCATTCTACTCTTTTTTTCCTGTTTCCCACTTAAATTTTGTAAATATAAAACGTTCCAATAATTTTATGTTAATACAATATGTACTTAGTTGGGGAAAATTTGTAGTGACTACAGAAAAATTATCAGCAAAAACAACTACAACTATGAAACCGATTGTGGTTAATGGAAAAACCATAACAGGTAATGAGCCATTTTTGGATTTATCGAAATTACTAAAAAGTACAACCACAAAGAGACCGCAACAAAATAGACTAAATCCTGAAAATTTTGTAATCAATAATAATGGTCGTGATGGTCGACCAGTTCAGCAAGGTTTTAACACAGCGGGAGCAGCTCAAAACCCTTGGATTGTATCCGGTAATATAAATAATCAATGGCTAAACCAAAGACCACCTCAAAATCAGGAAAGACCATTGATTCAACAAAATAAAGTACGTTTTCCGACAGAACCTACAATATGGAAGCAATCCCAAATAATGCCATTAGTAGTTGATCCAGATGTAGAGGTTTTCAATACAATCGACACAAACAAGGACTCATCATCAGCTAAGCTTGTTCAATTTCCTGGTCAAATGACGCTGTCGACTTCGCCATTACAAAATTCACCTCCAAAAGCCGAAACAATAATTGCCCAGCATAATGATGTTTTCGAACAGTTCAAATTCCGTCCTAGTGTTGAGGATACAAATGTGGTAGAGAATACTGGAAAGGCTTGGGGCTGGTCAACTTCAAATAAAAATTTAAATTCACAAAGACCTGAGGTAACAACATCCCGAAGGACAACGTCAACCACTACGACGACGACCACTTCAGCACCGATTCTTGCTGATTGGATGATAGATGCTTTGAAACAAGCATCCGCTGCAACAACGACATCAACTGCGAGGCCTTCACCATCACTGACACCGGTGACCGTCATTCCCTTTACAACGTAAGGTGGTGGGTTTCTGTTGGCTTTGAGTTGTGTTCCAAGCATTTTTTTGTGTACATTTATGTAGTCAAAGTAGTTTTCTTTTAAAAATAATTAAAATCATTTATTTTATACAATCATTTATATTAGGGTATTTTTTTGAAACCAGTTTTTGAAATATCGAATTTGAAAAAATATTAATGCATTCCTGAGAACATTTAAATACCCGTTTCTGATACAGGGAGTACCCCTCTAGTGCAATGCAAAAATATATTTCTTATATTGAGATGAGCTAAGTTAAGACAAAAATGTATCATCTACAAATTTATCGTGCAATTTTTTAAAAAAATTGAATTTCGATATACGACTAAACATTTTGTATGTAAAATACTGTTACAAAAATCTGCTTAAAACTTTAGTTTTCAAAATTGAATTCAATCAATCTAATGGCTTAGGCTGGACTAACTTTTTTCGACTTCTGTACCATCACAGTACTTGCTACGTTAGTTCCTATATGTCGCAAGTGATATAATTTGGTCAATCCCTAATATTTCTCGAATCTATAATATTGTGTTTACAAATTGTGACATCATACAGAATTAGTATAGATTCCCAAAAGAGATCAGAAAACAGAATCAAATTTTCATTTTAACTGAAAATGAAATCAAAAGTGAAAAACAATTAAACATTAACGCTACTGAATTATCGTCTTTAAATATGTGGAAATTGTGAAATGCTCTATTGATTGAATGACTTAACGAAGTTTTTAAAATCAATTGAAATGTTTAAACAAAGTTAAAAAAATTTAAAACAAAAATGACAGTTTAACAAAATATTACAACTTATCAAAAATACTACTTTGAACTTTGAACTTTGATTTCTTTTTAAAGTTCTGTTTTGAAACAAATATCGTTTTTTGAATGCAAAGTTAAATTTCAAAATAAACAATAAATTATATGATGATTCTGTAAAGTGCAAATGTAATAATGTAGATACAATTTTAATCATTTAAGTATCTTATTTTGTTTGTAGAAATTATCATAAGTTTTGAGTCTTTACTTGACTCGAATAGAAGTTCTAAGCAAACCTTGAGTTTAATACTTTCAAAGTTTTGAAAAATACGTTTTTAACTTAATTTTTAGTGCTGATTTCGAATCCAAACTTTAATTTTGACTATTTGCTCAAGTTTTAAAAATTCCAATTCGAAATTATTTAATATATTTTAAAAACTTCAAATAATGGAATTGTGCAGACAATAGATTCGCTACAAGGAAAAAACTAACTTTCAATCCGTTTTATCTTTTTGTTTTGTGTTGAAAACCGTTTAACATAAATGGTTTAGGATTTTTTTTAGATTTTTGTAAGCCAGGTGGAATCTAAGAGCTTTTAAAGATTTTTCAATTATAATATGAAATAATATAAATCCATCCCTGACAACAGTACTCGCACCAGGAATGGTTGAGAGTTGTGAGTCACTATGACCTAGTTATCAACGGACTGTTGCGCCACCCAATTTATTTATTAATATAAATATTTCAGCTAAATATTGAAAAGAAGGATCATAGAAAAGAAAAAACCTGCTTCATACATTTAGATAGCCTCAAAAAGCCTTATATATGTGAGTGTTTTTTTTTTCGAATTTTAAAAAGTAATAATTCAAAAACCTGATTATTAATTTTGAGGTCGGATTTGAATTAAGGATATCAAAACCGATTGAAAAAGTTATATTTTTTTGCCAGAAAATCCTTGCTGACCAGTGATAAGAAGAGTATATCGAGTCAGCGTAGGTCGCATCCAAGCCTCATTTTGAAACATTAATTTGTATGTATCCAAACTAGTTTTACAAAAATTGTTTCCTATTTTGCAGACTTTCATATAGTAACATCTTTAAACTTTAAAAAGCCCGTAAAATTCTATTAAATAAGATTTTGTCTTTGAAAATTAAAAGGAAAAGCAAATTTAATTACTATAGCTACAACTCTTAGAAAATCTTAGATCGATTTATTTTTGTGCATGTTTTTCGTTTTATAGTATGTTGTAAGCATCTTGTACGATATTTTTAAGTTTTCATTGTAAATCTTTCATTTTTATATAAAAAATGGTTTTCCAAAAATTTAAGCCTACAACTACCAACCTTGTTTAAATAGTGTCCTCTACGCTATCGGTGCTTGAAAATAGAAATGGAGTTGGTATAATCTCCACTGGCAAAGCCTCCGACAAAATTTCCTACAAATTTATATTCTTTAAGTTTTATATCATTGGCTTTGAATAGATTCCTTCTTTTCTTCTTTAGATACGCTCTCTCCCAACTCTCTCTTGCTTCCTCTAGCGCACCACAAGTTAACCACTAAGGTCCTCTTATTTTTATCCTCACAATTAATTATATGGATTGGTTTTCGAAATATTCCAATATCTCACATTCAGCTGACGATATAAAACTTTGATAGTCCAATACGTCGATACATTAAAACTTTTGTCAAAATATATTCCAAGAATTGAGAGCCTAAGTGTGTCCGATTCCATCATGGACAGCCACTTTCCTAGCCTAACCTAAGACTCTGGAAAAACGTTGACAGATATCTGATATGTTTATCTTTCGTCTGTTTTCTGGCTCTATTAACTGGCCTTACGTTTCCACCCATCAAACCTCTTATGGTTCAAATGAACCCATTACTCTCATGGCAATACAGAATATCAATTTGAATGAATTTTTTTAAATTCTTTTAGGTACACTTCTTGCTTAAGAAATTGACTCCAAAGCTGTCCCTTCCTCCTTTCTAGGGATCAGTTAAGTTTAGTTTATAACTTAAACAAGTCAGATAAATGAAGGTGTCCCCTAATTATTAAGTCGTAACACAAGTTTGAGAGATAAGAAGTTGCATATTTGCTAGCTATTGTTTTTTTTGACCTGGTACCGGTTACCAGATTTACCGCTAAACTTATCCAGAAAAAGTGTTTTTTAGATTCCTATCAGGCGTATTTTTCGAAGAATTCCTGGTAAAATACACCAGAATATACCAGGGATGTACCAACATTCTGGGGAATGTTTTCGACTGGTAAAAATTCACCAAAGTTCTGGTAAAATATATCAGGACATTTTTTTTTCCTTGTGCCAGTAATCTGGTGGGATATACGCGAAATATTTGATTTGATGGTAAAAATGTACCAGAATTCTGGTAGAATATACCAGTATTTTTTTTACACAATAGCTGAATTCTGGTAGAATATTAAGCTCTTCCCGATAAATTATAGTAAGCGCCTTATGAATTATGCATAGCATATATTTAATTGTATTCTTCCTATTCCTTCTAAAAAGAACACATAAGATATAGGTTATATTCCTAAAGAAAACATTCACTACAACATCGTTTCTAAGAAAAAACGAATAAAGATATTTCTCTAAACTAAATTATCGGAATAACCATGTAGTTTACGACAATTCGGAGGGAAGGGCTTGATAGGTATACCCGGAATATTTTTTTTCTGTACTAAAATTTGCTGGTAAATGTTCCAGAAGTATGGTTTTAACTACGAAGAAAATATATACTGGACAATGAAATTAGTGGTTTTATTTACCCAGAATTTCTGGTATTAAGTACCAGAAAACTGGTTTTATCTACCAGGAAAAAATACATATATACGATAAATGTCCCGTTTCTATTTATTAGATTCCAGATAATCTTCATTTTAGCTGGAAAAAAAAACTTTTACCAGGACGCTGGTAATATTTACCAGAAAATTTTCTGTCACCAATTTTACCAGGAAACCAGATTTCTGGTAAATGAAGCCAGATTTCTTTTTACTACGATATCTGGACTATTGTACCAGTTTTTTGGCTAGCATTTTCTACCAGATTTTGTGTACCAGGAACATTTTTTGAATGTAAGGTTCATAATACTCAGACCATGCCAAAAATCAGTTCCAGAAATATTTTAATAATTGAACGCTTTTTTCTAATTCTAATTATAGCACATTTACGCCTGGTGCTGTTTATGAGAACTGTTTGTTCCTTTAACAAAATTTAGAAACTGTATTCATGCAAATTATGTATCATTAGCAACTTTACCATAAACATGTAACTCATATTCTTTTGTTAATTTTTTATAAAAAAATCAAGTTCATTTCCACCTCTAAAATATTAACTCATTTCATATTTATGTATATCGTTCATTACTTTCAAAATTATGTACATTAATATTTTCAAACGTTGAAGAAAAACACTTTAAAGTTCAGAAAAATGCTTCGAATTCAACTTGAAACTTTACAGTATAAGACCTTTTAGTTCTTTCGTCCTACTCTTTGCATGAATTTCATTCCTAAATGTATAACGTACTAACTCTTATGTTGCATGTCAAAAAAGAATTACTTTTTTATTCAATATTAATTGACGAAAATTGTGTGTTTTTTTAATATTATTTTTAGACCGATTGTAGTAACAAGGTCACCTCCTGTCGAAACAGTAACCAGAGGTAATCGAGCTGAAAGACCCTCACAAGCCGGTAAGTTGAACGTCTAAAACGAAATAATGTAATGTTTTAAACAACTCAATAAAATGTTAAAAAGATTTTAGTTTGTCCCTAAAGCTTAAAATTTATGTTTGATAATTTTAAATGATTTTGGAATATTACTACTCTAAAAATTGTATGATAGATAAAATCACAACACCGTTATTTTAAAATTAAGTAATTTGTTAAAACGATGTAACTTTTGATATTTCGAATTAAAAGGTCCGTTCCACAGTTTCAGGTTTTTTTAACTTCCCATAAGGAATTATAGTAATTGGTGCGATTTTTCGCACATTTGACATTTCACTACGTTTCAAAGTCCTTAGGATCTTTTGAATTTTGAAAACATATTTAATTAAATTTAATTTAAGAAAATCATTTTTTTACCACCAACAAATTATTAATACAACGAAAAATAACATTTTTAAAATAAAATAAAATTTTGAAAAAATATGAGTAACGTCTTTTTTACAAATTTTACAAAAAATTAGCAAACAATTGTAAAAAATGATTTTCGACTTTTCATCTTATAAAAATATTGTTTTCAACATTCAGTTAAAAAATTTACAAAAATCCAGCCAGTTTTTTCATAAAAATTGAAATCTACAAAATTGGTAAAAATTGATGTTCGATTCTTGATATCTCTGGAATTAATGAAGGTATTGATTTTAAAATGTTAACATAAGATAATGGTCTTAGAAAAATCCAATCTCCATTTATTTATGTTAGAAATCAAAAAATTGAACAAAATGCCTCTAAAATTGGTTTTCGACTAAAAACGTCTGGTACAAAAACAGATTTTAAAATCATACTTTTTTTATAATACCCTTTTTACAAAACACGAAAACCTAAAAAAAAACAACAACAAAATGATAAGAAAAGGGCATTGACAAAAAAGATTTTGACTTCAAATATTGACTTAAATTTTTCTTGTCATTGAAGACGTGTTGAACCGTTTTTGTAAAGGTAAAGTGTAAAATATTAAGAAAACTGCTAACAAGTAAAATCCTAAGCCTTTAACGATAGGTTCTAAAATTTTGTACTAATCGTAATTTAAAACACTTACTTTATTTATAGCATGTCAAACTTTCAGCGAGGTTAATCCAGCCGGTCTAACTTTCCACATCTTAGATGGACTTCCTGTTGCACCCGGTGAATTTCCTCATATTGGAGGTTTGATTTTTCCACAGGGAGGTGGCACTGATGTCGATAATCGATGTGGGTCATCATTAATATCCGAGAGATATGTCTTGACCGCTGCTCATTGTGTTAATGATCCATTAGCGCTGCCAACAGTTGTACGGTTGGGTGTTGTTGTATGGAATTCCAAAGATGAAGATTATCCTCCGTTGGACGCAGAAATCGAGGTATTTACACATTCGTTTGTTATTCAAGATAAATTACATTAAATATAAAATTGACGGTTCTGAACGTACTTCACAACAGCAAATTAAATTACGCATTCGAATAAAAGTAGTTATGTGCATATTCAGTATTTTTACCGCATCAATTTAGCAAAATTATATTAATCCTGTTTAATTATTGTGAACATAATTTGTCTATTAATTAGGAAAACCAATTAAGAAATACCAATTGTATCCTTATTGTTTTTGATTTCAGAATATAATTGTGCACCCTGAATACCGATCCCACCTGCGTTACCATGACATCGCCCTTATTAAGCTTCGCAATGACGTTAAATTTACCGCTTTCATTCGACCAGCCTGCCTCAACTCAGATCTGCGGGATTTGGATTCCAACACTCGACTCGTGGTTATTGGTTGGGGTGTAACAAATGTCCAGAGTAAGATAGCAACTCTTAAAAATCTAAACAATATTTTTTTAATATTGATTATTTCCTGTTTTACAGCTCGTGCCCGTTCCGAAATTCTTCTAATGACCAATGTAACAACAGTTGCTCTACAGGAATGCAATGCCACCCACATTGCATACGGTACGTCCCGATCCTATCGAAGTGGACTTAATGAAGGACACTTATGTGCATACGATCCGGAATTGAAAAAGGATGCATGTCAATCGGATTCTGGTGGTCCATTGCAATTGGTTCGTAACAAGCAATCGACTATTGTTGGAATTGTGTCATTTGGACTGTCATGTGGAAGTTCTGTTCCGTCGGTTTATACAAGAGTGGCCTTCTACCTGGACTGGATTGAAAGTATTGTTTGGCCATCGTAATTCAGTGTCAATTGTTTGCAAATAAATGTGTAAACTACAGTCAAACCTTCTTACTTGAAATTTTTTTTTGTATACTCGTAATCTGATACAAAACCCACATTTTGCGTTAGATTGGTATTTCTATTCGGAAAATTTTGATAAAATTTAACTTTAATTTAAGAACACTATTTTATGAACAAGGACGCTAATTTGAATTGAAGAGTATGTAAAAGTTCGCTTGTTCATTTTAATATTATTGCTCACCACACTTAACTTTATTGAAATCTTAAAGTCATAATTTTAAAATGGAGTCTTCTTGCGTGGTTTTTCCTGTTATAAGATCAATCAAATAATGTTTAATTAAGTTTATATAAGTAGGTTTTACTGTAAAAAAAGAAGACTTATACGAACATATTTCTCAGTTTTTGATATTAATTTTAGATATTAAACCAATTTTGTGTTAATAAATTATTTATAGAAAATATGTAGGTAATAAATAAAGCGTAAAAAGTAAAAACTAGAAGTTTCCTGTTTATTTTCGAAAAAAAGTATTTAATTTTGTATTTAGTTTTACATAAATATCTATGACCAAAATAAGAGGAACTACTTGTTTAAATTAAAAAAATTAATATTTTCTTAATGTATTATTTTTAAAATTTGTTTAAATATGTAAAATTTGTTATCGAATTTTCTCAGTCCGTTCAGGTTTAAACTTAAAAAAACAATATGCATACATAAAAAGTGTCACTTTATTTTCTTAAAAAAAGTATTCAATATTTATTTCAATAGCTTTTAAAATCTTTTTTAAGACACCATTAATTCTATTTAATTTTTTAAAATTCGATTTCTAACAGTCATTTTGTACGGATGTGTTTTGGTTTCTTTGGAGTTTTTATTTTTAAAATATCATTGCATAACATTCCAGTAAGGCACTTCTCCTTATCCAGACGTTAGCGAAGGAAGTTTCAGTTATGTACGTTGAACTTTACTTTACAAAATATTTGGAGCCCAAACCCATAAGGAGCACTTGATCCGGCTCCCCGTTCTAGGCTTCGAGTTTGGGGTTGTGTCATCGGGGTGACTTCCTTACCACATTTGTTACGAAGCACCAATAAGTCTCAGATAAAGAAGGATTTACTGATGACGAACCAAGGAAATGAAATAAGGGCAACGAACTTCGGATATGTACGTGGAATGTTATGTCCCTTAATGAACCACGTGCAGCCGAACAGTTAGCGAAAGCCCTAAGCTGCTGCAAGGCAAATATTACCGCCATCTAAGAAGTGGGATGGGATAGACAGGGCAAACGCAAATTAAAAAACTTCGATGTACACTACGGCTACAGCTACTGAGAGCAAAGGCAGCGTCTATTTCGGTGTGGATTTCTTGTATGAACTAGACTCAGTGTTGAGTTTCAAAAGTGTGAGTGAGTACATCATGTCAATCCGCATCGAAGGTAATTTCGTCAGCTTAAGCCAAATAAATGCCCCAACAGAGGAGAAAGGTAAAGACATCAAAGAGCTATTGGGCAATACATATGGGCCTAGCTATGACATTAAAATTGTCTTAGGAGATTTTAACTGCAAGCTAAGAAAGAACGCATGATGAATGGAATTTTAGCATAGGAGGCTCTCTGAATTGTGCCAACTAGAGATGCATCAGTCTCCTAAACATTGGCTATAAGATTCTTTCTGCCGCATTATGTGAACGTCTGAAGCTGTTTGTCAACAAACTCATAGGCCCTTATCAGTGTGGCTTCAGAAGAAGGAAGTCCACATTTGACCAAATGTTCAAATTACAAGATCTTGGAAAAAAAACCAGGAACTTCAAATCAAATCCTCTTTATCGAATTTAAAACCGTCTATGACTACATCTATAGCTTCTTTACATGGTTTTGGTGCCCCTATAAAACTCATCCCTTTGTGCAGATTAACGATGAATAATGCACGCTGTTCTATCAAGGTCCGAAAAGAATTCACCGATACATTTGATGTCAAAAAGGGTTTTAGACAAGGCGATGCACTGCATGCGAATTCTTTAAAATCGTCCTGCAAAGAATTGCGTGAAACTCAACCGCCAACATTATCTCGAAAACTATTTGTTGTATCAAAAAATGTTGTTTCACAAAACTAAAGCTCATTAAATTTCATAAAAAAAAGCTTCCATGATTAGTTTTGGTTTAGGTTTTGTTCTTGATACTATGAAGCTCAGTTGTTAGAGACATCAAGTTTTAGCCACACGCGACCAGATTCTAGCGGTACATTTAACCAATTAGTAAAGGAATCGTTGTCGCAGCTTCCTCTGGGTCCCATCTATCAATAGTAGTCAGATTGGGTGGATTTCACCTGTTAATGTCCTATATTGTTCCAATAGGTTTTCTGATAAGTGAAAGTGAAATGCAAGAGTTATAAAATACTATATACGCCCCCGTTTCTGACGTTGAAAAGATGCTGCAAGGAAAAGCTTTCGTTAGAGCAGTTTGTGTTTTAGTACGGCTACAGGCATCTTTAGCCAATGTAATAATGGAACAAGTCGACATAAGTCAACATGAATTAGGGCAAATCCAAAATCTCATGAACAATTTTCTTGATGAGTCTCCTTCTGTAAACAACCTAAACAACCTTTATTTGATCCAATAGTGAGAAACTATAAACCAATCTTAAGAAACTGAAATCTAATGGCCTGACTGCTACTCATGAAATTTTCTCATCATTCCAAGAATTCACTGGCGTTTCCTTTTCTACTAGTGAGAATCAAGAAGATTTTGGGGAGGCACGTAAAATTAGAGATAATACAAATATTGCAAAGCTGTCAAATTGGTTCCAAAGTCATACTAAATATTCAGTTACAAATGAAATCATGTCAATAGCGAATGGCATCTTTTGAGTAGATAAATTAACTTGCTACAATGAATACTCTCTAGGCATGCAGGCAATGAGCCATTCAGTGGGCCAACGAGTTTCAGAAGCAAAAAGGGACATACAAATTGAATACTAAATTTTTTTTGTTGACAATTACTGACACGTGTAAAAAAAACACATGCTTTCCTTAAACGCCTATAGAGTTATTTTACAAACTAAAACTAGTACAAGCTTTAAGTAAAAGATTATTTTTGATACGACCAATAGTTTCTAAGATAAAACCCAGTTTCTCTTAACTGCCGCTAGAGCTCACGTCGGATTCTTGAGGACTTTTTTTGGGTCATCAACAGTCATGCCTTAGTAAGTGTGCCAAATTGTTGGTTTTTTTTGGAGTGGAAACTTTTATTAACTTGACTATAGCGCATACAAGTGGAAAAGGACCTTAACCAACTTCATTTTTCCACAAAAAATCCAGCTATTGAAGTAGTTTAAAGTTTAAAACATTATGGTATAACTTTTGAAGTATTTTTTTACTTTCGATATTTTTATGAAACAGATAAAACTTACCATGATGATTGAAAGTATATGGTGAAAAAATACTCTGATATTATTCATCATTTCCGAGACATTAAAACAAAAAGTTACACTCTCCAAAAATGCATTGTTGCAACATAAAGTTTATATTTTATTACTAAAGCACATGAACAGAACAACAATTATTAAATAAATAATAAAAGCCTATATACGAGTAAGTCATTATTAGAAGTAAAGTTGAAAAAAAAACTTACATATTTTTATTTGTTTAACAGAAGTTCAAGCTTTGAATATAATACTAGTAGGATATTCTTTATTCATACAATTGCATACTTTATTTAATATAAAGAAATTAAATATACATAAATTTAAATAACTTCTGATTATATTCCTTTGAGAGAAGAAGGAACTTTTTAACAATCGGGTTCAATCGCTTAGGTCATAGTTTGTAGTTTCCTTTATGTAAATAATAAAAATAAGTTCCTCATTGTTCGGATTTAGTCTGAAAATGTGCTCTTAGCTTTCTCTGTGTTTATAACAAGTTTTTGATTCATCAAAATCGCTTAGAATCCACAGTTCAGGTGTTATTCATTTAATCTCTTGTCTAGAATCAGTCTGAGAAAAGCTTTCAATTCATAATTACAATTATCTCTAGGTTTTTCCTATGGGAATTCTAACGATACCAACATCAGTTGGTAATCAAGTGTCTATAAGTTCGGATCAGAATTGAAGTATACTTATAAGTAGGCGTGTTAAACAGTGCAAAGAATGACTTCGAGCAAGTCAAAATATTAAGCCAAGAAGATATTTCAAACCATCTTATACCTAGTTAGTTAAAAAGTGTCCATGTTCTTTGAGATATATACGCATACATATATCAAATTATCTTAAATTTTGAATATCTTAAAATTCAAGATATTGGAATACAAAATATATAGTTTTGTAAAATCTGTTTTAAGTCATTGAATTTCTTGACAGTGAGTGAAGTTCATACAGGTGTAGAGAGGTGTTATTAAAAAACAATGCTGGTGACCTTCATGAACAAAATGTCTGTTTTTTTGTCTTCATCAATGACTGTAAGATTTCTGGTACTGCAAATCTTAATATTCGAAATTGTAAACGGATGGGAGATCGATGAAAAAGGTCGTGGGGTTTCGGGTAAGTTATGTGTTATTGGTGCATATTTAAAAATTAATGTTTTAGATTCTTTCGAAACTCTACTTAATAACATATTCAATTTTTAATCATGTTTTTAATTAAAACAAATTCTTCGTTCTTTTAGTATCACAAAATTCGGTAGACGTATCTAGTTTGTCTTTAAAAGTAGGCACCTGTTTTTCTAAATATTTTATATATTTGTATTTTTGTTTTGAAACAATAAAGTTATTCTTTTTTGTATCGTTACATCAAAAAACAATTGCTTAACATAATATTACTTGCGACAAAGCACAAATCAATTACTTGTAGAGATTAGCATAAACTAGAATCAGAAACTAGTTGTGATATTTTATTACAGGTATGTAAAAAATATTTGTAATTAATTAGCAATGATCAAGTTGATTTTCATTCTGTAATTTGAGATTTTTTATCTTGTTTGTTTGAAGTCTTTTATGTACAGTATAATCGATTGAAATGAATGTTTGTAGGTGTTAAAGTCTTTATTATAAGATACACACGAGGTATATTAGTAAGAGGCGTTAAGATGTTAATTGGTCATATTCCCGGCGGTATTTCCCTCCAAATGATGTAAAGTTTTTTTTTATTTAAAATTTAATAAATTATAAAAAGTAATTGCAAGCTGAAAATGTTGAATGTTAGAAGGTCCAATAACGCCAAGATCAAGAAACGTTAATTGTACTAATGATTGAAAGAGAAGAGAACAGAAGAGTTTAACTTGAAAACTACGATAAAAAAGTATCACACAATTAATGGAAAAATAGGCTGGGATGCTATCCCCATATGTACCCGCTAGAAATTTTCAAATGGTATTTTTCTGTAACAAAGCAATTTTATTATTAAGAAAAATTGAAAGAGTATTTTAAAATCAAATATTTAAGTTTAGGCGTTTTATGTGGAGATACATGCGAGGAGTTAAATCAGCTAAATCTATAGAAATAATCTATTTTTCCTTTTTAATAGAAGCTAAGATTCTTATTTGATTATAAGTTATTTTGCGCTTTTCTGCAAAAACAAAACACATTGCGCAAAATAGTGAAATAGATTTATGTTGCACTTCAAATGAAATGGGGTGGCGCAACAGTCCGTTGTGAACCAGGGCCTAGTGACTGACAACTCTCAATCATTCCTGTGTGCGAGTACTGTTGTCAGGAATGGAAGGGACCTACAATTTTAGGCTGAATCCGAACGGCTAGTTTGAGAAAGCACTTTTTCATGACACTTTTTTTTTGTTTAAATTAAGGTGGCACAGGCAGGAATTGAACCCAAGACCCCTTGCATGACAGTCCAACGCACTAACCATCATGCCACGGGTACTACTTTATGCTGCATTTAATTTTCTTTTTTATTTCAACGATTTTTCTCAATCAAAATTCATTTCATGTATTAACAAGAAAATAAGAACAAAAATTCAACGTTTAGATATTATGGGCTTGGCGTTTATATATGTACAGTGCCGCTCACTTGAATAGCACCCCCCCTTTAATTCGAGTTTAAAGCTCAATATCTTTAAAACAAGTAATGAAAATGACTCTTTTTTTTCTTTTAAATCAAGTTTATTAAGTTCTGTAAAAAAGGGAAAGAATGGAATGTATATTTACAGTGGTTATTTTTATATTCATTTTAAAGTGATGTGACTCAAAAAATTTTAATCGAATTTTAGCTCACTTGAATAGCACCTCTTCATTTAAAATTAATTTATTAATATTTTCAAACTTTTAAACAAATTTAAATTATAAGGAACACAATTATTAACATTAATTTTATGAATAAAAACAAAAATTAGTAATGGGTGGTCCTGCCTTGATTATAAATAACCTCATACATCCTGTTCGGTAGGGAATCATACAAGTTTTTGATATAGGACAGTGAAATCGAGGCCCAGCTACACTTAATGGCTTCTATTAGCTCATCATTACTACCATATTGTTTCCCAGATTCATATACTTTTCGAGTAAGCCACCCCCAAACATTTTCGATAATGTTTAGGTCTGGCGAATATGGTAGCCAATCTAACAATGAGACATTTTGGCGCTCTAGAAATAGTTTTACTACTCTTTCATTGTGAATGGGTGCGTTATCCTGCTGCAATTTCCATGAGAAGTCACCAAACAATTCCTTAATCGAAGGAAAAACCTCCTCGAGTACCTCAATGTATGATTGCGCATTCATACGAGGAGTCAAAAACTGCAACTCCAAAGTTCCATAATAAGTAATGGCTCCCCAAACCATAACACAGCCCACTCGGCTGTGTAAACGATCCAAATGATGTTCCTCTTTCCGCAAATCATGGAAGTAATAGTTAAATCCATCAGGCCCCTCTAAATTAAATTTTTTTTTCGTCAGAGAAAACAACACGGTACCATTCCTTGCTCCATGTCATGTTAGCTCGACAGAAACTAAGGCGTTGCTCTTTACGGGACGGGTAAAGCGGTGGCTTTTTCTTAAGCTTTAATCTTTTTAAATGTGTAGCATTAGAAATTACCCGTTTTACGGTAGATACACTTGCTTTGACACCACTTTTTTCTTTTATTTTGGGGGCAGAATCATGCGAATTTGACGCGAGTCGCAGGACTGCTCTTTTGTCAGCAGCGCTAACGACACTAGACGTTCGGCCTTTCATATTTTTACCATAGCTGGACTCGTTCCGTAAAAATATGGATATAACTTTGCGGCTTCGTTGCGTTTTTTTAGCTATTTGGTGAATAGACAGGCCACACTCGCGATAAGCTTTAATTTTAGATTTCTCGTTCTCTGCCAATGATTTACCACGACCCATTTTGACTGAAATTATCTAAAAGAAATGGAAAAATATTTTTTAATAACTATCTGGCTTGTAATCCACGCGAAAACTGATAATATAGGGGGTGGTGCTATTCAAGTGAACCTAAATAAAACCACGTTTTTCACAGTAGTTAGTTAAAGTTAACAAAAACTATATTTAACGGAACATTTCCAATGTATGAATTCGGTCACAGAGAGAGCAATTTAAGAGATAATTAAAATACACAAATATTGCAACGGTATACTGACTCGGAGACCCGAATTCTATACAGTTACATATTGCATAGTGGGGGCGCTATTCAAGTGAGCGGCACTGTATTTAAATTTTGTATTTTTGATTTATTTTTTTCTATAAAGATTTTATACGAATTCTTATTTACAAAAAATTCAAATTTTTGCTTTTTTGTCAGCGAACTCTCGGACTAGACTGGAGAAATTTATATTTTCTGCAATTTAATTTTCAATCGACAGTAAAGTCAAGCCTTGTTTGAGATATACTAGATAGTTTTGAGACCTAGATTAGTTTGTTGCCTTTCTATAGACACGTTAACAGCAAATTTTCATCCAAGAATGGCTGAGATGTGGACGGATCTCAAATTCTAAGAGCTGATTTTGCGGGTAATGGGTTCAGCTATGAACCGAAACATTACGTGATGGCAGTCGAACCTCTTTACTATGCTTACACTGCACTAAATAATGGCGTTTTTAATTAACAATCTGGTAGTTAAAAAAAGCATTCCTAATGCGTTTAATTGGGCAAAAGTGACTATTCTGATTTTTAAAAAAGAGAATTCCCCTCTGATTTTAAAACCAGAATGTTTTTTTTTATTCCATTATTGCCGATTAAAAACTCTTTACGATTGATTTTGCTGAAAAAAATATTAAAGTTCACACTCACCGAAAGTAAAACTTTATTCACATTCATGAAACTCAATTTAGACACTTTAACCTCTTTTTTTAGATCCAATTTTTAATTGCACTTTGATGAAATAATCAATCACTACATTAAGATCTGTTCAAATTATAAAATGTTTAAGACAAACACCCCTGATCCAGGTCAATCAAGCACTCAAACTGTAGCGATGTCAGGGAAGGTGGTTTTTTCAACGATGCAGAGTACGGGTTTATTTTCATATGTTTTCCATAATGTTCAAGTGGAGTTTCTCTGGAAAAAAGTGGGGGAAGCTATCCAGAAAACCTACTACGTTGATATGAAACTCATTGAAAATATCATCGGGAATGTCCAAATCTATTTCTTCTTTAAATTCTTTGAGCATTGTTAAGCTGTTTAGGTTTCGATTTTTCATAGATTCAGTCCAATACTGGATTTTATTTTAAATGCTTCTATTTTGTCACCGGCATCACCGGCATCGAAAACAGATCTTGACTTTCCTTAAAGTGATACACTCATATCATTTTTTTTTAATATATCTGACAGATACGCCAATTTCAATAACCAACGCTCATTACACAACATGTCCCCCAAAACAAAGTTGTAGTCAATGAGGAAGGTTCTAACTTCAGCTATCATTTTGAAAAGCCGCTTCAGTGTTTTTCCGCAAGAAAGCCACCTAACTTCCATGAGAAGAAGTAAAGACGTATGTAGACTACGTATGTCATCATAAGTAGGCTTGTATCTTTTGGTCGTGTTTTAATAAATTTGATTATTTTAACGCTTTCATCTAACGCCTTTTAATGAAGACCGGCATTTTTTTTCATTGCGAGGGCATGGGGTGGGGATGTAGAACGCAATGGCTCCTATACTAATTTGCTTTATTCTTCCCACGAAACCGGACGCTTTTCCAGTCATGGCCTTGGCACCGTCCGTGTATACATCCACGTAGTTAACCCATGGTATATGTTATTTGCAATTTGTCAATCAAATTAAAAATTTCAGCACCAGTTGTAGTAATTGTCAACGGCTTGCAGAAGAGCAGATCTTTTTGAAAGTATTGTAGATATTGATAGCGCACAAATACTATGAAAATAGCCAACCCTGCAACATCCGTTGATTCATCTATTTGCAGCGCAAATTTTGTGACTTTTATTCGTAAAAGGAAAGTAGCTTTCACATTCTCCGCTAACATTGCACTGTTTGACAACACTTTACTGCAATTAACGAATTGAGGTTTGTTCCTTTTAACTGATTTTACTAGTCAAACTATCAAACTCAAAACCTTCAGAAATCTCTAACACCTCTGTGTCTTTTGCGAAAATTTCCGCAAATCATTGAAATCATTTTGTACGGTTAAATTCTTTAAAAGCAGAAGTTATTAACCGGGGACTACTATTTTACGTACATGAATTATGATTTTGTTCGGAGATACTCGTCAGTTGGTGATTCTTCGGCAGCTTTATATTAACTTCACCGTTTTACGTTTAAGAGTTTGCATTAACTGACCAAAAACTGTTTTTATATCAATCGTCACTCTCACTAGTCTTCGTAGATGCTAAAGTGTTTCTAACAACTACAAAATTATACTTCTTTTTGTTGAAAAAACAAAAAAATAATTGAAATTTGTTTGTTGTAACTTATGCTTATTTTTTTTTAAATGAGAATTTCAATTCGACTGCTGCGATCAAAATTACAAGATCAGATGGCCAAGACTAACTATGTAGTTACTAGCCCGTCTTAGAATTTGTATGTTTTTTTCAAATATTTTAGCGGAGTACTTGGATATTCTTCACTTTAACTTTGGGAAACCCGACTATAGAGTGATACTTTAAATGTACACTCTTATGAAAAAATATGTACTTCAAATTTTAAAATGAAGATCTTAAACCGATTCGAAATTACTCTTCGGTCACTCAATGAGCGTGCATTTCGCCTAGCTTATTAGTTGTAAATCGCGTTCCTACTTTTAGATCTATAATAAGATTGAGAAACCGTAGATTTGGTGCACCCCATAAATCGCCAGAGGGAAAATAATGGTGAAATTCATATTAAAAGCTTCTCAGATATCCAAATGGATTTTGGCAATATTTTCGTATTTAGTACCGTCTTTTGATTTGCTGTTGGAAAAAGTTTAACTAAAATTAAAAAGATCAAAGCAAGCAATTAATCCAGAACAACGGCTGAATCCAAACGGATTCATGTCGTCTGTCGATTTGTCTTACTTTAAAGTTTGTCTATATGTACTCGTATCAATTTTTACCAAATTTGCGTACTATTTTTTGTAGATTTTATTTTTTAAGAAAAAACGGACTGAAATTTTATATAAAAATTACTGAATATCGAAAACAATATTTTCTGTGAAATAAAATAAGTTTGAAGCCAATATTTTTAATTTTTGAAAAGATATTTGAGTCGAAAGTAAATTTTTAACAAGTTTTAGTATTGTTTTTTTTAGGTTTTTATTTTTTGTAAAAAAAACTGTCAATTCGATTTTTCTCAACATTTTTCAGAATGTTGAAAACAATATTTCTTATAAATAAAAATTAGTTTAAAGCTACTATCTCAAATTTTTGAAAAGATATTTGAGTCGAAAATCATTTTTTAACAACTTTTGTTAATTTGTTTTCGGTTTTTAATTTTTTGTAAAATATTGTCAATTTGATATTTTTCAAAACTTTACTGAATGTTGATAACAATATTTTTTGATAGATAAAAGTAGATTAAAGCCAATACCTCAAAGTTTTGAAAAGATATTTGAGTCGAAAATAAATTTTTACCAACTTTTATTAATTTTTTTTGGTTTTTATTATTGTAAGAAAACTGTCAATTCGATTTTTCTTAAAATTTTTCAGAGTGTCGGAAACAATATTTCTTATAAGATAAAATAAGTTTGAAGCCTAAATTTCAAGTTTTTGAAAAGATATTTGAATCGATATTAAATTTTTACCAACTTTGAGAAATTTTTTTTTAGATTTTTATTTTTTATAAAATAAACTATCAATTCGATTTTTCTCAAAATTTTATCAGATGTCAAAAACATTATTTTTCGTTGCACAAAATTATTTTGGAGATTTTGAAGGTGACAAATTTTTTGTTACTTTTTTTGATTTATAAAAAAAACCGTTAAATGATTTTTTTGAAAAAATATACTTCTTTGATATCACGTTACAATATATTAAATAAAATTTAATTCAAGTCTCTAGCGTTTTTGGTTCGTAAGATATTTAGGGTTAACCAAAATGTTCACCTTTTTTTCAAACTGCTATGGTAAAAAAAAACACCCACGCAATTTTCTTGAGAGCCCTTTCTGCATCTTTCTGCCTTATTATCTGTGTAACAAAATTTATTTGAAATCGATATCTCTTCTGGTTTTCAGCTATGGACGACGAAAAAACGTCGCTAACGTACGGACGGATTGAATTCAAATTAATTTCATTCATCCAATTTGTATTGGTTTATATACGAAATATTATTATATGCATACATACATACATACATACATACATTAATACATATTATTTGCTTGCCTATGTTATCATTCCCTAATACAATTCTCAAATCATCAAAAATATAAAATCTCAACCAAGAATATAAAATTCCTACACGAAATCGCAATTCTCCTGCTTTTGGCTTATAATCTTTGTATAGAAAGTCTACCATTTTGCGTATGGAAAAAAATAACCAAACCAAAATACAAACACAAGGAAACAAATATTTATTCCTCTCGCACTCAGATTTTCGTTAATTCACTATAGTCTTTCTCTATTTCAAATTATAACATTTAAAAGTCTCCCGACTGCAATGGATTTTTCCATGAATGTCTTCGCTAGACGTTCCACAAAAAATATGTAAATGCCGCCCTATTCGACTTCCACCATGAGAGTACTATGGTTTTTAAATACAAAGGCATAATATTTTCCGAGTATTTCATACTTTTATTATAATAAAAAGTTAAGTTTTTTTAACAAATTATAAACTAATGTGCAATAAAGCACAATTAGCATAGTCTACTAAAAATTCTCTTTGTTTTGGCACTTTATTTGTTAGAATTAGTTCCGTATGAGAGCTAAAAAAGGGAGACATGGTAACGAAATAATATATAAGTTAACGACAACAATATCAAAATAAAGATGACAACAAACACCTCACATGAGTCGTCTGAAAATGCAAACAAGTCGGAAAACTAACACCGTTCGTGGGAACAGCATTGCAACAATATTTGCCGCGTCGTCAAATTCCATCACGTTCGCGATGTTACCTGTGGGAACCATCAGCAGGGAAAATAGTATTTAAGCTCTAGTTTTAAGAATAAATTTGTCAATTGTATTCAAATCAGCGGAAGCGCTGCCCAAATTAAAAATAAAGTTTTTTTTAATAAAAATAATTAAATAAATTATTTACTGGCGCCCGAGCAGGGACCGGGAAGTGCAGCCACAAACACTAGTGAAGAAAAAATATATCGCCTCAAGAAGCCGTTAACTACTAGTAAAACATAATACATATTAAGTAGCCGTTAACTACTAGTAAAAACTTAACGCTGTCACTAACCAGTCACACCCATCCCAAAAGAAAAAGTGCAAAGTGCAAATAAAAGAAACAAAATATAAACAGTGCTATTTTAGAGTGTGGAGAAACTAAAGGGCCCCTAAGTAGCCGTCGTTAGCTGATAACTCAACAACGGAAGAAAAGGAAGCTTAAAATCAAGCTAGCCGCTCCACCAAATTTACATAAATTTTTCGCCGATGGATTTCATCGTTTTAATTTTGTAAGTTTATAAAAATTGAAAACATTTTATTTTAGTAGTACCTACCTACAAGTCAAAGAAAAAATCATAAATTGAATTCATATAATTATTAGATAAGGAATACAAATAAAATAATTGAAATTGAACATAGTGAGAAAAAAAAGAGAAGTAAAAATTGTCTTAATTTTGTAAGAAAAATTTAAAAAACTTTTTAATTTAAAAGTGTAGGTCAAGAAAAATTCATAAACCAAATTCATAATTATTAGATACAAAAAAAAAAACAAAATAAAAGAAAAATTATAATCTTAAAAAGCTAATAGCAAACAAATTTTTTTTTGCCGATCTTTAAATTTAGAAAATAAAATCAATAATAAATGTCAAAAGACGATATTAATTCAGTTGAAAATCTTTTAAAAAATATGTCTCTTAAATCAAATGAACTAACGGGTAATACAAGAGCCCAAACATCCTCTTCCAATCCACAAAACCAACTACCCCCTGACCTAACAAAACAAATAAGTGAATTAGTCATAAGTACAATTAAAAAATTAAATAATCCTTTTATCGACTCAGAAGACGTAGAACAACCTATTGACTTTTCAACGAACACAAACGACATTGACAAAGTACCGGACATAGTGAAATGCCTAAGAGAATTTTCAGGAAAACCAGGCGAGTTTAATTCATTTAGGAAAACTGTCAAACGCATCTTTACAATGTACGACAGTTTAAGGGGTACCTCTAAATATTATGCAATGCTCCATATGGTTCGCCATAAAATAGTAGGAGAAGCAGATACTGCTCTAGAATCCTACAGGACACCACTAGATTGGGGCAAAATTAAGCAATGCTTAATGATGCACTATTTTGATAAGCGTGATATCGGTACACTGGAATACCAACTAACCAGTCTTGCACAACGCAACCAGTCCATTACGGACTTTTACCAACAAGTTTACCAACATCTTTCGTTGATATTGCATAAAATCGCTTGTTTGGATTTAGGTGATGATTCTTTAAGGGCAATGACTAATGCATACCGTGACAAAGCGCTTGACACATTTATCAGAGGACTAAACGGGGATTTACCTCGATTATTGAGTATAAGAGAACCAACTTCCTTGCCTCAGGCCCTACATGTGTGTCTCAAACTCGATAATATGACTTACCGAATGCATTACGCCCATAATAGTCTAGGAAATTTCAAACGATTAGCTAACACACCAACACCCCAACTAAACCCGCTGCAAAGCCAAACAAAATTTTATCCCGAATTAGCACACGTATCTTATCCTCAACGACAAAATTTCCAACAATATCATTACCAAAACCGGCAACCCCAACAGTCTCACCAATACCAAGCACCTAACTACAACCGTGTTCCGCTTCCTCCCAAGCCACAACAACAACCAAAGGTAACACCAATGGAACTGGGATCATCTACACAATCACGTAATATCAATTACCGAAATAGACCAACATTCCAACCAAACTATCAACAAAACTACCAAAGAAACTATCAGCAAAATAATCAACAACCACCTTACGCACAAAAACGACTGGCATCCCAACAAACGCACACACCAAACAAGGTCCAACGTACTTTTTACACAGAAACAAATCCCGTACCCATCGAAGGTGATAACGCTTCTCTTGAAAAATATGACCCAGATCAACATGATGATGTCAATGGAATCGAAGAAAACCTTGTCGGTTACATTGCACCAACAGAAGGAGAAGAAATTGAGTATGGTGACAATTTCGACAATATTAATTTTTTAGATTAAACTGCTCTTCAATCCCATACTTTCAATATAGGATGAAGAGCGGAAAAATTCTTAAATTTCTCCTAGACACAGGATCAAATAAAAATTACGTGAAGGCTTGTTACATTCGTAATCCCATTAAAAACACTAAAGAATTTTTTGCTCACTCAGTAGGCGGGAAAGTTAAAATTACACACCATGCAAGAATAGATATTTTTGGTTCTCAAATTGGAAAATTACAGTTTTTCATCCTCCCTGGACTAGAAACTTTTGATGGCATTGTCGGAAACGACAGCCTGAAAGAACTCGGTGCAATCATTTATACCGAAAAGAACCTCTTCACCTTAAAAGATAAATATAAGTTTCCCCTACAACAATTAGAAATAGAATCAGTAAACAACCTCAATATTAGATGCTCTCACTTATCCCAAACTCAAAATTTTCGATTAAAACAAATGTTAAGATCATACCCAAATCTATTCGCTGACCCTGATAAAAAACTCACTTTCACTACGAACGTGAAAGGAGAGATACGAACATCGACTGACAACCCAATTTATACAAAATCGTACCCATACCCTATGGCCTTGAAAGCCGAAATCTCGCCATAGAATTCTCCTGTGTGGATAGTCAGTAAGAAAGAGGATCCCAATGGTATAAGGAAATACCGTATGGTAATCGACTATAGGAAATTAAATACGGTAACAATAGCCGATCGCTACCCTATACCCGAGATAAATTAAGTTCTCTATAACCTAGGGAAAAATAAGTTTTTCACCACTTTGGACTTAAAAAGCGGATTCCATCAGATTTTATTAAAAGAATGAGATAGAGAAAAAACCGCATTTTCAATAAATAACGGAAAATACGAGTTTACTCGTCTTCCCTTTGGGCTGAAAAATGCCCCTTCTATTTTTCAACGAGCTCTTGATGACGTACTCCGTCAACACATTGGTCATCGATGTTATGTTTATATCGATGATATTATAATTTTCGGAAAAACTGAGGAAGAACATTTCCAAAACCTTGAAATAATTATTTTAAGAACACTCGAAAAAGCAAACCTAAAGGTACAAGTAGATAAGTGTGAATTCTTACAAACAGAGGTCGAATTCTTGGGATTTATCATCTCCCAAGAAGGCATAAAGACGAATCCAAAAAAGGTTAAAGCAATTCTGGAACTTCCACCACCAAGAACTTTAAAGGACTTGAGGTCCTTCCTTGGTATGTCGGGGTATTATCGCAGGTTCATACGTGATTATGCAAAAATAGCCAAGCCCCTTACATCTCTTCTTAGAGGGGAAAACGGACGTTTGTCAAAACACATATCTAAAAATCAATCAATCGATGAAGCAAAAGATGCATGGAACAAAAACAAAAATGCCCTAGTATCAAAAGAAGTATTACTTTCCTATCCAGACTTTACAAAAACTTTCGAGCTTGCAACAGACGCCTCCAATTTCGCCTTGGGAGCGGTCCTATCCCAGGAAAACAAACCTATCGCATTCTTATCACGAAGCCTTAACAAAACCGAAGATGATACGCGACCAACGAGAAAGAGATGCTCGCTATTATTTGGGCACTCACTTCGCTCAGAATGTTTCTTTACGGATCAAAGAAGGTCAAAATTACTACAGACCATCAGCCGCTCACGCACGCACTCAGTAACAAAAACTCAAACTCCAAAATGAAACGCTGGAAAGCGATTTTGGAAGAGTACAATTATGAACTTTATTACAAACCAGGCACTTCCAACATATTTGCAGACTCCTTATCGCGTCCACCGAACAATCAAATTTTTTCATTAACCCCTACTGAACATAGCGACGAAAGTTCGTCGCAAAATTTAATACCAATAGTCGAAGCCCCCATCAATGTTTTTAAGAGTCAAATATTTCTTAATTTATCTGAATCCTCTAGCTACCAATTTAAAACAGTCTTTCCAGGATACCACCAACACATTATTAACGAACCCGAGTTCAATAAAGAAACTCTTACAGCTATTCTAAAAAAATATCTTAACCCTTCAGTAATTAATGGGATAAAAACAGGAGAAAGAATCATGGGTCTTATTCAAGAAGTTTTCCCACTACATTTCAATAACTATAAAATAAGATTCACACAACAAGAAGTTAAAAACATAGACAACGAGCAAGACCAAGAAAACTTGATAATTGAAACCCACAATAGAGCTCACAGGAATCCACAGGAAAACCGACTACAAATCTTAGAAAAATATTATTTTCCCGGTATGGCAGGCAAAATTAAAAGAATCGTAAACATCTGTACAGTGTGTAAACAAAATAAATATGAAAGACATCCAAATGATCCAGAACTAAATAAGACACCTATGCCAAACTTTCCTGGACATACAGTCCACATTGATATTTTCTCTACGGAGAAAAAACTAGTTATGACTGCGTTAGACAAATTCACAAAATATGTACAGACAAAAATAATTAAAAGTAAGTCGACAGAGGACGTCAGACGTCCACTTAGAGACATAGTATTTTTCTTTGGCGTTCCGAAGTCCATCGTTATTGACAATGAACGATCACTAAACTCTGCATCAATATTATTTATGTTGAAAGACGAACTAGGCATACATGTTTATACAACACCTCCATACAGGAGTGAAGCTAATGGGCAAATCGAAAGGTTCCATTCAACCCTATCAGAAATAATGAGATGCATTAAAGATAATGGAACACATAAAGACGTCGAGGAACTTTTAGAAAAATCGGTGAATGAGTACAATCACAGTATTCACTCTACAACAGGCAAAAAGCCTGTCGACTTATTCTTTGGCCGTAATGTAGAATTTGGACCTGACGATTATGACAAGACTCGACAGAACAATTTACAGAAACTTTTACATAAACAACAAGCTGACCTGAAACAACAGAACAAGACGAGACATAAAATTAAACAGTATCTGCCCGGACAAATAGTTTACGTAAGACAAAATAAGCGACTAGGGACAAAACTTTCCAAAAGATTTAAAGAAGAAATTGTGAAAGAAAATTGAAACACAACAATACTAACGGAATCTGTGAAAATCGTCTACAAGGGGCATATTCGCAACTAAAAATTTATCCTTTAATTTCAGATCTTTCCTAACCCTCACCTTGAGCAACGGGGAAATCCAAATACTAGACTATACTAACTCACAAATGATAACATTAGGAACGGGGACGGCAAAACTACAAACTGGGACTTTTAAAATAATCCATACTATAGACCTTAGCCTATACCAAAAATTGATTGATGACATACGACTGATTATTAACCAAAACATTAGCACTAGCGAAACCCTCTATCCATACCTTTCCCATGAAATTTCAATAATCCAATATCACCTAACTCGATTGAAACCAACAACGAAAACTAAACGTTTAATTGACTTTATAGGAAGCGCATGGAAGTGGATTGCTTGTAATCCAAACCATGAAGACTTCCAAATAATTAGTAGTAAAATAAATAATGTTCTAGAAAATAATAATAAGCAAATTGTAATAAATAAATTGTCTTTCGAGAAAATTAATCAAATTACTAATGTCACGAATGAAATTTTAAAGAAACTAAGAACAAGCGAAATTGTTAAAAATGAATTAATATCTAATATTAAATATAAGATCAAGATCATAAAAGAGGAGATTATTAATATTGATTATGCTATCCACTGGGCTAAAGCCGGTGTAGTAAACTCCTACATTTTAACAAATACAGAAATTAATGTAACAAAAGAAATTTTAGAGAAAGAAAATATGCCTTATGTAAATCTTGAAGAAGCACTAGAATTTGGTGACGTTAAAATTGCATCTGATCTTTCTACAATTATTTATATTTTAACTTTACCAACAACAGAACTTGAAACATGTGAAACAATTCTCTTAAAACCTGTAAAAAGGGTAATTTTATAAATAAAATTCCATATGAACATGTACTGAAATGTAAACAATAAAAATCAAACTGTAAAAAATTGTACAATCTTTCAATTTGTAGTCATAAGAACCTTATTAACATAAGTAATTCAACTTGCATTACGAACTTATTAAGAAGCCAGCCACCTATTTGCACCAGAATAAATAACCAGCACGTTCCCACAGTTGAAGAAATTTCTAACGGAATATTACTCTTAAATCAGTATAACAGCAGCATTTTGATCGAGAATGAAGAAATAAAACTTACCGGCACTTTCATCATTCAACACCACAATCAAACCATTACAATAAATAACCAAACCTATGTTTCAAAGGAAGAACCACCAAACCCTTACCCGCGATAATGCAACCGTTTTCAAAAAATGGAACATTTAAAGAACTCTTATCCCTAGAGATGATAAAAGAGCTGCACACAAATAACATTAACGACATATAATTACTGGAGTACAAAAACAAAATAAATTTATCAAGTAATATTGGCCTATCAACGTTAATAGTCATACTTATCCTGTTCATTTTCTGTAAATCTTGCCTTAAAAAGAAACAACAACCCATCAAAATTAATACAGTACTCGAAACAAAACCAATAATTTTGGATGAAACACGCTTTAATAAAACAACAAAACCATCATCACCAAAGGTTTCCAGCATTAACCAAATTCCGTTATTTTAAAAAAAGACCAATCGAACGAGGACGTCCGATTTTTAACGGCGGAGGAGTTAACGACAACAATATCAAAATAAAGATGACAACAAACACCTCACATGAGTCGTCTGAAAGTGCAAACAAGTCGGAAAACTAACACCGTTCGTGGGAACAGCATTGCAACAATATTTGCCGCGTCGCCAAATTCCATCACGTTCGCGATGTTACCTGTGGGAACCATCAGCAGGGAAAATAGTATTTAAGCTCTAGTTTTAAGAATAAATTTGTCAATTGTATTCAAATCAGCGAAAGCGCTGCCCAAATTAAAAATAAAGTTTTTTTTAATAAAAATAATTAAATAAATTATTTACTTATATGATGATGTTACGTCCAGACTAAATTTCTATTCTTGAAACAAAATTTCCCTCCGCCAGAAGCGTACTATTTGCTTTTGCACCCGAAAAATATATACTTCAGGCCCATTTAAATACTGTAATTTTTTGGTGAAAAAAATCATTTCTTATATTTTTTAATCTTATACAGGTACTTTTTTAAACAGACTCTTTGCATACATACGACACAGTCGTGCATTTTATTTAATATAACAAACAAGAAATGTTAAAAAAAATGCTGCTTAAGTTGGCAAACATGGGTTTTCAACTTAAATCGATGATCATATGCAAAATATTGTTTCTAACTTTAAGTTAATTGTTTTTTTTTGGAAAAGTTAATGTGGATAATTTTTTTACAAAACACGAAAACCACAAAAAATTGTTAAGAAATGATTTTGGACTCAGGTATTATGAGAACAAGAAAAGACATTCACTTACATTTATTTTATACAACACAAAATGTTGTTATTAATATTTTGTTGAACTTTAAGACAAGTCGACAGATAGTCACGTTATCAGTTATCAGTGTAGGACCTCTATTCCAGCCACTTTTTATATATTAATATATAAGAAAGATATTTCGCTTAAGATTTCGAAGACTTTAATCCACACAATGAGACTTCCTAAGTTATTTCGATTGATTAAGGAATTTTCTGTTAATTCAACGCTACCTGAAAATTTCCTGAGTCCTGTTTTTGAGATCGTAAATGATTTTATGGGGGGAATCTTCTTTTGCACTCTCGCAGTTGCAAGAGAAGTGAACGACCTTAAAATACGTAAATTCGCTGGCCCGGATAGTAGTGGAACAAATCTTTACATCGTTTTGGAGACAGTAAGATTGATATTTGATATTTCAAAAGCAATTGATAAAGTTTGGCACAAATCTCTCTTTTCGTAACTGCGTGCTTTTGATATTGATGAATCCCTTTTTCGTTTGATTGGAAACTATCTTTCGGGCCACCCTTCACAGAATTAAGAGTACTCTTACTTCCAGAAATTCTCATCAGTTTACCCTTAAGCTCAATTTCGGACGTACTGTCAAGTATAGAGATTCTTTTTTAAACCGCACATCGAGAAAATTTAATGCTTTGGCCAATTCTGTTTTTCCCTCCTATTTCGAAGTTTAGATATACGCCGGTATTTCCTCTTAAATTCTTCCCTATATTCCTAGCGCTCGCAATGTGTTTTAATGTAAACATATAAAGGGTACGTATAACCCCTTAAGTGCCTGCAAATTATGAAAGTAAAAAGCAATGTGGAATTATTTTAAGTTAAAATACGTATGTTACTGCCGAGGTTATGTCTAATTTTTCTGAAAATATTTATGTATGTTTCTATATATTCTTGCATCCAATGACTTATACGAGTATTTATGTTTTATAATAATAAAAGAATATTTTTGTTTTGTTTTTGTTTTAATAAATTGATTTAATTTCTATTTATTCCAATTTTAGTGCATAAAAAGGAAGGAGAAAACTGTAATATTAAAACTGGTGAATCAGGAATCTGTACGAAAATCTCATCGTGTGAGGTTTATTATGAAGGCTTGAAACAGAAGACTATAGTTTACAATGAACTTGTTCTCTGTACATTCAAAGATTCAGAAGAAGTTGTTTGTTGTCCACTTAAAGCATCAGTAAGCCCACAAATATCAACAACACAAAATGCAAACGAAACAACGAATAGGGTATCCGATGGGTGAGTTTAAACTAAATTCTATAATTTATTAAAAAAATACCATTTTACGGCTTTTATTTACATAGCTATTAGCACAATTCAAATCAAGTCAAATATGTTTCTCTTTGTCAGAGACATTTCAATATATTTTCAACTTAAATATTGCTGTTCCTTTACTCTGAAGACACTGTTTCTTTCTATATTTCTTTAAATTGAGAGCAAACATTTTTGAAATAAGGAAGACTTCAGTAATATTTTATTTAGTGTAACCAAAGACTGAAATTAAGTATATTTTTTGTAACTTTCATTTCGCATTTCGGATTCTATTTCCAGAACACCTAACGAATTACCATCATCAATTAATTCGAAACAAGGCCAAACTACAAGTGATAGTGAGAGACCGTCACAAGTTGGTATGTATGTTGTATGTTAGGTCTCACTAAAAAATAGTATCCTTTTTGAAAGGTTGAAGTTCCCTAAATTTATCAAATAAAATTAATGCTATACAAAAATGTATTACTTTGATAAAATAAGTTATAAACTTATTTACTCCCTGTTTTTCATAATTGCTCTAGCTTGTCAAAAATATAGGGCAATCAATCCGGCTGTACTTGCGTTTCATATCATAGGTGGAGTTTCCGTAAGTCCTGGAGAATATCCTCATGTGGGAGCTATGATCTATGAACTCGGGGGTGGTAATGATCTTGAAACTCGATGTGGATCATCTTTGATATCCGAGAGATATGCCTTGACTGCTGCACATTGTATTAAAAATCCACTCTTACAGCCGATTTTTATTAGGTTTGGCGTGGTCGACTGGAAGTCTGTTGATGATGATTTAACTCCGGTTGATGCAGGAATTGAGGTTAGACTCAACTAAATTGCTTACTTAATTCTTAACAAATAATTGTATTCTTTTACTTTACCAACAGGAAGTTATAATCCATCCCGAATATCGCGGTCACTTACGTTACCATGACATTGCCCTTATAAAGCTAAAAAATGATTTAAAATTTACACCTTTTGTTCGTCCAGCATGTCTGTATTCTGATCTCGGTGACCTTGACCCAGACACTCAGCTTGTGACTCTCGGTTGGGGTTTCACAGACGTCCAGAGTAAGTGTCACATATTTTAATAATGTGATTTTGAGATTGTATTAATTTAAATCGCATCGCAGCTAAGGCCCGCTCCGATGTGCTTCTTATGGCCAATGTAACAACAGTTGATTTAAAGGAATGCAATGCCACACACATTAAAATGGGTACAGATCGGAAATTTCGTAGTGGCCTTGACGAAGGGCAGTATTGTGCTTATGATAAGGATTTGAATATGGATTCTTGTGAGGCAGATTCTGGTGGTCCATTGGAATTGGTTCGCAATAAAAAATCAACTATTGTTGGAGTAACGTCATTTGGACGTTCATGTGCAACTACAACTCCGTCAGTTTATGTTAGAGTAGCACATTACTTGGATTGGATTGAAAGCATTGTTTGGCCATCATAATTTTAAAAAATATGAAAAATTTTGATTTTGATACATGTACAATTAATTCTATTTTTTTTTTAACAAACATTCATATTTTACTTTTGAAATAAATGCAAATCGAAATTCGTCCAATATTGTTATTCCAAACTCGTGTTGTGCGGGTTAAAAAAGAATCTCTGTACGTATATGTACGTAGTTCGGAATTAGTCTCAAGGGTAAACTGATGAGCATTCCTGGAGAGCGGATATTACGATTGAATTGTTGAGGAATGCAATTGGCTATTTTAATAGAGCATTGTTTATACACGTTGCAGCTGTGTTTAAGAGCAGTTTTAGAGCCCTTTTTTGATTATGTCCAAAAGACTTAATGTGTCATTGCCGCACTAGCCCAACTTTTCAAGTTTTGGACGAATAAAAGCCATATAAATTATAGCCAGGTGAGAAGGGGTACAAATGCTTGCATCGTCGGTCGGAGAAAACATAAACACTTAGCAGTATTTTTGAAGATATCACAAAAGATGGTTTGTGGTGCGCATACCTAGAACTGAAAGCTGTTAAGTCTTCCCGAAGCAAGTACCACCCATATAGTGCCATTGCTGAAGTTTTACGATTTTGCGACAGTAGACAGTATTGAGATTTGAAAGCGTTAAATTCTACACTGTTTTTTATTTCCCAATGCTGTTCAGATCAGAATTTAATGAGCTTGTCATGCGCTCCCGTTAGATCCGAGGGACAAGGATAAGAATCGAAACAAATAGGAAAGTTGAGGGTACGAAATTATAAAGTCCGTTAGAAGTTAGTTTCAAACAATAGATCATACATTATATGAAAATAAGTAAGAATGTTGGAGAATTATCGAATCCCTGAGGCACACCAGTATTTGTTTTGTGGATATCAAAATTTAACCCGTTATATGTATAATTTTGAAATAATTAGTCTGAAAGGTCATTTTTATCCCAACAACTATTCATTGTTCAATATACATAATGTATGTATGTAAAAAGAATGTGCTTTTGATAAAACTTAATGCCAAGCTCTATCAAATCTATTGACAATTATATATCAAATTTCTGAAAAAAAAAAAATTAAAACTGGAAACGTATTTAAACTAGGTATATCGTCAGACGAGTCTTAAAGAAGCATCACAAAATGGTCATAAGAGCATCAATGACCCTATTACAGTACGCGAGGTAAAATGATTTCAACCCTTAATAAGTTCATTTTGAAGGTACTTATGTGAGGTATGAATATTTCCAAAGATATGGAAACATTAGAACATTTCAGAGATTCTTTGAGAAGAAGGAACAATTGATAGGAAACATAAATGATGGTATTCATGACCAGGGTTGAAACATTCATTAAGTTTTTAAATATTCAAAGGCAGCCTTAAAATAAACTGCAAACATATTCTTCTCCACACTTAGTATTATGCCTTTCCAGCATGGCTTTGTGTCGGGCAGGTCGACAAATACTAACCTTTCTATTTTCACAAACTACGTTCTACTTAAAATTGAGGCAGGGTATCTGGTTGACGTCATCTATACTGACTTTGCAATGGCCTTTGATAGAGTCAGCCACACTACTCTACTGAACAAACTATCAAGAATTATTTTGTATTAAAATATTTTGCAATGGTTGAGATATTATGTTATAGAACGCATTTAATTCAATTTGTTTCCATTCGTAATTTTCTCTCTACTCCTGTACATGTGTCATCAGAGGTCACTCAAGGTTGTCACCTTGGACCCTTACTTTTCCTATTTTTATTAATGACATGCCAGATATTTTTCATAATTCCCTTAGACTTTTATTTGCTAACGAAATTAAGTTATATAGATGTATAAAACAAACTGTTGATTGCCTCCTCTTGCAAGATTATCTTAACATGCCTATTGAATGGTAAAGAAAAATCAATTATCTTTAAACGTTTCAAAATGTCAATGTTTTTCATTCTATTGTTCTTACTATCCTTCTTTCTTCTAATATAAAATTGGTAGTAGTGTTCTTAAAACAGCTAACTCCATGCTTGGTTTTATTAAGATAAATTTATCAGACTTTTCAGATCTTTATACTATTAAATCTCTTTTTTTTGCAAACGTAAGATCTATTTTAGAATATTGTTGTATGGTTTGTGAACCCAAACTGTAGGATTCATTCATTTAGAATTGAAAGAGTCCAAAAGAATTTCACTAGGTTTGTTGTATGGAAACTTGGATGGAATATTGAAAATCCTTCTTATGGTACGATATGCAAAAAAATCGGTTTTATTTATTCGATATTCCGTCGCATCATATCAACGGCCCATAAGACTTATCTTTATTTGAGTTAAATATACCTTCTCGTCAACTAAGAGATTATCATCCATTCCACGTAAGTTACCATAATATTAATTACGCAGTTAATGAACCTATAACTCGCTGTGTTAGGGAAACCAGTTCTGCCTTTAATATAACTGAACTTTATTTATTATTTATTTATTTTTTTTCTTCGTTTGAATATTAATTTAATTGTTATTTTTAATTTTAAGTAGTTTGGATAGTTAATGCATTCTCTGTTTGATAACTAAACTAAACTAAACGAAATGAATTGAGAGTACACAACGTGTTGAAAAAGAGACTCGGGTGCGACCTACTTTGATAACTTTTCATCCCGTCTGCCGACTTCTTAAGAATGTTTTGTATGGGATAAATAATTTAAATACATAAGATGACTAAAAAAAATTATTTAATACTTGAGTCGAAACTAATTTCATATAATTTTTTGTTAGTTTTTCTTTTTTTTAAAGTTGTTTTCATATGATGAAATACTTAGTTTGATTTCAAAATCCATGTTGTTAGTGGAAAACCAATTTTAGTAGCATTTGTATTCTCACATAAAAAATACAGGCTGGATTTTTCTGAGAACACGTTACGTTAATGAAAAACTTTAGCACAAAATGAAATCATTTGAAGTCATATATTTTGAGTAATATTTTTGTAGATTTTAATTTTTATGAAAAAAACTGATTCTTGGATTGTCAAAAAAAATTACTAAATTAGTTTGAAGCCAATATTTTCAATTCTTGAAAATATATTTGAGTCGAAAATCATTTTTTAGCACCTTTCAGTAGTGATTTTTTTAGGTTTTTATTTTTTGTATAACAAACTGTCAATTCGATTTTTAACAACATTTTATTAGATGTCAAAAACTTTATTCTTCGTTGCATACAATGATTTTTTGTGGTGTTCCGAAAAAACCGAATCGAGAAAATATCCGATACTGTGAAAATATCGAATCGTGTGAACGGGCTCTTAAGTGTAATCGAGAGAGATTCGGCATCCTATGTCTATGGCAGGGGTCTGACCGGAAAAGTAGTGTCTAATGTGACAATACCAATGCCGCACTTCAACTGGGCTCATATTGCTTTTTCTAACGGGGCTCCAACGACTCCAAGAAATTCGGACGATAAGTCAGAAAACGAAAATGTGCTCAAGGAGCTTCTTTCAAATGACAAGGACATGTATTCCAGAATGATTGCTCGAAAGTGAATGCAAGTCGTTCCAGACAATGTAGCGAACAAAATTGTTGTTGAGCTAAACACCTCAAAAATCACTTTGCTGTTCTGGAGGGGGAGAACGATGAAAATAAGAAAAGTTCCTTAGGTACCCCAACGGCCAAGAATTTCAACTTTGCTGCTAATGTCTCGGCGGGCGCATGCAAGGATGGAAACAACAAAAAAGACGACAGCAACAACTGGTACTCACCAGTCTTCACAAAAAGCGTTTCATCGAAAACTCTAATGGATTTCTTAAGTAAGACTAAGTTTAGTTTACACAATATTCAGTTTATTTCAACGGGTTTTATTAAATTAAAAATATGTGTAAGGGATGTTAAGTTATATTCCATTTTAATAAAACGCTGCACAAAGTTTAAGATTGAAGCGTTCTCCTTCACGCCTAAGCAAATCAATAAACATATCGTTATTTTGAAAGTATTATCAGGAAATTTCTCTCCTCTTGAAGTTTGAGAAAAGTACATAAAGTAGGACCCCTACTTAATATGCTTGTTAAAAAATTTGAGACAAAATGGTCAAAAGAAAATGTCTTTCCTCTTGACATTTTCCAGTGTGTCCTGGAGTATAAGGAAAGTTTTAAAAAGTAAAAACTTTCATGGTGTTGTTCAGACAAAGCATCAAATGGGACTCAATTAGAAATTCGGGCACAATTCAATGCTACAAGTGTCAACGTTAGGGCACATATATGAGTACTGTTCGTTCGCATCTATATTCGTAAAGTGTTTGAACGACCACAAACGTGGAAAGTATGAGTTAGACGCAAAAAAAGAAAACGACACGGTAACTTGCTAGCTATAAAGGCTGCCCAAAAAGATTAGATTAGATGCAATTGTGAGCTTGGTTAATCAAAGTGTCCAAACATTCTTTCTCTTATGCTCACGTAATTAGATGTGGTTAGGTTTCTGCTCCGGTTGTGCAGGTGCTCACTGACTTAAACGCTTAAATAGAAGTGTGATGTCTAATTTTGTTGAAGAATCTCAAAAACTGTTTGTTGTACCCATTCTCCAATTAATTTCAAAAAATTAGAGAATTCTGGCCTAATTACTTAAAGCTAGAAGAACACAAAAAACCAGGTGCTTACCTGTGTTTTATTGCCTCCCTCAACCCCCTTCACAATGAATTTAAATTTGATATTTCATATTTCATCCGACAAATAATTAAGTTATCCCAACCAGCTGGTTAAAAGAAGAATTTCAGCTATCCAACATCATGACAACTCAACAGTATATATCCCGAAGGATAGACATATTTTCGGAAAACACAAATGTCTCTATTGACAATAGATTCTTTTTATTACCAATTTGCATTTTGAATGAAGGTTCCAACCTTGAACTCCATTTTCAAGGAAACGCTCAATCAATAACTATGATGGCTAATAATTATGCTCAACATCCCAAAAAAAATATATGTGAACTGTAATAGTATTTTACGTATTTAATTATACATAACAAAAAAAAAAAAAATTAAATACTTGTACCTTAGACGTGTCTCCGCTTTGAATGATGAATGCTCAGTCAGTCCCGATGGTATTCCCCCGATAGTATTAAAAACGTGTAGAAATGCTTTAGTTGAACTCCTTACGTTCTTATTCTATAAAAACAAGCAAATTTCCCAGTATATGGAAAAAGATTTCTGACACTAATTATCAAGAAACGTAACAGGGTGGATAAAACAAACTACAGGCCCACTTTTGCATTCCTAAATTAGTTGAACAAGTTGTTTGTGAAAGTGTAGCATTTTTTAGTAAAAATTTAATTTGCGAACAGTAACATGGTTTTGTGAAAAAAGCTCAACCGTTACTAATCTCCTTACATTCTTAAACATATATTTAAACGCTTTAGAACAAGTTTATGAAGTTGACTGTGTATACACTGACTTTTCTAAAGCCTTTGACCAAATTACAAAAGTTCTTTTTATTTTTTAAATTTAATAAGCTATTGATTTTCCACCATTTTCTTAGCTCGGATCAAATCATACCTTGAAAACTGATCCTATGAGGTAAAATTTAGAAATTGCCAATCAGAACCTTTTGTGGCTCAACCTGGTGCTCCCCAGGCAAGCCATCTTGGCCCTTTACTATTCATCCTTTCTATTAACGACGTATCGTCATGTCTACGCTCAAGTGAAGTTCTTATTTTTGCTGATGACATTAACAGTTTTAAGATAATAAAGTCCACCCATGATCGTATTCTTTTACAAGCCGACATAGATAGTTTCACATTTTGGTGTGGGAAAAAAAGCCTTACCTTCAACCCTTTAAAATGCCAAACGATAACTTTTACTAGAGACTAATCAGTGGCGTATTTGACTACTGTATATCACAGCAAAAACTTTGTCGCGTCTCCATATTTAAAGATCTAGGTGTTTATTTCTGTTCCAACTTAGAGTTTACACATCACATTAATTTTATCGTTAAAAAGGCTTGGTTTTATAAAACGCTGGGCAAAGGAATTCAATGATCCTTATGTTAATCTTTCTGTGTATAATTGCCATGTTCGTCCTCATCTTGAACATGCTTCGCAGGTATGGAGTCCTTATTACGAAATCAAATTCAACATAATTTCATTCGCTTTGCCCTAAAGGGTCTTCCTTGGGAAGATCTGGATAAGGGGACTGTAGGTCGCCTTAATCCCTGACATGAATCGAATTCAGGAATGGTTGAGAATTGTAGACTAGTTCCTAGCTCTCTGGTTCCTGGTACGACTACAATTTGCCCCAAAAATCTTTATTCAAAACTGCACCGTCCATTTCCGTCTTTAATTTTAAAACTTCCATAAAAATTAAGTTTATATTTTTAACCAAATTATTCCTTTACATAATCATAACCATAACCTCTTTTTATTTTATGGTCGGTAATAATAACGTTGTCTTCATAATCATGAAACGAAAAAAAAAAAGAAAATAACAAAATCATAAATCAAAAATTCATAAAGTCCATCAATCTAGAAAAAAAGGGAAAAAAGTCTCAAACCACAAGGAAATTCAGAAATCAACCGAGATAAAAAAGTGATAGCCTAGTACACGACTTGTTTATAAATTTCCAAACAAGAATTTAATTCAGTTCATGGCTCTCAAAGTTTAAGTTATGGAACCATTAACAAAAAACAACACAACACGGGTATACAAAAGCAATTTTCTTTAACTTTCGAAAATATTATAGACTTATTGCGCCTTTGGTCAAAGAAAATATTTAAGGACTCAAACACATTTGACAGATAAATTCCCAGAAGCAATTTGTCCTTCATTCCTTGTCAACATAAAAGTGAAAAGTCTTTTGAAAGTTTTAAGCTATCTCGAAAGGACATATCCTCCCAGTCCAGTTAGGGTTTTATGTTTTCTTTTAAAATTCTTGTTCCTTTTGCAAGGATATTCGACCAAACTACTTTGATCAACTGGGCTTACCTACCAACAAACTCAAAACCGATAACTGTAACTACCTACTATCTCGTTGTTGTGTGTTATTAGGTATTTGTGTTATCTGAATTTTGAAACACAACCAGCCGATTAAGGTATCCATATCCTAAAGGCTGTAGCTCGCCTCATACCTTCTTCGGTCCCTGTCCTAGGCTAAGGCAGAGCAACATGTGTGACACAGTAAACAACAAATAGATGACATGCGCCATTTTGTTTCCCCTCAAATGAAAGTTTCTCTACGGCATTGCCAGCATAGAGCTTTTTGAATGTAGGTTAATGCAGCCGGCTCGAAAAGTCTTTCGATGACCGAGAGTGCTTATAATCAACCTAAATTCGCTGCATGACTTTCAGTCCATCGTGATACTTCGAACGGTAACAAACTAGTCGTCGTCGTTTCGTCGGGAATAACGGATATTGAGTGCCCGTTTTATAACAGTTCATTCTAAATAATCAAACATATTTTGTGCAGAAAAAGAAAAAAGTTATTGTGAGTGAAGTGCTTTAGAAAAAAAAATCTAGACCCCCCAAAACCTATTAACCAAAAGTCCTTAAAATGGGCTGATAAAAAATTATTGTCTGCTACTTCTCCGCCCCTTTGAATGCAAAGTTCTTGTTCATAAGAGGTTTCCTTGTTTTCCTGAGAGTTTGAAGTTTTATTTTAACAACTGTTTTTTAAAAGGAACCACTCCTTTCGGATTACCATCATAAGATTGTTAGGAAAATTAAAGGATAACTCCACTCCTACATCAGAAATAAGGATACGATTTGCTGCACTACACATTACACGCCAAAAAGGATTAGCACATTGCCGTAAGTTGTGTTGATTTAAAACTTTCATCTTTAGAGAAAGGAACAATTATGTACATACATATATACGAAATCCAGGTGTGAGTTATCCCAAAACCGTGCACATCAAAGCTTAACGAGACACTCTTGTTTATCTGTTTACTGTTATTACAGAAGTATACTCAACCCAGCTCTTCATACCCCCCTTATTGTGTTATATGGTGGAGTGTGGTTGTGGTATAGAATCATATGGAAGTTATAATTATGAGCAATGGTTTCTGGCACATTTATTAGGTGCAGTCGAGGGTTGGGAGGAAACATAGGGATCTGTTCTCTGTGGACTGAGGGATTTGTGCCCAGGTTTTATATTGTTGTTCACAAAGTCTATTCTTTATGGATTTTAAGCTAGGTTAAATATTTTGATTCTAAATGGTGTTCTTATGGATAACCATTCGGGGTGTTATGTTTAAGTTACCGTTAATTACACTCAGGAAGCTTGATTTAAGATTTCATAAAACTTAATGGAATTAAAATTAAAAAAGTATTTCAGAAAAAGACTCCCACTGCCAAAAATTCTAGCCAGGTTAGGTCTAGGTACCCAAAACCTACCTATCATAGGTAGTTATACGAAGGTTGGTCAGGTGAAGTATGTCTTATGTTTGTATAGATATACGTATTATCTATACAACATCATGAGAAAAGTAGGTGTGTGTGGTATCGATTTTATTTTCCAACAAATTAATATTTTATATAATTTCTTTCAACAAAGTGGTAAATTGATATACCTAAGATATCTTATAATATGTTTTATTATTTTTTCTTGTTTACTCATAGAACTTGGATTGTCGTTGTTTATATGTCCTCTTGAGTAAGAAGAATTAAATTGTACTAAATTTTTATTTTAAAAACTAATTAAGTATAATTATTTTGAGAAATCAATTTTTGTTTATTATAAGAAAATATTATTCGATTTTCGCAGCTTAACGAAACTACCTTTCAAAATAGATTTATATAATCCCGGGTTTTAATTACTACCAGTATGAACAACTCATAGGAAGTTATTGTAATCGATCCGAGTTTCCAAAATCTATAGAATCCAAATCAAAGATTTTTAGTTAGAGAGATGTCAGTGTGTGTGTGTGTATCTACAATTTTACGTCCGTACATTCGGGATACAATTTTTTGTCTTCCATATCTCAAGAACCAATAGAGATATCGACTTTAAATAATTTTTAAAACAGATAACAACACAGAACGGGTGACTTTTTTTACTACAGCTGTAAACATTTTTGACCCCAAAATATCTCACGAACCTCTAACGCTAGCTACTTCAAACTTTTATTTTGTAAATTGTGACGTGATACCAAAATAGAATAGTTTAAAAAAATCAATTAACGTTTTGTTTTGTTTTTATAAATCAAAAAAATTGAAAAAAATATATTTTTTACAAATATTTTACTACCAAAAAATGATTTTACCCCAAGGTGATCGAAGAATAACGTTTTTGACATCTAGTAAAATTTTGAGAAAAATCGAATTGACAGCTTCTTAACATAAAATAAATACCTTAAAAAATTAATAAAAGTTGGTCAACATTTATTTTCGGCTCAAATATCTTTTCAAACATTTTTTAAATCCATCTTATAATAAATGTTGTTTTGAACATTCAGTAAACTTTTTATAAAAATCCATCAGTCAATTTTTTCATCAAAATTTAAATCTGGAAATGACGTCCATAAATGATGGTATTGAGTTCAAAATATCATTTCATTCAATGCTAAATTCTTTTTTCAACGGAACGTAATGGTATTAGAAAAATGCAATCTGTATTTTTTATAAAAAAAATAAAAGCTTGAAAACAAAATGCTACTAAAGTTCATTGCATTAGGCGAAAAGGACTTAAGTCAGAAATAGGTCACACCTTCTGGATGAACCTAAGACGTTAATATCAAAACAAAAAAGAATTTGTCCGTCTTATTGTCTAAGGACGAAATTAATACGATATTTAGCATTTGTTCTACGCTCAAGTTGTAAGTATTAAACGCAAGAGAAAAAAATGGCTGTTATACGAAATTCAAAACATGATTTATACATTTTTTACTGAAGACCATTTTAACTTTTGCCAACAAATTGGTTTTCGACTAAAAATCTCGTTAAATTAAAATCAAACTTAGTACTTATTTCTTTTCTAGAAAATTTTAAACAACAAGGGAATTCATTGTATTAAAATTTGTGTGCATCTAACACAAAATATTGTTATTAATATATGAAATTTTATCTTTGTGGGTCGCAACCCAGCCTCTTTTCGTCGAAGGTGAAAGTCAAGACAAAATTACAAATTTTTTGGAGTTTTTTTTTATTATAAACAATAATAACATAGAAAAAGTGAAGTTGTTAACCTATTTTAAATCTATTGAAGTCTTCTATGCGATAATTTATTTTATCCAAGTTCTTTTTGTATATAGAACTTGTGCATTGTTCAAGGCTGGATAGCAATAAAGCCACATAGTTATCGATGAAAAAAGTTGAAAAAAAAACTTACCTCGTAAAATAAAGATTCGATGGAAACAGTTTCCTTTATGAATATTTTTTTCCAAAAGTGACTCTAAGAGTCATCTTTTTTGCCACTAAAAATAGTTAAATTTCTCCTCTAGCCTTTAAAAAAGGCATATCTCTGACAAATTGAAATCAAATCAATTATGACACCTAACACTCGGTGTTAATGGTGGACGTACGGATGCATATACATGCATTGCACAGACGTATTCTTTGATCGTATGTAGAAATATTGATTTTTGATAAAAGCATCGTTTTTTTGAACACACTATAGCAAAGAAGAACTTAAATTTTCTTGCTCACTTTGTTTTCTTTTTTTGGCTATTTTTTAAGTTTTAAGCATTGTCCTACAACAATTATTTTCATTCCATTTGACGAAAATTAGTGTTATGAGGGCAAAATTGCTTAACATTTATACGAAGGTCAAACTGTGGAGAAAGGTGACATAAATGTAGCCGAGATTTATAGAGGAATTTCCTGAACTGTTCATTAAAGATTTTTTCATAAGTTCTTTTCAAAAGACTTACAACATGGGCTTAAAGAGAGAACCTGCTTACTGATTTTCAGGCTGGATCTAAGCAGAATCATTCAACCATCGACCAAATTTGCACTCTAATGAATATTACGCAATGGTTCCAGGAACAACATTGGAAACTGTATACTTTTTACGTCGATTTTAAAGCAGCTTTTGATTCTATCGATAGAAGGTCACTATTTTACAAATTTTCATTGATGGGAATGTCCACAAAGATGCTAAATATTCTAAAACTCTTGTACGCGGATACACAATTAGCAGTTTGGAATTTAAAGATACTTTCGGAATGGTTTCCAACGAACATGGGAGTAAAACAGGGGTGTGTTCTAAGTACTCTTTGGTTCATTCTATTTATTGACGACCTGAATGATGTACTTTGCTATGGAATTTTGTGGGCTGGAAGGAGAATTAAAGTGCTTATGTATGCTGATGAAATAGTTCTTTTATCGGACACGACTCAAGGACTAAGTCGCATTATTTTGGACATTGAAGAATACTGCGCAAAATGGAATCTCACGGTGAATTTGAAGTAAGTCCAAAATAATGATATTTCGAAAGGCCGGTGGGCGGTATGCCCAAAAAAGTGGACATTTGTTGGTGAAGGTATTAAAATCGTCAAATAGAACGAATATCTTGGCATGAAAATATCATCAAAAATATATTTTTGAAAAGTCATCTTTCCAACATGCTTCAGCTAGCTAAAACGGCACTGAACTCTAAGTGGAAATCCTGCATTAATTCGAATACACTCAGTTAAAGTATAAAGATAAACTTTTTGATGCGACTTTTAAATCAGTCATGTCTTACGCTGCTCAGGTTTTGGGTTACGAAGAAAGTGAAGAAAATGAAAAATTACTTACATTTTTTCTCAAGAGATTGTTCAAACTCCCTTCGAACTGGCCAAATTATATATTTAATTATATTATATTTTTATTAGAAACGGGATTGTCACCATTATTTACTGCATTCTTGAAGCTTCACTTCGATTATATGTATAATGAAAGCAATGTCGCAGCCCTTTAGCCTTCTGACTAGGCTTGTTGTAACGCATGCTACATCTTTTGGTAATAAGATACAACCTGGATCTAAATGTTAATTACGACTTAAATGGATCCAATTATTTTCGGGATGAAAATAGTACATTCAACATATAAACCATTTTTAGAGCAAGAGGACGACTGCTCAACATGAATTTCAAAACACACAGGGATGATCTTCCCTTATTTTGCACTTTATGTAACCTTGGATCTCGAGAGGATGTATCCCATTTTAAAGCAATATTCCCGGTTCTCAGTGAGAGAAGAAGGGTTTTTTGCGACAGCTCGAAAATAACATTAGAGAGAACAACAAATATTTTAAATGGATGTGAAGGATAGAAGGCGCTTGCTGCATTTTGTAAGGAAGTTGCTAGCTACAAACCAAAATAATAGTAGAGGAATTTTAAAAAAAGTTTACCACAAACAAAAAAAAAAAAACAATCCATGTACTAAATATTTATTTAAAAACAAAAATTGTTTCTTTGAAAAAAAAAAAAACGTAATATTATAAATTGTTTTAGAAAATGTTATTTTACTTGCCATCCTTAACCTTAAAACTATTGTACGCTAAATAATTAATGTTAAATATGTAATCAAAATTACTTTAAATTAAATAAATCAACAAATAAATTATGGAGAAAAATAAATACGTGTTTTCAATTTTGCACTTTATTATACAAAATATGTAAGTACATTTTTGAACAACTTGAATTACATCGACACAAACATTTTTTTAAAAATAATGTTAAATATTTAAAAAAATTAAAATGATATTAAGCATTCGTTATTCAAATTATCATAAGCCATTTTTTAGTTTTAATGCTGTCAGAAAATGAAAAAAAAATCTGCTAAAAACCAATCTAATGCTATCATTTCCAAGAAAACTTTTAAAATCATTATTTGATTAAAAAAGTGTACATAGTAATTAATTATTTATTTTTAGAGTTCTTAAGTTAAGAAGATGAAGTTTAAAGATACAAAATGTAAAGAACAATTTTTTAGGTATTATAAAACCTTGATAAAAGAAGGAACTTTCGCCAATAGTGTATTTTTACTCGAACATAATATTCTTTATATTTATTAGATACATTAAGTACTAACATTAAGTTTACAATATTTACTTAATTCTAAACTTAAAACTATTATCATCTCAACAACTTATAGCAGTGAAAATGTTAACTTACAGAATTGAAAAAATCATTTGTAAAGTAAATGAGTAAAGAAAAATTGTTCAATTTACTATAATTAAGAGGACTGTTAGCGCCATATTTCAATCTGCTAAAAATAGTTCCAGTGATGAATTTCTTCTTAAGATAGCCTGACTTAGATTGAAATACAAACGACAAAGAATAGATGGATATAAAATCGTTCCATTCAATACACTAATTGTAATTAAAAAGAGATTTTAAATTTATCAAGGGAAGCCTTTGAGTGCTGAACATCTTTAAAATACGCGTTAAATACTTTCTAATTCATCAATATAAACGGCATAGCATGACGCCCATACAATCCAATCGTGTTCAAAAATTGGCCTAAAAGAAGAAACATACACAATTTAAATAACATATCTCTTTTGGCGAAATCATGTGTTTTGTAAGCTTCTTTTTATAGTAAACGTTAATTTATTATATTACGTTAGCGTGTAAAAAAAAATTGTCTTAAATATTGTTCAATATTAAAATCAATGGATTTTTACTGCACCATTCCCAGAATTGAATTAGATCGTCTTGTAGCTCTTTTTACAAAAGGCAAATCATTAACAAATTAAATAAACAGCAATAGACCAAGGCGACTCCCTTAAGGTACACCAGAATTGACTTTAAATTTACTTGAGGGGTACTCCCGAACATAAAGTTTAGTCCAATTTTACTTAATTTGTTATATTCTTATTTTTCTATATCATGGCTAAATTTGTCACATATCTTGGTAAAGCCTGTAAAGATGCAATCGGCTTGAGAGTGATTTTTGAATGCATCCCAACAAAAAGTAGAGAATTGTAATAAATTAATAATTGAAGATTTGTTTCAGTTTGACATAAAATAGAAGAACAAATGAAAAATTATGTAACAGGATTCGAACAATTTTGGAGAAGGGAGAGGATTTCGCTTTAGGACCACAATTCGTAACTAAATTTTTAAAACCTTTTTTATGAACTGGCGTTAGGTACGAATATTTTCAAAGATCTTAAGACTTAGAACATTTCAGAGATTCATTGAAAAGAAGAAATAATGAATAGGAAACATAAGAAACACATCAGGACCAGGACTGAAACATTAATTTAGCTTTGAAATATTGTCAAGTATAGAGCCTTCAGAAATCGAAAAATTGATTACTGTATTCTTGTTTAATAGAAGAACTAAGAGAAAAGGTGCTTGCAAAAGAAAAATCTGCAAAGAAAGTTTTTAAAAAAATCTGCAAACATGTTCGACATTAGCTCTGGAAGATGGCTTAGAGAATCTTGAAAGCTCATGGTAACTGGATATCTGTCAAATGTACGTTTAATATTAACGTATATTGTTTATAATTTTATTAGACATGGTTTTTAAAAGGCTTTCCATTTTATTTTCAATGGTAAGAAAAAGCAACAAAATTATTATGTTAAAAAGTTATTTTTTACAAACAAAAAGAGATAAAGTATTTTTGAAATGAAGGCTATAACAAGTTACATGGCTATGTTTTTTTTTCCATGTTTATCTTGCTTATATTATTTTATGAAAATATTTTATTCTCGTATAAAATTTATTCTTTTAAATATGATTCACCTCTAGAGTTCAGATTGAGCATACAGAGAATATTCTGGAGTTCATGCGAGTGAATTTTAAGATAACCTTTATGTATGCTGTTCCTGTTTACTTTACATTCGATAAAAAACAATATTCAAAATCTTTAAAACAAAATGTGTATGTAAATATAAAGTATAATAATTAATTTTTTTAATGTTTAAGGAAGTGCAAAGTTTGCAACCTGTGCGAAGAGCAAACATTATAACCCTTTGAATTCTATTGTGAATTTTGTGAAGTTTTTGAAGAAAATAGATACAAAATACAAGTCACAAACGCCGTTTTTTTTAGATTTTTTGTTTGTTTAATCAGTGGTGACAATATTTGTTCTGCCTGTTTGTTTTTTTTTTAATTTCCATTTTGATTCCAGCTGCAAAATAAGAGCATTCACAAATTCTTTTCATATCATCAGAATCAATCTACAAAACAGTGTGAAAATTCTCTTGGAACAATGTGAAATCAGTGTTATGCTTATGAAAAAGCTTTCTCTGTTCAAGTTTCATGAGTAAATTATGGACAATGGAATTTCAAAATGGATACAAAATTCTTTAAACATGTTTTTCTTTCAAAATACCCATTTAACAATTTCATGAATACTTGTATAGAATTTATATAAAATTCTTGCTGCAAACTCTCAATGCTTTATAATTTATCTACATTTTATTCTTTATTTTCTATTCGCTGCATATTGATAGTTTTCTTGAAACTTGTAGCTTCACATTTTCGTAAAATATATGAAGAAAGGAATTGAAGTTAAGGCTTTTGGTAGAAATTGAAAAGATTTTTTATAAAATGACGAATTTTTAGGTAAAACATTGTTTTACTTACTGATATGTGTTTTTTGAATTTCAATCAGAGAATACCATGGAATTTAAGGTTTTTAAGGCACAACGTTGCAAATTTTTTATTTCAAAACCATTCATAAGTGAAAGTTCTTTTTAGTTCTGAAAATCATGTAATTCAAACACTCTGAAACTCCGATTTCTTTTTTGTATAAAAAATCGGGATATATTTGAACTTATGAAATATGTGACGTTGAAGTAAATAAGAACAATTGCTTAAACGTTCTAGATATACAAACGCTTGTACATTTCTTCGAATTTATTTATTCGAAATTAGGCTTACGATTCTAGCTCCCAAGAGTGAACCAACCCCTACCGTTAAATTGCCGACACAGGTTAATGATTTTACATACCCAGTTTTATTAAAAGGCAAGATCCTGTGGTGCCACATTTGGAAGTTACATGTCATTCAAATATGTCAAGTAATTGGTCATTGATTTTACTGGTCGACAAAATTCCTTTTTTTTTCCATCCCACAAACAAAACAATACTTTTTAAATGATTGAAATTTGTTCTATCACATAAAGTTTTCAAAATATGTATCTTTAAAACAATTTAAACAACCAAAAATGGGGTTTTAACGCGGGGGGTTCGATCCCTGCCTATACATACCACGGGTACTGCCTCTTGCGAGGAATCGAAAAATTGACATCCATACAAAAACGAAAAACAAAACTAAAAAACACTGCAAAATTGTGTTTGAGAATAAAAATATAATTTTTACCAAAAGTGCTTTCTCAAATCAGCCGTTCGGATTCGCCCTTAAACTGTAGGTGACCTCCTTCCATGATAAACAGTACTCGCACACAGGAATGGTTGAGAGTTTTCAGTCACTAGGCCCTAGTTCTCAATGGACTGTTGCGCCAAGCAATTTATTTTTTTTTTATGAAGTTTTGAGCAAACCTTGAATTTTATTTTAATTTTCGCTATATTAGCTCAAGTTTTAAAAATATGTACTCGTTTTCAACATTATGTTGGGATTTTTTTTAACATTTCAAAAAACTTGATATAAAAGAATTTCCTAGACGTCAAACTCGTTAGAAGAACAAAACTTACTTTTAAAACCGTTTTTCCTTTTCGTGTTTAAACTGTTTAAGTATAAACGATTTAGGGTTTCTTTGAGATTTTTGTATAAATATTTCAACAGAATATTGAAATAAAAGGATTACAGATTTGGAAAACCATCACGGATTCAGTTGATTTTTTCCAATTTTAAAATGTATTAGGAATCTCAAAAATCTAAAGTGATACGTAAAATTTGAAGTTGGGGATGAATTAAAGAATGAAACCCCATTAGAAAAGTTTTTTTTAGAAACAAAAATTGCAACGGTCCCTTAATTGCTGTCATCGAATTCAACTTTTAGCCAAAAATTATAACTGATTGTAAACGCCATTTTTTTTAATGTTTTGACACAAAATGTTTGATTATTGGTTTAAGTGTCTATTCTCAGTAGAAGTCTAAAGTTTTGTAGCCCTTTTAATGGAAAAATAAATTATTTAGAAAACCATGGTAACAGATTAGTACATTATATTGTTCCATGCATTCGTAAAAAACAATCAAGTCAACTAATTTTCTATTTCATAAAAACAAACTTTTGAAAAATGTTTTTTAAAATGAGTTCAAGAAGATAGGTCTTCATTAAAATCAAACAACTGTTCAGAACAAGCATTGCACCAAAAGAATAAATACAATTTTAAAATAAATATAAGAATTCACGTTTCAAAATATTCACTGCAGGAACTTCAACTCTTATATACATACCTACATTTGTACATAAACTGCTTTTGTTTACAAAATAAATGAAAACAAATAAAAATAAACAATTTTCATAGACTTGTTCTAGGTATGTAAGTTGACAAGATGAAATTGCAATCCTTCTCTTTTCGAACATCTATATATTTATGTACAACCATTCCAGAACTTGCTTTATAGAGTCTTAAAATGCACGAAATCAAATAAGAGAAAAAAAATAGGAACAACAAAGCTTATATTTTTAGAGTAGGTATAGAACAGAGAAAATACCTAATGAACAGTTAAACGTGACTGGATTTACTTAGTAGACGTCCCAGCGACAAATTTCCACTTTCATATTTTTATCACATAATGGACACGTTTTTGATTTTTCTTAAATAAAAAAATAAATATTTAACTTATTGGAGTTTTTTAAGGAGAAAAAAACATAAATTTATTAGGCTTTAAATGGGGTGATTTAAAAAAGGCCTTGTTTTATTTTTTTTAAAACAATTTTTTAGACTTATGAATTGTTCGTGGCCCTGCAGATGGTCTTTTTACCTAATATATTTTTCCTGCTATTATAAAAAAGTACGTATACGCCAAGATATACCATCTTGATTTACTGTCGTCGTTCGGGCTTAGTGGTTTTTAAAATAATGTTTATGGAGCAAGGGTGATTTATACATTTTTCTAAGCAGTAAATAGCCCTTATCGTGAGCGAAATTTTCGATAAAAACAGAAAATAATTTATGAATGTATTTTCGTACCACTTGAAGTTAGGAAACTTGTTGTCATAGTTTGGTTAAGGTACTGTTAATAATATCCAATACTGACTTTAGGCACAAGAAGTTTCATGGACCAGCTCTGAACTTTTGATAGATTCCTTACAAAACCAGTTTTTTGTTGGCGTTTATAGTTTTGATGTGTCTATTCAGGATTCGTAACTCTTATCTCGTGATTTAAGCCAGACTTGATTTAATCAGAACATTGCTTTCTAAAATAAGTCGATCTTGTTACTTGTTGAGAGTTATAATATTTTTATTTTGCAAAATATTGCTCCACTTTTACCAACTATCTTTTTAATTCTCGGTAAGACAGAAGGTCTATACAATTCTTTACTATCTAATATCTCCAGAGTCTGTGACCAATGTGTTTAAAAATATAATTGGTATGAAATAGAAAGTACCTAAGGTGGAATATGTTTTTGTGTGTCAATTGTTTCCAAAATTTCTTTCTTGAGCTTTTGGAAATATTTTTTTTTGAACTAGGTTCACTCAAAAAAGGTTGTTACTTCTTTTATCACGCGAAAATTCACTTGGAAAATGTGTCTTATAAATTTATATGGATTAAGAGGCCACTTATAGCTATCATTGGTTTTCATCATTGAAACTAATCATTGGATTTTTGTGGACAGGTCGTTTCTCGCGTCATAAAGATAATTGAAATTTTCTGTCATTTTTCAAATTTCCTGACTAAAATCAATTGGAAATTATTTTCTGACAGATTTCGGAATTTCACAATGTAGGATATTGAAAAACAGATCAATAAAACGTTTTTTTTTACACTTTTGGACACACTTTCGCAATACACTTATAACAAATTATAACTGTACTTGTTTTTGTTTGTAATTAAATTACTTATTGAAAAAAACTATGCTTGATCCTATTCTTTTTCCACTGTGGCACGATAAATGAAATTAGAAACAAAGAGATGGGTAAGGTTAAGAAAAAAGGGAAAAAATCATCTCACAAAAATATTTGGAAATTGTATTATAACGAATATATTTTGATATAAATGGAATGAATGTAGCACAAAACTTTGACATTAGGTTTATCACGCATACCTTGGATTAGATTCAATGCAGTATTCGTGTTATCCCGTTCTTGAATCTTGTTAAATAAACTGTATCGAGACGTTATTGGAAAAATGGGCAGAAAGTCTAAAGACACAACCGTGGAAGAGAGAAAAATTATTTTTAAAATGCGTGATGACGGTAAAACATTAAAAGATATTGCTGTTTGTGTAAATAGAAGCATATCAAGCGTTCATAGCACTTTACAAAGAAATTCTTTCCAAAATTTACATCGTTCTGGTAGACGAGAAAAATTAACATATAGAAATAAATCAGTGATAATATGAAAAGTGAAAGAAAAACCGCGTACCTCTTCAACAGAAATCAATAATGATCTCGCTGAAAACTATGGAGTTCATGTAAGTGCCGAAAATATTCGAAAAACGCTTAGAAGTTATAATGGGAGAACTCCACGAGTTAAACCCTTTATAAGCAAAGTGAATCGTAAAAAACGTTTAGAATTTGCAAATAATTATTTAAACTGCACTGAAGAATTTTGGTCAACTGTTATATTTAGTGATGAGCCTAAATTTACCATTTTTGGTCCTGATTGTGGAAATAAGGTTTGGCGAAAGAAAAATACTGAGTGGAATCCTAAAAATACGAGATCATCACTCAAATATGGGGGTGACAATGTGATGTTGTGGGGGTGTATGAATGCAAGTGAAGCTGGTAATATGCAATTTATTACAGATGAAATGAATCATTAACAGTATATCCAAATTTTAAAAGATAATTTGGGGATAGGTGCCGAAAAATATGGTTTTTCGAGCCGTTATCGATTTCAACAAGATAATGACCCAAAGTACATTATGCATAATACAAGGCTTTGAATTCTTTTTAATACACCAGACACTTTAAAAACACCCTAGATCTTAACCCTGTCGAACATTGAACGGTCGATTAGTAAGCACCCGATCTTATCAAAATATACTCTAAAAAGAGCCATTGTGGAAGAATGGAACAAAGTTTCTTAAGAAAGAACACGTAAGCTAGTTTTATCGATGCCCAATCGAGTAAGGGAAGTCATACGACTGAAAGGATATGCCACAAGATAATAAACCATTCGCAACACATGGAGATTATATCGACATAGAAACTGAATTCCGAATAATTGTTTATTTTGTTTTATGTAACTTCTTTAAACCATAATTAAATTTTTTTTGTTGTACTTTTTTCTTTATAATTTTATTTCTATTTGTGTTGAAATATTATGAAGTTATTAATTTTAAAGTTATGATGAATAAAAACCCCTTAACATAAAAGAAAATTCACGATCTATTGATATTGCGTTTATTAGCTGTTAGGAAAATAATTTTCCGTTGAAGAAAAGAAAAATACATTTTTAACAAAAAAATATTGGGAACCAAACATTTTTACACAAAACTTTTTGTTAGTGATTTCCAACCGATCAGTATATAATTTGCATTTCAATCAAAAGGAAAAAACATTTAAATGTCTATTCCCAAATTTTTCAATTTCAATGATAGCTATGTGGTGGTCTTGGATGTTTACAAATAACGCTATCAACTCAAATCAAGTTTTATTTTACACTTTAAAACATTATATTTAATTAATATGAAAACGCAAAAAGAGGCTGATAACTTTCAATCTGTGGCCGTCTGTAAATATTTCTCAAAGTTTTATAGAAAACGATTTCTTTGCCAGCTTCTTGTTGTTTCTGTAGGTTTGTTAAAAATGTTCTCAATTAAATTTTTCTAAAAAAACTGAAAGTTGGCAACCCCCTTTTCCATATAACAAACTATATTTGACTTCAAAATGTGTTTTATTAACGAGATTTTTGTTCAAAAACTATTTTTTACCGATTTTGGTAGCATTTTTTGGAAGTTTTTATTTCTTTTTTTAATTTTTAAAATTTTGCATATTATGAAATCATTGTGAAGTCAATAGCTTCATTTATTGAAGTGATATCGAAAATCAAAGACGCGTTATGTGTAGTTTTTAATTTTATTAAAAAAACTGATAGTTAGATTAAATAAAAAAAATACTGAACATTATAAACACTATTTTCTATAAGATTAAAATAGGTTAAAGCCAATATCTTAAATTTTGAAAAATGTATTTGAGTCGAAAATCACTTTTGGTAAACTGTCACTTCGATTTTCCTCAAAATTTTACTGAATGTGAAAAACTGTACAATATAAAATAAGTTTGAATTTAATATCATTAATCTTTGAAAATTGAGTCGAAACTTAACTTTTACCAAATTTTAGTAATGTTTATTTAGATTTTGTATTTTTAACTATTGTCAATTCGATTTTGCTCAACATTTAATGAGATTAAAAAAATATTTTTCTTTGTTGCACACAACTATTTTGGAGGTAAGATCATTTATTGTTTGTTAACAATTCAAGGCGACAAATATTTTATTTGCAGTTATTTTAATTTATGAAAAAATTGGTTAATTGATTTCTATTTTTCAAAATTATACTAGTTTGGAATTGTTTCGTGAAATATTTTGGGTGAACCAAAATTTGTACTACTTTTTAACTTTTCATAGAAGATTTTAAGGGAGATATCTCTGTGTGCGTTTGTACGTACGTTCGTACGTCCGTACGATCGCAAAGTTTTTTCATCGTCCATAGCTGAAGAAGCAATAGAGATATCGACTTAAAATAAATGTTGTTATACTGATAATAATGAGAAAGATGCAGAAAGGACTCTCAAAGAAATTGCGTGGGTTGGGTTAAAATAGTTGTTAGTTGAATTATTCTTAAAAAAATTAAAATTACCAACAATATTGTTGATATAAAGAAATGTTTTAGTTTGAAAATCTAGTTTTGTTAAATAGATTTTTAGCTAAAAACAAATATTTACTAATTTAAGTAGCATTTCTTAAATTTTTACAAATTGGATGAATGAAATTAATGAATATCAATTTTAACTAAATTTGCGTAGATACTATTTCGTTCAGATTTTATTTTTTTTTTATAAAAAAACGGACCGTTGGGTTCTTATAAAAACTACTGAATATCGAAAACAATATTTACTGTGAAATAAAAAAAGTTTGAAGACAATATTTTTAATTTTTGAAAAGCTATTTGAGCCGAAAGTAATTTTTTACCAGTTTTAGTATTGTGTTTTTCTTATGGTTTTATTTTTTTGTAAAAAACTGTCAATCGATTTTTCTCAAAATGGTACTGAATATTAACAACAATATGTTTTAAAAGACAGAAGTTGTGTTAAGCCAATATCTCAAAGTTTTGAAAAGAAATTTGGGTCTAAAATCAATTTTTACCAACTTTTGTTTAATTTTCTATTAAGTTTTTATTAAAAAAAAACTGTCAATTCGATTTTTCTCAAAATTTGTGCGAATGTTGAAAACAATATTTCTTATAAGTTAAAATTAGTTGAAAGCCATAATCACAAATTTTTTAAAAGATATTTGAGTCAAAATTCAGTTTTTATCAACTTTTAGTAATATTTTTTTTTAAGTTTTTATTTTTTATAAAAAAAAACTGTCCATTAGATTTTTGTTCATAATTTTACCAGATGTCAAAAACATTATTCTTTGTTATTCAAAGTTGTTTTGGAGATACAATCATATTTTAGTCGTTAAATTTTCTAGGTGACAAATTTTGTTTTCAGTTATATTGATTTATAAAAAAACGTTAATTGGGTTTGTTTCCAAAATATACTTGTTTGGTATCACGTTACAGTATATACTATACAATTTAATTCAAGTCTCTAGCGTTGTTGGTTCGTGACATATTAAGGGTTAACCAAACTGTTCACCTTTTTTTAACTGCTATGGCAAAAAATCCATCACGAATTTTTTTTGGAAGTCCTTTCTGCATTTTGCTGCATTACTAGCTGTATAACAAAATTTATTTTAAGTCGATATCTCTTCTGGTTTTTGAGCTATGGACGACAAAAAAAACGTAGAGAACGTACATACATCTTTCTAAAAAATTTTTATTTCAACTCTGTGGACCTTGAAACGTTCGAGAAATGTCAAAATTTTAAATTTGACAAATCGGACCCATTACAATAACTTCCTGTGGAAAGTTAATAAGAATCTATAAAAATATTACTAAAAGTTGGTAAAAATTGATTTTCGATTCAAATATCTTTCCAAAAATTAAAAATATTAACTTTAAATTAATTTTATTTCACAGTTTTGATTGTTTTCAACATTAAGTAATTTTTTAATTAAAAATACAACAGTCAGTTTTTTTTTATGAAAAATAAAATCTACAAAAAAGCACGCGAATTTGGTAAAAAATTAATGTTCGGTGCTTGATATTTCTCAAATTAAGTTCATTCATCCAATTTTTGTTTGTTTATATAAGAAATAGAAATATATAGCTTTGCTTCTAAAATTGGTAAGAATTTGTTTTCGACTAAAAATCTCGTTGACAAAAATAGATTTTGACATTTCATTAAATGCAAAATATTTTTTCAATTTTTGAATTTAAAAAAAAATTTAATGCGATAATTCAAACTGATTACAATAACTTTATAAGGAAATTAACCTTTAAAAATAGTAGAAGCTCTTTTTTGGGATCGAAAATCTAATTAAAATAGTAACTGCAAACCGATTTCGCTTTTAACAAAATATTTTTCTTGAGAACAGGTAATTTTTTTCAGAAAATTTGTTTTATTTTATAATAAAAAAACATTATTCGAATTGGAATTTTCGTCTATATTTGTATTCCCTCATTGATTTTACATAATTTTTAATTTCGAAAAATGTTCTAAGAACGGTCGGGTACCAAAAATAGTTTGGTTTTTATTTAGATGTGTGCCAAAATTTATATTTGGTGTTAAAGTTTCTGCTTCTTTTTAATGACAAAGCAGTTCTAAATGGTTTTATTATAACTTAACCAAATAATTCATCAATTAACTATTCTTTAACGCATTATTATCCATTTAGCTTCAAAGATATAAGCAATTTATGACTCATTGAACTTTTTTAACATCAATTAAACTTTGAAAAATTTGCTCTTCAAAATTTTATTTATATCATCCATTCTTTAGAAAATAGAAAATGATACATAACTGGCCTTGAAACTTTGTTCCTATCACAATCACTTTTTTAACTTTATACATTTTTCTTGGAATCAATATTCATATTCAACCTTCCAACCAGCAGCGCTCGTGTCATCACAATCCTCTAACACCATACCACCGACCAAACTGATAAAAGTTCGGAATTGTATAACTTTCACCTGCCATTTTCAAATTTGTTTCACTTTGCATCATCGCCATGCAATACTGCATGCAAGGTAAAGTTGAAACCACACTCTTGAAGTGTTCACATTCATTTTTTTGTATAAAGAAATAACCACTTCTCTCAAATACCTGCGTTGTTTGTACATTATTTTGGTTCTGTTACGTGTATAGTATATTTAACCTATTTAATATTAAGTACCACATTGGAACATTTTGATTGATTTTAAATCAAAATTTTACTTTAAACTTTAAGTTTAAGTTGTACGATGCGCCGTATGGTACGTAGTATATCGTATAGATTTTATATCCTGTAATATTGAGGATGTCAATATGTATGTTTGTATGTTTTTATAAAAAAAACCCTTTCCTTTCCTTGAATTTTAATGGTTAGATAAATTAAAACTAGATAACCTTTTAATATTAACAAAATAAGATTGAATGTTGGGTGTACTAAACAAAAACATTTAAAGTTATTTAACTTTACTTAAGGAAGCTTGTATAATCAATTTAAATTCTTGGTTATGGTATCAAAGACGCAATTGACTGACATTTTCAAAAAAACCTTTTCACATTTTAATAGGCAGGTTCTTTGTACCACCAATGTATAGATGGGTAAAAATAGAAATGTCTATTTGAGAGTACTTTCCGTATAGAGGACTTCTCAAAGCTATCTAACCTTTCTAAACTAAACTACTGCTATTGCTACTAGTAGACTAGTTTAAATGTAATTTCCACTTTAATCGAAACGTGCCTTGATAGAATAAAAGCTTCATATGTATAAAATGTACACATCTATAATAAATTTAATGTATTCTATTTATATTATATACGTATTAAATGCAAATTGGAAAACAAATCAAAAGAAATGTTTGCACAATTTTTCTGACAAATTGACTAAATTAATAGTAAATTAGATTACTGTCACACGTTGTGGCTTATTTATTGTTAAGTCGCAAAATAGAGTGACAGGCTAACAAAAGCCAGAAACAACCCCCAATAGTGTTGTTGAAAAATTATTAAATTATTTATGCACTACATATGTGTGTATGTAGATTTTAAAATATTTTATATTGTTCGCTAGTATTGAATTTGGACCATACCAACTTAACTCGCTTTTTCAATGAATAATTTATTATCTTGTATTGAATGATTTCTGCTCATTTTATAGTTTAGTTAAATGATGGATGTAAAATTATAATTATATAAGATATGTTTAAGTTTTATTTATTACTTTCATTTGTTAATTGCCATCACCCACGTATTTATTGCCATTTTCAAAGAAATACTTATAATTCTCTTAAAGTGGTGAAATTTAGCAGAGACAAAGTGGTAGTGGTAGGTTAGGTAGGGTGAGTACGACACATTAAGGCCAGTTTATTGGCTCATTGTGTGATTCTTGAGGTTTTTTACGTAACTTGAAAGACTCGTTATGTTAATATGAATAAGATCGTTATAGAAGAATTGTTCTAGGTAAGCCTTGAGTTTTTAAGCTAGAGCAGGGCACAGTGAAAATTGTTTTTTCCTCATAGCTTCTTCAAAAGTCATTTGAGAATACGCCTAGTCGCGTGGCGTTCTTTCGCATTAGACAGTGCCCGGTTATGACACCGATTATCGACCTTATATGCTATATGTTTAGAAACAGCAATCCGTACGCCAAAGATTTTTCTTGACCCGACCCGTTGTGAGGTTATTCCACCTGATGTTTGCCTTCCTCATAGTGTCTTGCATTAGCAATAGTTTATGTGTAGCGATTGGTATGCCAGCATTTGAAGAACGGGGTAGAATAGGTGGTACCATTTCTGTACTATTTCTGGCAAGTTCATCTGCTTTACAATTTTGCGGAATGTCTCTTAGGAACGGCACTAAAAAAAGTTGAATAGTTAATTGTTGTGGCATCTCCATTAAAGATGACCGATATGGACTGTTATAGATTTTGTAGATACCGTTTCCAGAGATTCGGAGAAAGTCCGGATATCAGATGTTGATATCACGTGGACAAGACTTCTTTTATCGTTATGGGTTGACTCGTCATCCAGGAATGCCTTATCCTCCAAGAACAATCTGGAAGTTATAGGAATCTGTATTTTTTTGCGAACTGCAGTTGGGGAATGGTGTAGTCTGTGTTTTTTAGAATTGATTCTAAATTCTGATCAGCTCAAGGTACAAGTTTGTCTAAGGCGTTTTGTAAGAGCTTTTAGGGTGTAAAAATGCTTTCCTGAGTCCGCTTAGCAACGTAAACCCCATATTCAATCACTCTGAAACCCTACGCATCAACACCAGTTAGGACTTCAATTACCACCAGGTTCCAGAGGAGACTGGATAGAATACCACCTTGCAGTGTCCCTCTACCAACGAATTTTATAGCAGAAAAGTTGCATAGTTTTGAGTTAATTATTTTCCTAGTCAGCATTAAATCAATTAACTTCAAAAGCAAACTCTCTAAGTTCAGAGATGTACATAAGTGTAATTTCCACGTTGTTAAAAGCACCTTCGATGTCAAGCAAATTAACTCTCTATGATGGAGGGAGTATTCTATGGTGCGTATTAAGATGTGTAACGCCTCCGTTTCCACCGATTTACCTTTAAAGAAGGCATGAGAGTTGAGACGTAGACAAAAGTCTTGTATCAATACTTGCCCTTGATTGGATATCAATCAATATTTCTAAGGTTTTAAGAAGGAATGAAGATAGACTTATAGGTTTGCAGATCGTTAAGGTTTCCCTGCTTCAGGTATAAAAACAACTTTCAATTCTCTGCATGCTGAGGGAATATGGACCAGATGGAGACAGCTATTAAAAATTGCCTCAAGGATTGGTGCAATTATGTATGAGACTTTTTGTAGTTCGGCCGGTATAATACCATCTGGGGCAACGGATTGTAACAGTTTGAAGCTGTTGAGAGCCTAGTATAGCTTATCTCTTGTGACCTTGTGGATATTTTACATTGGAACTTGAAAGGATATAATTGTTACAAGTTGCGATTAGAGAGCTACAAAGAAAGTGAGTTACCAATGGTAAGTTTAGCGATTCTTCAGTTCAAAGTATACAGGAGCAAGCTGCATTTTTCAGACAGTTTGACATCGTTGGACTTGTTGAAAGTATTTTTCGTAGAGAAGAGGTCTCGGGTCGCGGTTTTCGTGTTTTGTTAAGAAACTTATCAATTGAATTATTCTAAAAAATTAAAAATTAATAACAATATTTTGCATATGATGAAATAGTATGGTTTCAAAATCCATTTTTGTTAACGAGATTTTTTAGTCGTTAATCAAGTGTTACCAATTAAGTAGCATTTCTTAAAAGCTTTTATTTCTGATAGATTTTATTTTGTTTTGAAAAATTCACTGAATGCCAAAAATAATATTTCATGTGAAATAACATAAGTTTGAAACCAATATTTTTAATTTTTGAAAAGAAAATTAATTTTTACGAACTTTAAGAAATGGTTTTTTAGGTTTTTATTTTTTGTAAAAAAAACTTTTAATTCGATTTTTCAAAAAAAATTACCGAATGTTCAAAACAATATTTCCCATAAGATAAAACTATATTCAAGCCAAAATCTCAAAGTTTTGAAAAGATATTTGAGTCAAAATTAAATTTTTACCAACTTTGAGTAATGTTTTTTTAGGTTTTTAGTTTTTGTAAGAAAACTGTGTATTCGATTTTTATCAAGTCAATATCTCTATTGGTTCTTGAGCTATGGACGACGAAAAAACGTAGCGAACGTATAGACGTACGAACCTACGTACACACGCACGCACAGACAACTTTCTAAACCTTGAAACGTCGAGAAATGTCAGAATTTTCAATTTGAAAAATCTGGCCCATTAAAATAACTTCCTATGGCAAGTTAATAATCTGAAATTATAAGTCTTGGTATCTTTCCACTTTTATAAGAGCAATGCTGTCAATTGAAACACATGACATGTTCTGTACAGTGATGTGGTCTTGTATGCAAACATATTCGAAAACTTAATATTTAGTATTCTTGGAGGTGCGAGTTTCTCTGCAGTAAGTAGTTAAACCACACCAAAAACATAAAAGTTATAAAGAAGAGCCGAGTTCTTCAGTAAATAATTGTGCACTTGAATATAATGAGACCTAAAAATGTTCAAAATTTTAAATTTAATAAGGTGGAATAGAGCTTTTAATATTTAATAAAATATGTATGTGTACGTTAATACGCTGCAGCAGAAATATAAAGTTAATCAATACCTGAGAATATAACATTTGGCCCTTTAATTTTGTCTTACACAACACGCACAATACAAGTTGTTTTGGACGGACTCAAGTCAGATAGCACAAATATAAATGCTGATGTCCCAAAGAGCTCAAGAACCAAAAACCAGAAAAGTCCACAGTTGATCAAATATTCACATTACGGCAGATCCTGAAAAGAACTCAAGAACAATAAATCGACACCCACCACCTTTTCATCGATTTCAAGGCCGCATATGACAGCATCTACAGGGACGAGCTGTATAGAGCCATGTCTAGTTTTGGCATCCCTGCCAAACTTGTCCGTTTGTGCAGGATGACCATGGAGTATTCACGCTGCTCCATAGAGGTTGGAAACAACTTAACAGAACTTTTCGATGTCAAAAAAGGTTTTAGACAAGGTGATGCGCTGTCATGCGATTTTTTAAACATCGTGCTTGAAAGAATAGTGCAGAGCTCACACGTCAACACTAGAGACACTATCTTTCAAAAGTCTGTCCAATTACTGGCATATGCTGATCACATTGACATAATCGGAAGAACTCAGCGTGATGTCAATGGGGCTTTTTGTGAGTATTGAGGCAGAGGCGGCAAAAATGGGTTTAACGGTTAATGAGGGAAAAACAAAGTACATGCTGTCGTCTAGAAAGGACATACAACACCGACGTTTTGGTCAAAACGTTACAATCGACAGGCGTAACTTTGAGGTAGTCAAGGACTTCGTCTACCTAGGCTCCGCTGTAAACGCAGAAAACAACACCAGCGCTGAGATCAAACGCAGAATAACTTTTGCTAACCGCTGTTTCTTTGGACTAAGAAAGCAATTAAGTGGTAAAGTCCTCTCTCGAGTGACCAAAGTGTTGTTATATAAGACCCTTATCATCCCCGTCCTGCTATACTGTGCAGAATCATGGACCATGACAAAAGCGGATGAAAGCACCTTGGGTCGCTTCGAGACAAAAGTTCTTCGTGTAATCTACGGTCCCGTATACATCGAAGGGGAGTAAAGGCGAAGATGGAACGACGAACTGTACGGGCTGTACAGCGACGTAGACGTAGCCAGAAGAGTAAAAGTCCAACGACTAAGATGGCTGGGTCACGTAGAGCGCATGGAAACCAATGCTCCGGCCCGGAAAGTCTTTGAATCCGCACCCACAGGACAGCGCAGTAGAGGAAGACCGCGGATCTGGTGGCGCGCACAAGAGGAAGGTGACCTCACCCAACTTGGAGCGCGAAACTGGAGACATCTAGCTAGGGACCGAGCTTGATGGCGAAGTTTGTTGTGTGAGGCCCTTGTTCACTCAGGACTGTAGCGTCACCTTAAGTAAGTAAGTAAGTCAACGTTTGGTAAAATTTTGAAAAAAATCGAAATGATAGTTTTCTAACAAAAAATAAAAACTTAAAATAAAATTTAACAAAAGTTGGTAAAAATTGATTTTCGACTCAAATATCTTTTCAAAAATGTTTGACTATGGATTCCAACTAATTTAAACTTATAAGAAATATTGTTTTCACCACATGGAAATATTTTTAGAAAAATCGAATTGACAGTTTTTTTACAATAATAAAATCCTGAACAAAAAAATTAATAAAAGATAGAACAAAAACATTTTTCGACTCAAATATCTTTTCAAAAATTTGAGATTTACTTATAAGAATTATTGTTTTCACCATTCTGAAAAAATTTGAGAAAAATTAAATTGACAGTTGGTAAAAATTGATATTTGGTTCTTGATATCTCTCCAATTGATTTCATTCGTCCAATTTGTTAAAATTTAAGAAATGCTACTAAAATTGGTAAACATTTGTTTTTGACTAAAATCTATTTAAAAAAACTAGATTTTCAAACTAAACTATTTCCTTATATGAAAAATATTGTTGATACTTTAAACAATTTTAAGAGTAATTCAACTGACAACTTTTTTAACCCAACACGAAAACCTACAAACTTTTAAGCAAGACAAATCGACAAACGGGATATGAAGTTATCAGTGTGGGTCGGATGCCAGCCTCTTTTTTATATAGAATTGCAACGATAAAATATGATACGCTCATTAAACCCCTCAATATTTTCCTTAATTAGTTGTGCGCTAAATAAAAAAAGTATTCAAACATTTCATCTATTTTTGAGGAATAAAGAATAACAATCCACACACAGTTATGACCTTGCAATTAAATATAGTTCCAAAATTAAATTCTGTTAAAAAAGCATTGTGTTGTATTTTTAAATTCGAAACCAAAAAACTCCAAGAAAAACAAAACAACAATGTATTGAAATTGCGAATAATAAATTTTAAAAGTTTTATTATTACAATCATGAGAACTTGAAACCTGCAATTTCTATAGCCTTTTATTTTATCTTGAATTGAACGATGTATGTATCCCTATCTGCGTGGTACGAGTTTAATATTCTCTTTCCCTCTGTTGACGTTAGCAACACAAAAGTCCTGAGTGGAGTGCTGAAAAAGTACCAACTGCTATTATTTCCATAAAAAAACTGATATTCATACATGCATTAGGGTGGTCATCATTTTGACAAATTTTTAAATTCTTATGAGCAAAAATATAGGCGAAAAATTGTCTAACAATTTTAAATTTCTATCTTGATATCAGACATCAATCCATGAGAGTTTGCAACGGAATATTCTCCAGGAAAGTGCCTATTAGCTTTTGAAACAAAATTTATTTAATCTTAACAAACATGTTATGTTTAAAAACTATGAGTCTTACTAAATCCCATACAAACACCAGCTTAAAAGTCATTCCACCTCTTTAGCTATGTCTGCCACGGAAATAGGTTTAGCGGAAAAGATTATAATTAATTTTTAAAATCCGTCTTGTTTCCTTGTGTTAATTTTCTTCTTTTTTTAAAAAGCTAAGGACATCTTTTATAAAATAGTTTGATAAAATAAACTAAAAAAGGACCTTAAAGAATAGATGATATTTACGCGAAGTTGGCTACAAACAATATTAGACTTTTAGTGAAAAATAACCAATATTTCTCGAAGTTTTTTCAAAAGTTTGTGTTCCTTAAGTTTGAAGAAATAGCTATAAATCTAAAAAAGCTTTTTTTTTAAATAATAACCACCCAAAGATACACTTATTGATATTGATATGTATGTTTATGTATATACAAAACAATGTATCAAATGGCAGGTTAATATTCGATTTGTTTTGCTAAAATAGCTCCTAGCCATATATGAATATGGTTATCCTTATCAGAACTCTATCACGAAGGGGAGCACATTTAACGAACAGGCTAATTGAAATAGATGGCTTACACTACACATGATTTATATAACTAATATACTCAGGTAAATATTTATCTATTCACATTACATATGTACAATGCAAATGTTATGAGGAGTTCAGAGATTAGGAGTTGTTTACTTCAGCAATATGTTAGAAAGGTTATAAATCTGTGGGATTTCAACGTTAATTTTGTTTTTTCATAAAATTGTCTACGTTATGCATAAATTTATAGCTTTTCTATTTTTAGAATTATGGGTTTTAACAAGACACAGAAGTGAAATCAGTTTATGGAAAAATATTTCCGACACTGGTTGTGTACAAGGTTTTTTTTGTTAGGAATGCTTTCACCCACAACCACAGCAAACTTTGGTAAGATTACTCATAGTTTTTCATTAGAAAAACTCCATAAATGCAAGGAATTCTAAAATTCCTTCATTTTAAACCCTTTTCGTGGGCATTAAAACATAGATTAGTTGGAATTATAAAGGATTTAGGGTTTCCTTTGAAGTGTTTATGTATTATACATAAATTTATTACACTAGATGAACATCAAAACAAGAACATATGGGAGACACATATAAAGGTTGATTTTTTCTAGAAACGTGGGTTTCAACCGGGTAACATTTTTTCGGAGACACTCTTTTTGACAGCTGTCACTTGATATATTCGCAGTTTGGTTTGACATTTCAGAATATACCTACTTAGACACAATTGACGAAGAGAGAATTCGACTTCTTGATATAGGTCCCGAATTGCTGTAAAAAAAGTTGAAAACTCCTAAAATTATTTTGAAAACATAATGTCAAATGTCTTATCTTTATAATAAATGTATGTGTTTGACCGTAACAACAACATTTCTAGCTAGCATATACATATTTGCATTATACAATATACATATGTAAGTTTTAAGCTCGAAAGGTCTGAAAACTAAAATATCTGGGATTACATACTTATTTAAAACAAAACCGTTATACCTACAGCTGAAAATGGTCATTATCATAGTCAAAATAGGGAATGAAGCGGTATATGTTTTAGGATAGAATCATAAGAATTTAAAATCCATTACCGTCAACTATCTGTTCCAGGTGAGTTATTAAACAGACATTTCACACGCTGCGCTGTCTAGTATTGGTCTAAGTTTTTTTTTTAAATATTTGACTCGAAACATCAAACTTTAAAAATGATAGTTGCTCAGAAATAGAATGATGAGAAATCTATTTTGTTACAAGTTGCTAAACGTCTAGGTACCAAAACTGCCAGCACCAGATTCTCGTAATTGTGTTTCAATAAGATTCATTGTCATAAGTTATAAGTCAAACGTGCGAAGTGAAGTTCGGCAAAAATATTCTTCCTGAATAAGAACGAATAATATATGTATGCTATCTTCTAGTTTTCTCGCCACTTTGCCGAGAATGTCAACAAATATTAAATCAAGCTAAGTTTTCCATAGCTTACTTCCATACGAAGATGTGGAAAGAATAGGCTGAAGCGTCCATTCAATTCGTGAAAAGTTGCTGCTCTGTTATTATTCCTAAGGGTTCTCGTATACATTATTATTCTATTTTTCTAAAATCTTATTAATTTCCCATAGGAATTAATTGTAATCAGTCCGATTTAACAATTTCAAATTATGAATTTCTTGACTTTTCAAGGTATCTAGAATCTGAATTAAAGATTTTTAGGGAAATGTATGTGTTTGCGTGTGTACTTAAGTTCAGGATACCATTTATTATCTTCCAAATCTCAAGAACCAGTACATACACCGACTTTACAGATGTGTATTAACACAGAAAGATGCAGAAAGGACTTTAAGACAAAAACTGACGCAAAGTATTTCACAAACCAATACAAATCAATTATCGGTTCTTTTGTCACGTCAAATATTTTACGAACTAATTGTTTTTCGTCAAAAATAACGTTTTTGACATTTATTACAATTTTGAGAAAAATCAAATTGGCAGTTTTTTCACAAAAACTAAAAACCTAAAAAAATTTCTAAAAATTGAAAAATTGATATGAAAAATATCTTTTTGAAAACTAAAGTTATTGGCTTAAAACTAATTTCATCTTAAAAAAAAAGACTGGGATATGACCCACACTGATAACTTCCCATCCTGGCTGTTGACTTGTGTTGCTTAAAAGATTTGTAGGTTTTCGTGTTTTAATAGAAAGTCGTCAGTTAAATTTTTCTATAAAAAATAAAAATTACCAACAATATTTTGGATATGATAAAAGAGTTTGATTGAATCTATTTTGATCAACGAGACTTTTATAGGAAAACCAATTTAAATAGCATTTTTAAACATTTTTATTTCTTCTGTATACAAATAATTAAAATTAAATTGGATGAATCAAATTAATTTAAAGTCAATATCTTCTTTTATTCACGATATATTGAGAAGCGTACTATTTTTGTAGATTTTATTTTTTGTAAAAAAAACTTTGGATTCGATTTTTATCTAAATTTTACCAGATGTCAAAAACGTTATTTTACGTTGCACAAATTATTTAAGAGATAAAAGCAATTTTTTTTGGTAAAATATTGGAGGTTTTCAGTTTTTTTTTTATTTATAAAAACATCGAGAACTTTCAACATTTTCAATTCGACATATCGGACCAATTAGAATAGCTTCCTAATTTAAGTTAAGAATATGTTCTTTTCAATACTCATTCAAATTTTTATTGAAATCCAACAATTCAACTAAAGGTCCCGTTAACAAAAACTTAAACTTATTTTATCACATGAACAATATTGGTGCTAACTTTAAGTTATTTAAAACCGAAAAAATGAATTAACAGCTCTTTTACAAAACACGAAAACTTTCAAAAACAACATAAATCTGATAAGAAATCATTCTCTAAATAAATTTACTAAAAATAGTTTCATTTCAAAATCTATCTTTGCTAACAAGATTTTAGTCAAAATAAATTCTTACTAATATTAGTAGAATTACTTGAAACAACTACTAATTGGATGTTTATAAAAAAAAACTTTAATTATATTTTTTTCGAAATTGTCAAGTCTGTAAATCGGACCTATAATAATAACTTCCACTGGGTATTTATTTGATAATAATTTAAGATGGAGTTTTATAAAATAGAGTGTTTTCTCCATACCAGCATTTTGATAGAATACATTCCTATTTTATTTAGAACTATGTTTAAGCATTACTTTACAAAATTGTGTTTATTCAACTTGGACCAGCACCCATTTAATGGAGGTACACTCTTAAAATATCCATACCATCTCCATTGAGGATTTTTACTTGCGACATATGGGAGCTATATGGCAAGTTCTGCATTCGTGCAAAATTTCGAATTCGAGATTTTAATCCAAGATGATATTACGATGGTAAAGAAGTCGAAAAAAGTGGGTCCGGTATGTCCTGTCTGTCCACGCTCCTACAGCCTAAGCCAATGGGTCGACTGAGTTCAAATTGGAAGTTAAGGTTTTGAGCAGATTCGCCACGGCCACGCTTTGAGCGAGCGGCGAAACACAATTTGGAGCGCCGTTCAGCAACCAAACCTGTTTTAATTTTTAGTAAAGTTCTGAGCGGCAAGAAGTAAAGATGGCCAAACTAAACATTGAGTTGTTAATTTCGTGTGTGCAATCTCAACCAAATTTATAGCAAGATAGAAATGCCAATTTTAAAAATAAAAATATTGCCAAACTCCGATCTTAATCAGCTAATCAAATGAACACCAAGTTGTCTTCTTTTTTGTATACGTTTAAGTAATTTTTACACATACAAACGATTTTCCGACAATTAAATACGGCGAACTGTTCTTGACAACGGCATTTTAACTGAGGCCCAGGCCTTAGGCGTTTTTAAAGATCAAAACTAATAGAGGCCCAATGCAATTTTTGTTTAAAAAAAAAAAAAAAATTCAAATTTTTTCACAAGCAAACCGATATATTTTTATTTTAAATATTTATTACGAAAAATATATTTTTGTATTGCTAAGAAAAAAACCAAAAATGGTTCAACATTTTTTTACGAAATTTAAATGTAGAGCGTATATTTATAATTACTAAACGACTGCATTCCAAAAATATTTTTAGAACAAAATTGATAAATTTTATATGTATATAAAAAATTAGTAAAAAAAAAAACGATCTAACAATTTTCAAAAGAAAAATTGAAAAATCAAGGGTTTTTTTGATTTATAAAATGGCATTTAAATTTGTAAAGACAAACTTATTTTTCAGGTAAAATTTTGAATCTAAAATCAGTTTTTTTATTAAATTATTTTCCTTGTAATGTAATCATCTCACCTGATTAAATCTTGTGCATGATTCCTGAAAGTGCGCATTATTTCGACAAAATGTTGATTCTATAAATATTATAAATACCAACTATGGCCACGTAGTGCCACCGCATCGAATTAACGAATGTGATATGTTTAATCAACAAGTTTTTTTTTAAAGTGTCTATCAAGAAGAAGTATCTTATTTCCTTTGTATATATGGTTTTAAAATATTATTCTTTAAGAATAAGGTTGTTTCACACATATTTTACTTGCCTGCGCCTAGATAAAAAATGAATACTTAGTACCAGTTAAAGAAACGGGCGAGAAGGAGTATTTTATTTTCTATTATAATCACTTTTTTAACGCATAAACATTATACTAAGTGTAACCAGTACAACTACTGCTTACGTGTCACTTCATAACTAAATTCCAAAATGCAGAAGACTCTGACTGTAAACAACACTTGAATAGCAACTTCTTGTACCTGTTAGTATGCTTGTTTTTTTAACTTTAACAAAAAATAGCTGAACGTAATAACCCCATGTTTGCGCTGAAAACTTGAAGGAAGAAGGAATGTGATTGGATTGTAATAAGCCTAAGTACCTTCTACCTACTAATAACATCCATTCATTATCATCATAAAGCATGCCATTAAACGATTCTTTATCCGTTGTATATACACCTACATAACTACACAACCAATAAACGATCGCTTTACAATTTAAACATTCATGTTCTTCCTCTTTCTTATCTTCACATAATTTATTTTGCATCCTGGTTCTTCTAATATGAAATTAAAATAAAGCTATCCAAAGGAAAAACCTTTGAACTAACTAGTTGAATACACAAACAATTGTTTTTGTTAAGTATGCTTACAAGTATTTTTCATTTCAGGTATGAGTTGTGTCTTGGGATGAAACTAGCTTACCGACAAAAAATGGTGTGTTTTCGATAATTTCATTCAAATACACAAATCATTTCCCTTATAATAACATTTTATATTTTTATTAAAGTAAAAAGTTAAGTTTTTTTTCAAAAAAATTACAAATTAATATTCAATAAAATACAATTGGCATGGTATACGGAAAATTCTCATTGTTTTGACACTTTATTTGTTGAAATTAGTTCCGTATGCATTCATATCTTTGAATACAAACTTTTATTACAGGTGTATTTTCAAATCATATATAGGTACCTACTTTTTTTAAACAGACTCTTTGCATACAGAAGGAAGTTCATGGGACCCAGTCGTGGATTTTATCTCTAAAAATGTTTAATTAAAAGGACATCATATTTTCTATATTCGTGAATTTCGTTTACATTTGTTAATGATTTCAATTTAAAACAGATTTTCAAAATCCAGCCTATAAATATGTATATGTAATCAATTCAAAAAGTTCTCCTCCTTTTTAATTTAATGCTTCACATTACTTCTGTCTGGTATAGTTTCATACCTAAATATTCTTTTAAGTTCATTATTCTGACATAACATACGCTAAGAAGCTTTTCTTCAATATCTATGTACAAGTACATATACATAACTTCTAAGGAATTTTATCAGGGGTTAAGTAAAATTAATTGAAAGGCATCATGTTTTTATTAAGATAAAACGTAATGTTCCCCATTGAAGCAATCTTCATTTAACTAATGAAAGCCTTCAAACTAAAGTCGCATATAGCCCAAATAGGTTGGCTAAATATTTAGCTTCTCTCTCGGGGTTAATGAAAGCATTAAATTAATATCAAAAATTATAATCATACTACTTTTGGTGCGTAGATATTAATGAGAAGTATTTAACAAAATTGAATGTTTTCCCTTTTCTTTTATAGTTAAAGGAAACGTAATATAAATAATGGCAAGAAGGAGTATTTATTTTGTAATTTAGGTGAAAACGAGCTGAAGATGTTTAAAGCCTTTTCTTAAATATAGAACATCTAGAAATAAAAGCAGTGTCCTATGAGGTGGCTTTGGCATTTTCAGAATCTTTAAACATTTGTTTGGGTTCTTTATTTTTTAAAATATACAAAGTCTGGCATATTTCATTCCTCAAAGTAGTATATATAGTCTTTAATTTCTTAAATTCAAACCATTTGTATCTGAGGCCCATTCAGAAGATTGGAATGATATTAAAATTGTCGAAAAATTTTAAAAGTCATTTCGTTAAAGCCAACACAATACTTTGGTCCAAGCAATCGATAATACCATAATAGTTTTCTGTTGAGGAAACAGTATTTATTTTACTAGAAAGCTTTAGCGTTAAGAGTTTTATTTTGTCTAAGATTCAAAAAATTTGAAAATTGTGTTGAGAAGTTGTTCGCTTTAAGAAATACAATTTCAAAGGTATGAAAGAGTTAAATGGGGAATTAAATGATATGGTTTTCAGTCCACGACATCACATAAATACACAAAAAAGTTTTAAATGTTGTCTAATTCTTATTTGAGTATTCCTGTTATAAATTTCTTAAATGTTTGGGCATCACAAAAATCAAACTTACAAAGAAATTTAAAGCAAAAAATAACAACAATTAAAAATTAAAAACTGATAACTTTCCATAACGTCTGTCTTGCTTAAAAGTTTGTCTATATGTAGGTACTCATATCAATTTTTACCAAATTTGCGTACTATTTTTTGTAGATTTTATTTTTTATGAAAAAACGGACAGTTGGATTTTTATATAAAAATTACTGAATATCGAAAACAATATTTTCTGTGCGATAAAATAAGTTTGAAGCCAATATTTTTAATTTTTCAAAAGCTATTTGAGTCGAAAGTAATTTTTTACCAAGTTTTAGTATTGTGTTTTTGTTAGGGTTTTATTTTTTGAAAAATAACTGTCAATTCGATTTTTTTCAAAATTTTACAGAATGTTGAAAACAATATTTCTTATAAGATAAAATTAGTTTAAAGCCAATACTTCAAATTTTTGAAAAGATATTTGAGTCGAAAATCATTTTTTACCAACTTTTGTTATTTTTTTTTGTCGGTTTTTAATTTTTTGTAAAAAAACTGTCAATTTGATTTTTCTCAAAATTTTATCAGATGTCAAAAACATTATTCTTCGTTGCATAAAATTGATTTGTAGATGAAATCATATTTTAGTCGTAAAATTTGGAAACAAATTTGTTTTGATTTATAAAAATACCGTTAGTCTTTAATATCACGTTACAATATATTACATAAAATTTAATTCAAGTCTCTACCGTTTTTTGTTCGTAAGATATTTAGGGTTAATCAAAATGTTCACCTTTTTTTCAAACTGGCATGGTAAAAAAACACCCACGCAATTTTCTTGAGAGCCCTTTCTGCATCTTTCTGCTTATTATCTGTATTACAAACTTCATTAAAATCGATATGTCTTCTGGTTCTTGAGCTATGGACGACGAAAAAAACGTCGCGAATGTACTGATGTACGGACGTACGAACGTACGTGCACACGCACCTTTAAAAGAACAATTCCAAAGGAAAAAGAAATACATGTTTGTATAATTTTAAGAAATTAAGTAGTAAGAGTGGATTTAAAAGATCCCCTTAGGACGGTGCCTCTTGTGGTGAGTTGTTTTTAAAGACAGGATTTGTTTAATAGTAGTCAACATTTAATTTTAGTTTTTTTCTACAATAGTTTTTAGAACATTTATTAACTTCGCATAGGAAGTTTTTATTTATAAGACTCCAACAGTCCGATTTTTCATAAAAATATAAAATCTAGAAAAAATTGTACGCAAATTTACTAAAAATTGATTTTCGGTTATTAATATCTCTCAAATTAATTTCATTCATCCAATTTGCAAAAATTTAAGAAATGCTACCAAAATTAGTAAAAATTTGTCTTCGACTTAAAATCTTTTTAATAATCGGTCAGATTTGTAAAATTAAAAATTTTGATATTTCTTGAAGTTTGAAGGCCCACAGAAACCAAATCCAAGATTTTTAGAGAGATGTCTGTCTGTGCGATTGTACGTCGGGGTAACATTTTTCGTCGTCTATATCTGAAGAACTAGTAAACATCAACTCAATTTTGTTTTACTAATAATAACATCGATACATTCAAAAACCAGTTATACTTACTTTTTCCCTCAAATTTTATATTGTAAAATGTGACGTGATACCAACCTAGTGACATTTTGGGAAAAAAATCAATGAGCGGTTTTTAAATAACCGAAAAAAAAAACGGAAAAAGAACAAGTATTTTTCATCTCGGATATTTTACGAACAAATAATGTCATTTTTCCAAAATAATTTTAGGAAACGAAGAATAACGTTCTTGAAATTCTATAGGATGTTGACAAAAATCAAAATATCAGTGTTTTTACGAAAAAAACCTAAAAAGTTGCAGAACTAGATGTTGGTAAAAATTGATTTGCGAATTGAATTAAGACGCAACGTTAAAAGATGTTGGCTTCAAACTTATTTCATTTTATGAAACATATTGATTGCAAATAGACACTTGTGTTATAAAAATTCAAAATATATAAAGAATACTACGCGAAATTAATAAAAACTTATGTTTAATTTGAACTTTTCGAGAATTAATGAAGGTGTTGACTGCAAAATTCTTTCATTCCATGCAAAATTTGAGTGTTGTCAACGGAAGTTAATGTTCTTAGAAAAATCCAATCTGAATTTTTTAGATAAAAATAAAAACTTTCAAAAATGCGGATAAAATTGGTTTTCGACCAAAGTGTAGGAAACGAAGACAAATATTAAAATTAACCTTATTTTGTTACATTCAAAATATTAGTGCTGAGTTTCAGTTAATTTAAAAGAAAATCAATTGATAACTTTTTTTATATGTAAAATACGAAAACCTACAGAAAACTGGTTGGAAATGGTTTTCGACACAAGTAGAAGTATTTTTATTATGAATTACACGAGTTTCCTAGAACCGACATTTTGTTCTAAAGTTGTTAGGGTAGACACATTTTTTCTGTCATATTTTCACATTCATTGGATTTTGAAAAAAAAAAATACATTTTCAAAAAACAATATTATTTCATAGATGTTATTTTAAACGATTTTTTTAATACATTAAATTTTTAGAAATTGGCATTGGTAAAGTATAAATATGGTTTTATCGACATAAATGTTATGTTAAGTTAACTTTTTGTTGAAATTATTAATTTTGATATTATAAATTTACTAAGCCATGAAGTATCCTTGAAGCTTGAATATATTGCCCTTCTTCCTATTCTTAACAGAGTCACTAATATGTACCTTGATTTTATTTGACTCTTTACGGGTTTTAATGACAATAAAATACACATCCATAGATAAAAAAATTGCTTTAAATTTTGTAATATGTAGATAACATAAGTCGAGGATTTATAAAAGGATTAAGTGAGTGCTTCGTTGATGTCACCATGAATTCCTATGATATTGTCAGTTTTGTTTTTATTTTTGAGGAACAAATATTTATATAATTTCTGTGTTCAAAAGGTAAAAGCTTTTAAGCTTTGTTATAAAATATCTTAAGTTAACAAAAGCGATTTTACTTTTTATGTTTGGCTTGTAAATATACATACGTAATTATATATATAACACAGACGATATAAGGATGTTTTGAAAACGAATGAAGTATTCGAAATGGCAGAGAGATGTTTGTAAAATTAACACAGCTCATTGACATTTTTTTAAAAATTGTATTAAGTAATCAATGTTTTCCAAAAAGTTTATTTATAGTCACACAATGGTGAAATTATGACAGTTTAAAATTTTTGGAGAACATTGTACACTTAAACAACAAAAAGGATTTTGAGTAAAAGTACAATACCTTGTCATAAGGTTATTAAAAATGTCAATGTACTTTGATGGTTAACAATAAATATTTACTATAGACAAGTTGAATGGTTGTTTTTCTTTTCGATTCTGTGTAGAAAATAAGTTGCATTCTAATCCTAAAAAATTCACCCGTAGTACTCGCACTTCCAAGTATGCTCCACAGTTCACTCTTTAGCTCATTTTTGGGCGTACTGTTAAGTTTAGAGATTCTTTCTTAAATCGCACACCAAGAATGTAGAATGCTCTGGTGAACTTTTTTTTCCTTCAAATTTTGATGTTTTTTGTATTTTTTTCTTTCTAGTCTAATCTTGTGGCGCATGATGTCAAAGTATTTTTGAGCACAAAATAGAAATAATCCAAAAATCATTTTGAATTGATGATAGAAACTAAGACTTTTATAAATACATAGCAGTTGCTTCCAATAAAAGCTTTTGCTTAATTTGTTTTAATTAAATGTATAATATAGTTATTCGTCAGCACGCCATACACTTTTTAATATTGCTTTCGTAATTATTGAATTTAAAAGGAAATCATTTTCACTAAAAGACCAACAAATTGCACATACGAAGTTTTGACTGTTCAATATTCGACTTCCACGTTGCTTGATATCAGACAAAAGGCAAAATATCCCTTCGAAAAAAAAAACAGAACTAAATTATTCATAAATATAATGATACCCTCTGTATTATTCAGGACATATTTTTCTTTGTCATATTCTCAACCAACAGGAGTCAAACTATGCATATTTAACTTATATGAGGCCGCAAAATAGATACACATCCTCTCATCTAAATCAATCTACATCCATACCGTTGATAGGTATATGGTAGAAAATATCCTTTGTGTGGGTTTTTTTTCTTTATTATTCTTTTACCCCTATATTATATGGAGCCTGGAATCCCTTGATGAAATCTTATCTTGAGGATATTGCTCTCGTTTACGGTTCTACACTTTTATGTGTGTTGATTTATTAAATGCAAGCTCTAAAATTATGATAAAATTTTATTTAATATTTTAGATTCATTCACCTTTTGTATCCTTTGTTTCAATTCTTAGAAGGACATGAGTAGTGAGTAGTGTAGTGTAAAAGTTTTCTCTCCTTTTATGGTTTAAGCCTTGAAGATTCAAAAGTATATGAGTATCTTGTTACATTGTTTCCAAAGTATATTGCTCTACACCATCAACCTTTTACTACCTTTACTTTTATGTCTTGAGGTTGAGGTATAAATTGTGGGAACCAATTATTTTGCTTCTTTTGTGAAAGGGCTGTAGCTCTAACAAACCTTGCCTTTTTAAGTTGCAAAGAAAAGGTAAGTTAAATTGGTTGCCATATAAAAGTTTTGAAATTTTAGATGTGCTTAATTTAGCTGACACTGCTGCAAGGTATAAAAGTGAGTTTTGTTATATGCTGGGTTAATGAACCAAATTTAGGATTCCTTGATTAAATTAGTTTTAGTTTAGATGAAGGATTGATTAAAAATTCTTGCATAGGAGGAAGTTTTATGATATTCTTTTTATTTCAATACATCGTTCAGATCAAAAAGACATATCGGCTCAGAAAAATCAGCATATTGGCGAAATTGGTACATGCACTGAAGAAATTGCTGCTATCAGTAGTGACAAAAATGCTCCAAAAGTCCCAAGTGACCATAAGAAACAATTAATGTTTTTTTTTTTGTAAAAAATGTCAGCTTTTAAGCTGTAAATTTTGAACGATAAATGTTACAAAATAGTTTTTGAGCAAGAGTTTGTAGATCATGAGATGTACTGCAATATAACTTGAATAATACTTTTATATTACGAACATGCTTTTAGAAGTTACAGTGTTTTCAGAGTTTTCAAAACATTTTTCCAAATAAGTAACACAACAAAGTTTGCTATGCGAAATGGCCTACAGCTTCTTAACAGTTCTCTTCATTGATTTTTTTTCTTGGCAGTTTTCTTTAATTTTATTTAGTCGAATTGATTCGAAAAATGTTCGTACTTATTGAATTTGTTCAAAACTAAAATAAAAGAGTTTTATTTTTTGTTCATAAAATGTCTATTTGCTATCATCAACGAACTAATGTGACCATTTTTTCATTTGAGCTAAAATTAAGAATAAAAAGTACGTATACGCCTGAGTATACCATTTTAACTAAAAGAAGTCCAGTAGAAAATATTTGTGTACCATTTATAAATTATTTTAAGTATTTATAGCTTAAAACAGAAATTTTGGAAAAATAAGTCCTTACTAACTACTTATGCCCACTTTAGGGACTTTTTTGTCACTTTTAATTAACGGTGTCCCCAGTGTTTACCCAATTTTTATCGATATGCGAATAATTGCAAAGTTTGACGAATTTCATATCTATTTTGAGTGAACTATATGGGAGATTTCTTATTATTATTTCTTTAAAAGCGAAAAGGCTAGCAAATTTGAAAAAAAGTTAAACTTTTGGTTAAGCCAGGATATCTCACGAACCAATTGCACCAGAGACTTGAATTAAATTTAATATTATATATTGTAACGTGATACCAAACAAGTATTTTTTTTGGAAAAAACTCAATTACGGTTTTTTCATAAATAAAAAAAAACTGAACAAAAAAAAATCGAACTGAAAGTTTTGGTACAAAAAATCAAAAAGCTTAAAAAAAATTAATAAAAGTTGGAAAAATTCGACTAAAATATCTTTTTAAAACTTTGAGTTATTGGCTTTAAACCCATTGTTTTCAGTATTATGTTACATACAAAAGAACCTAAACAAAACATTTCTAAAAGTTGGTAAAAATTGAGGATTAAGTAATTTTCGAATTCAGTTTCAGTTTATTTATTTATAACGCTTACACAGTAAGATAATAGATATTTTATAAATTTGTGAAAGCCTATGAGTTGACTTCATATAACAATTCATTTTTTTTAAAATACGGTAAGAAAATAATATAAAATTAAATTATATACAAAAAAGAAAATAACAATAATTTATAAATAAAATATTAATTGACGTTAAAATAGAAATAATAGAAATAGAAGAAGGAAAAGTTAAGTTAGTTAAAGTTAAGAAGAGAAGTTAAGTTAGTTGCTTTGGTTCGAAAAGAATATTTTATTACTTTTTTGGAAAATATGTATATCACTTATATCCGCAAATGAGTTGGAAGTGAGTTCCAGAGGCGACATGCAGCGATGAAAGATTTCCTTTCTGAGGTCAAACACGAAAAGCATGTCAAAATTACCGATGTCGATCTATTCGATGTTGACATTCTGATTTTTACTAACAGATAAGCTGGTTGGCGTGTTTTCAAGATTTTAAAAACAGTATCAATGTTCGAAGCTTCATGAATTCATTAAAAGGCATATTAAGCAGAATCTCTTGCAAATGTGAAATATGGTCGTATGGTCGCAGTTGTAAAAAATTTCGCATCCATGAGTGAGAACAGGTATTACAAGGGTCCTTGCAAGCATTAGTCTGGTTTTAAATGGAGTGATATTTTGGACGGTCCACAGCGTTCTAAGCGTTCCATAAGTTTTACCTACTAATTGGTTAATGTGGTCATTCCAGGTCAATGTTTTATTGAAGATTACTCCTAGATTTTTACTGGAATTACGAATTCTAATTCTTTTCTTGATATAATCAGGCATTTGCATTTGTTTGCGTTGAGAACCAACCCATTGCACGACGCCCAGTAGGATATCTTTTCTAGTTCTTGGTTCAGGGTGAAAGCGCAGTCGTCAATCAAACCCAAAGGACAGCTTTTGTAAATTTGAATGTCATCGGCATAAAAATGTTTTGATACTTCATTTATAATGAAACCGATTTCATTCACATATAATGAGAATAGAAGGGGGGATAAGATTGATCCTTGAGGAACTCCTTGTTGAACCTGAAGAAAACCGGAGAGATTTCCATTTAAGAAAACGGCTTGTATTCTATCATTCAAAAAGGAAGAAAGTAGTTTAATAGCTTCTGAAGACATGTTGAACCTGTGACGCAGTTTATTCAGAAGTATCGAGTGATTCACATGTCGAATGCTTTTGAAAAGTCTAATAGGACTAAAAAAGTTACATTATTTTAGTCTTCAATTATTTTAGTTAGTGCCGTTGCACAGCTATGGTGCGAACGAAAACCTGATTGAACATCGACTAAAAGGTTGTTGCGACTGACGAAGTTGCTTAATTGTTTTTGCATTATCCTTTCACATACCTTAGACAGAAATGGAAGTATTGAAATTGGTCTAAATTCATTGCAGAGCGAGTTTTTGGGGATGGGAATTATTTTTGCTTTTTTCCATTGATGTGGGAAAATGCCAGTCGTAAGGATTGAATTTATTACATGTCTAAAATAGGGTAGAAGCAAAGGAAGAATAGCTTTAATGAAAATAGGATTCAAATCATCAGCACCAGTGGCATTGGACTTTATACTTATACAATTTTCAAATATGTCTACGGCGTTCACACAATCGAAATTGAACAGAGTGTCTGTAGAAGGTGGAGGTATGGTATAAAGAGATACATGGTCTCTTAGAGTTATTATAGGTGTAGAAACAAATTTACTGTTTAGCTCATAAATATTCAATTCAGCTGGAAAATTATTTCTTTCTTTGCCTATTCCTAGCTTGCGGAGGTTGTTCCATATCCGATTTTAGTTCTAGACGTTTAGAGTAGAACTGTAATTTTGCGTGTCTTACCTCTTGAACTACTTTATTTTGCAATGATTTATACAAATTACCGAGCTCGTAAACACGGAACCGTTTCCAGCGTCGGTATACTAGATCACTGTGATTTATAAGTTCTTTAATACTACTAGTAAACTATTGTTTATTTTCGCGTATTCTAGTTTGTGCTTTCAATGGAACGTGTCCATCAAATAAAATATTAATATTTGTGTATAGAAACTCGACTTGGTCATTTGGTCAAGGCATTAGGAAAATGTCATTCCATGCTATCATGGTTATATCATTTTCAAGATGTGTTTTATTGATATTCTTAAAATCTCTAAACTGAATTCTAGAAATCACTTGGCTTACACTTTAATTAAAATCGTAGGTCAAAAAAATAAGATCATGTCTAGAAAAAACTGGTGTTTCAAGCTGATCATTTAACAGTACTCTATCTTTTTCACTTACATAGTAGTGGTCTAGTAGCGTACTGGGAAAAGTGGGTAAGTTGAGTATTGTTCACTGAGTGCAAGATGTTTTCAATTAACCTTTTGTCAGTTAAATGGTCACAGTTAAAGTCACCGCATATAAAAACGTTTGAAGAGGTAACAGTAATTTCTTCAATAAGTCTATTGATTTGTTCCAAATCGATATACCTATTAGGTCTATAGATAGTTCCCAAGAGAAGATTATCTTCACTGCCTTTAGCCTCCAAAAACAAATACTCACAAGAAGAGCTGGGTGACGAATAGTATAACTTCTTACAGATAAAGTTTTCCTTAACATATATAGCAACACCTCCTCCGCGGTTGCACCTATCAGAACGGAAGATATTATATCCACTAAGAGAGTATGTTGCATCTTTCACATGTGCAGAGAACCACGTTTCTGAAACACAGATCGCGTCGATATGTGAATCTTCAAAAAGTAATCTAAATTCATCAATCTTTTTCATCAAACTCTGAGCATTGATATGAACAACCTTGAAACCGTCACGTCGACAACTCAAAATTTTTAACATAGTTCGCAATATAACATCACTGGTGTATCCTATTGAGCCCACCAATTGCTCATTCAACTCTGCAACGAGTAGTTATAAGGTGAGATCTAAGTAACATACATATAATATGATGGGGAACAAAGCAACAACTTTTACAAAAGGGTTTCCATATGGTAGCAATAATAAATATAACAAGGAAAATAAGATAGAGCATAAAAAGAGGAAAAATAGAAAAAGTGAAAGGTAATAGTAATAGTAAAAGAAATAATATTTCATACAATAAAAATTGGTTCATCATGTTGAGTGCTGGTGAAATTCTTCTTCTTCTTGACTGTCTGTCACAGCAGAGGCAGCGAGTATAGTTTTCAAAGTTGTATCGTTGTTGATGTGTATTCAAATCAAATATTGTTTCAAAATTTGAGATATGGCATGAGATTAATTTTATTTTGAAGAAGTATTGTTTTTAACATTCGGTAAAATTTTAAGACAAATTGAATCCACACAAAAAAATACTAAAACTTTTTAAAAAACTACTTTCGACTGAAATATCTTTTCAAAATTTTAAATCATTGGCTTCAAGCAATTTTTATCTCACAGAAAATACTGTTCTCGACATTCAGTAAAATTTTAATAAAAATCCAAAAATCAGTTTTTTCATACAAAACTAAAATCTACGAAAAATAGTACGCAAATGCTACTAAAATTGTTGAAAATTGGTTTTCAAGTCTCGTTAACAAAAATTTCACTATATGCAAAATATTGTTCGTAGTTTTCAATATTTTTAGAATAATTCAAACGACAACATTTTTAACAAAACACATAAAACATACAAACCTTTTAAGCACGACAAATCCACAGACGGGATGGGAAGTTATCAGTGTGGGTCGCATCCCAGTTTCTTTTTCATTTTTAATTCAGAAATTAAAAGAATCGCAAAAGATTTAACTCCTATTATCAAATTGATTGTTAGCTTTTTTTGAACTTGGGAATACTTTTCCATAGTAGCATCTGTATTGAAGCCTTGCCTTGTATTGAAGGTTACCGATATTAAATAGATTTAAAATGCAACTGCTGATCAGTGCACTGATTATTAAACAGCTTTTCCTTGAGGACGTTATTTTGAGATTATAAAACGAAAAATTACAAAAAACTGCGTAATAGTTTATATTCAGGAAAAGCTACTGTTTACTTTTTCCAATTCTTATTCTTATGATTATTTTAATACATTTAAATTTTCAGTCAACCAAACAAGATTATTTTTATGAAGGTCTGCTTCAATATCAAAACTTTTTCTCAAAACTCGATTTTGATCCAAATTGCACAGCACACCCTCTTATACCTTCATTAGATCATTAAGTGATACTGTTTTTTAGTGTATCACTTGAAATAACTATTGCGAAATATTGGTTACTGTTTGCTGAGAAGGTTGTGTTTAGTATCAGTTAGACATTTATATGTTTAGAGAATTAGTATACTTCAAATGTTTCAAAAACAAAAACCAATACCAATTTATGTTCCACATAGTACGACAGTTCTTAAATTATACCCTCAAATGCCAAATTCACATAAGATTGTGATTTAGCACCATTTGTAATTTAAGTAACGCAGCGTCTGAGAAACCCCAAAAATTCATTTTATTTTATAAAATTAAGGCAACGTGTGGTTGAAAACGAAACCTTTATATCCTAATTTAGGTAGCTCGTAAAAAGAAACGTAAACGAACAAAATGTTCGTGTTTTATATTTTGAGAGGAGTTCAATATAATAAAACAAAAAAAATCAAACCCTGTGTTTCATGAAAAGGTTCAAAAATAAAAATGTAAGTAAACAAAATCTCATATAAGTTTGTTAGTCATTGAGTTTGAAAGGAAAATGTATTGCCAAAAAAGGGTAAGATAAATAAAATGAATCGCAAGAAATAAGTTTTTCGTAAAATACAAACTCACAAAAGGACTGAAATGTATATACTTGTATAGTCTGAAGAAGATACAAAAGCATCGTGTTGAAATATCTTAAGGCTTTTGTGCAAACATTTATTGAATTTAACTTGCAAATATTTATTTTTTTGGGGTGTTTTATACTTTTATAGTTCACATAAATTGTGTATGTATATATTTGATGCAAATTTATCCCAGATATTTAATTAAACAGTTCTAATAGAACTTGATGAATGAATAAATGGAGTTTCAATAGACAGCAGTGAGAAGTCATTAATAATTTTTCTTTTCTTCCATTGATTAATTAATGGAATCTTTCAATCAGCATTTCTGTAATTTTAGTAGAATTTTAAGAAGCCTATTAAGTTTTTGAAGTACGAATTCTCGTAGTTATAATTATTTTATCGTAATTTATAATTCTAGGTTAATAGAAGTAAAATGAAAGTGTTTTTTTTTTCAAAGTATTTTAAAGCATTTAAAAAGGGTTTAAGGATTAGATGTTCGAAAGTTAAAATTCGGGACCAAAACCTTCTATCTCATTGTAAGTGCACAGTCTCTCGCAGAAATGTTTCCAGGAGTGAACAAAGATTATAACAAAAAGAAGAAAGAAGCAAGAGTTACTAAAAAAAACATCAACTTGACAAAACAAAGCAGGACAATTTTTAACAATACTCAAAAAGTTGTTAATAGTCCAGTTTAAACTAGGTAAGGAAAATGGCCTAACATCGAATAAATTGTTGAAACAAGACTCATTTTAGAGGTGATTCAGAGCAAAATAAAAAAAGGGTTTTTTGTATTAGCCAAAGTAAGAAAGGTAGTTGAAATTCCATAGACAATTTTTTTTAAATATACTTTGAACCACTATAACTTGCGAACGAATTGATGTACTTCTTTAAAAATGGTGGCATTTCCAAACTGGTTCACTCTAAAGTGCTCGATTTTAATAGAAAAATTCTTTTTTTTAGAAGCCCAAAAATAAAAATAATTCTACTCGCAAACATAATGAAACTACATTATTCGCCGAAATATGCTGCATCTTAATACTTTTGACAGTTTCTCTCCAATCCTTCAATTGCATGAACAAAATTGTTTGCAATGTAACAGCAGTTTCATTTTTATAAAATAACTCAGCACCCAATTTTATTTGCAACTGGAAATTAAAGGTTTAAGGTTCAAATATCTGTAGGCTGGAAAAGCCAACTAACTTAAAAAAAGTACACACGATTCTATGATCTTCCAATACTGACCGAACTGTCAAAAGACTTCAAATTATGTAGGTGACAATTGTCATTTACTATGAACTATAAGTTGTCTATTTATACAGTTGGTTAATTTTATCTAAATATTTGACAATTTGTTTTAAGAAAATCGGATATGATGACTTTGGTCAATCGAGGGAGTGCTTTTCTACTCAATTGCTTTTCTAGCCCAAAGAAAAACGGTTATCAAGAGTTATCCTTCAATTGATTTCAGCGCTAGTGTCGTTTTCTGCGTTTATAGCGGAGCCTAGGTAGACGCAGTTCTTGACTATTTTAAAGTTACGTCTGACGATGGTGACGTTTTGACCAAGAAGTCGGTGTTGTAGGTCCTTTCTTGTTGACAGCATGAACCGCTAAGAACATTTTTACCGCCTCTGGCTCAATACTCACAAAAGCCCTATTGACATCACAATGAGTTCTTTCAATTATGTCAATGTCATCCGAATTTGCTAGTAATTGACAGGGTTTTAAAAGATGGTGCTTCTAGTATTGATCTGGGAGCTCTACTCTATACTTTGAGGTTCGATGTAAAAGAAATCGCACGACAGCGCATCACCTTGTCTAAAGCCTTTTTTGTCATCGAAAGATTCTGTTAAGTTGTTTACAACGTTTATGGAGCATCGCGAATTCTCCATGGTCATCCTCCACAAACAGCCGAGTTTGGCAGGGATGTCAAAAGTAGACATGGCTCTATACAGCTCGTTCATGTAGATACTGTCATATGCGGCCTTAGGTTTAGATTAAATGTTTCTGGTTTTTTTACAGGATCTGTCTTAATGTGAATATTTGATCGACTGTGGACTTTCCTGGTCAAAAATCACAATGATAATGACCTATCAAGTTGTTGACGATGGGCTTAAGGTGTACACATAATACGGCAGAGAAGATTTCGTAAGCGATGTTTGCTAGACTGATGCCTCTATAGTTGGTGCAGCTTAGAGGGTCTTCTTTTTACAATCGAACAGCTTCTGCAAAAATCATTTCCAGCAACTTGAAGACTACCTTTTAGGCTGTGTCCATTCCAATTTACCAAGGCAAATGAGTTGCTTTGAGCGTTTAGTATCAAGTTTTGGTCAAATTAATTTGTATGCATATAAGTGGTTTTGAATTCTTGAATATTGTAATAACTGGAAAAAACAGAGTGTGGTAAGACATTCTACATTCGCCTTGTACGGCTTAGGAAAGAATCTCTGTATTTGATAGTACGATCGAAGTTGGTTTTTGGCGACATCGCTTGTGTGATTCCACAAGACTTATATTGAAAATATCAATATGCTCAGTCTCATTAATGAAGGTACCATCAATGGATAATGGAAAGGGGGTAAATCTCGTTTTAACGATACAAATCATCATTATGTTTTTGAAGCATTCAGTTCCACTTGGTTTTCTATTCCCCACTGAAAATTGCTGTTTATGCCGGAATTGAATAAGCTTATCATATTTTGTGGTTGCAGTACCACATCCGAAGAAAAGGGAAGTGAGTTTAAAAACGAATATAAAAAGCTAAGAGTGCTACCAATGTATTTGATTAGAAGTTGCATTCGAAAGATCATTGACAAAAATGAAAAAGAGTGTTGGGCCCTGGGGAATACCAGCTTTTGTTTTGTGTTTATTATATTAGAATTCTTTTAATGTAGGACGTCGTCTAAATTAAATAGTAAGAGTAAGCCTTGTAGCCAATAGTGTTCTTGAAGAATCTAATAACAAAACTGTTAAGATCATAATCAACTAAAGAAATCTGCATTGGTGTTAATTGGTTTTGAATTCTTGAATATTTCGATGACTGGGAAAGGCAGAGTGTAGTAAGGCTTCTCACATTTGCCTTGTACGGCTTAGGAAGGAATCTCTGTATTTGAAAGTACGACCGAAGTAAGGCTTAAGAGTATACTGATATATACAAATTTAAGTACTAGAACATACTAACCGGTGCCCTAGAAGTTTATGTGAAGTGTGTGATTCCCCCATCTAATCAAACGTCTCAAGATTTCCGTCAAAGTTCAAAGGTATATGGAGTCCTAAATGGCTGCGGTGAAGGGTGCACTTACCCCTACTTTCTTGGTAATGAAACAATTTCTTTATATAATTATTTAACTGAAAAATATTTTCATATTACTTTTCTCAGTCTATGTTTTTTAACAAATAAGCTTCACGTTATTTAAGTTTCTCTAGTTGTAGTAAATGAATACGACTTGTTTCATATTAGTTCAGTTTTATATATGTATTTACAAAATTTCTTCAAGAATAACATTGTTCACATGGGTTTCACTTTTTGTTATAATGCCTTTTTTAAATACTACACGGACCGCTTTGATCCTATTGTTTTCCTAGAAAGTACAAGTTATTGTTTCTGATTCACAACTAATAAATATATATTTAAATTAAGCACATCAAACAAATTTTAAGTTATTTTCAAATAAAAACAACCTTAACATAAATATTTTAAAAACCTTAATATATAGAATATGTGTACTGTTTCAAATACAAACAAAAATAAAACCTACCTTTTTTATCTCATCTTTGCAAACATAACGAATTATATTATTTATGGTATTGACCTTTTATATCATAAGAACGTTTCATATATAACATAAAAAATACCTATTATTTGTTTTTTGTATAAAAAAAAGTCTTCCTCCTAAGTTCAAATTTAATATTCAAGGGTTCGATGGAGTATTTACAGATATAAAATATGTAAGAGTTCCTAACCTATTCCCTTATATAGCATTTATATAGCTTTTAGCATTAAATTTAATCTTATCAGCCATCAATTTCAATTAATATATACTTCTGAAAGAACAACTGTGTTAAACATATTTATCAAGAATGATCCTTTTTTACTAGATATACTCGTATATACACAAGGATACAAGGCTCGGATGTGTTTGCTAAAACTGTATTCCTGTGATTTATTGTATTTTTTGTTTACTCAATTCGGAAGATTTTCTTCTTTAAGATTAAGTGTTAAGCTCGAGAACAGATATTGCCGCTTAACATGGTTTGATTAGGTTAGGTTATATGTACATTATGCAAGTTGTAGTCTAACAGGAAATTATGTTACAAAATCCAAGATGAAAGTTTTGAGGCAATTTATTTTCATAGTAAATTTATTTGTTTGGTCTGAATTAATATGTTATTCTATAGTTCACTATACAATTTATAATGCAGTTATAATTATTTTTAAGATTCAATCACTAAAATAAGTTTCAAGTATAAGGTTATTCAAAAATATGAATAAAAAGAAACATCTTTAGAACTTATATCAAAGCAAGTCTTAAACGACGCTGTTTTTAAACTGCTAATTTTATACTTGAAATGTTTTTTCAAATTTTAGTTCAGTTTCTATAGGTATACATAAGGCAATCCGTCAAATCCAGTAGTTCTGATTTTTTTGTTACCTGTCTTATTGAATGAATAATAATCCAAGTTTTCAACCTAATCGAATTAAAAAAAAAAACATATTTTCTTAACGTTTTTATTGTTGGTTTTATCATGAAGAATAATTTAGTTTTCAAAATAAATTTGTTAAAATACGATTTTTACAAAAATTGGAAAACAATAAGATAACATAAATTTACGCCTAAGGTTGTGTCTGTAGATTTAACGGTTTTCAAAATGCATTTGTTAAAATTAAGTTAAAATACTGATAATTTCCTATCCCGTCTGTTGATTTGTTTTGCATAAAACTTTTACAAAATATTCATAACAATATTTTGTATGAAATAAATAATTTGAAGTCAATGTGTTTTTTGTTATCCTAACTTCCTTCTCCTTTAGTAGTTTTCAAGTTTTGTTAAGAAAGTTGTCAGTTGAATTTGTTCTAAAAAAAGGCTAAAAATTAAAAATTAATTTGCAAATGATAAAAAAAGTTTGCTTTCGAAATCTGTTTTTGTTCCCGAGATTTTAAGTCAAAAACCAGTTTTTACCAATTAGTAGAATTTCTTGAACATTTTTATTTCTTATGTAAACAAATACATATTCCTTTTATCTAAAAACAATATACATACTTCATTAACAAGAAGATTTAATGAATTCATTCCTTCATTTATTCAGAAAAAATCGACAGTCGAACATTAATTTTTACCAATTTTTTGTATATTTTTACTGTACTGAATGTCGAAAAATATATTTTTTTTAAGCCTAGTACGCAGCTGAAGTGAAACGAATTTTTTCGGCGGTCTCCAAGTGCAGAGCAAAATGAAAACGAAAACCACTGCGAAAAAATATTTGTGGAGAGTTCTGTCAGCTGTCAAAAACAATTGACAAGTTCTGACATTCAGCTGCTAGTAAATAAAAGTTAAAAAGAATTATGTTTATTGGCATTTTGTTGAGCAGCTTGTACATGTTTTTTTCATTTCTGCAGCTATATTACTCCAGAGGCTCGCAACGGCTGAATTATTTTTGTGAAGCCCATGCTCCAACTTCCAAACAGCTTCACTGTCTTCGACCAACGAAGCCGGTTTCTTTTTACTTGCGACATATAGAAACTATAGGTTTTGCATTCGTGCAAAATTTCTAACTCGAGATTTTAATCAAAAATGATATTACGATGGTAGACAAGTCGAAAAAAGTGTGTCCCGCGATTTCGTCCGGTCGGTTTTGTCTGTCTGTCCACGCTCCTACAGCCTAAACCATTGTGTCGATTGAGTTCAAACTTGGAAGTTAAGGTTTTGAGCAGATTCGCGTTAGGCGTTTTTTTCATTTCTTTTTTTAAGATCAAAACTAACAGTGGCCACCGTACAATTTTTTTGGTCAAAAAACGAAAATTCGAATCTTCTCAAAAACAAACCGATAGATTTTCTTTAAATTTTCTCTAAAATTTTATTTTTTAACTTGGCTTCTTTTAATAAGAAAAACTATTTTTGTATTGCTCAGGAATGGTACCGCCCATAGAACCGTTATTTTGTTTTTTAATTTTCCCAGCAACTTATGAACCGATTTCAATAATTTTTGTTCTGAATAAGCTCTTATATTGTTTGAACAATATTTCATTATCAAAAGTGCATTTTTGTATTGTTTGGATTTTTAAAACATATTGAAATTTTTTTTTTTTAAAATTCGATATCTCAAAAACGATATCTCAAATGCATAGCGTATATTTTTAATTTTTAAGCAACTGCATACCAAAAATATTTTTAGAACAATTGAAAAATTTTATATATACAAAATTAATTTAAAAAAAAACCGCTCTAACGATTTCCAAAAAAAAATTTGAAAAATCAACGGTTTTTTTATTTATAAAATGGCATTTAAATTTTTGAAAACAAATTAATTTTTCAGTTAAAATTTTGAATCTTAAAATATTCTTTTTAATTATTTTTATTTTTAGTAAATTATTTTGACAAAATTTTAATTACATTCCTATCTTTTATCCAAATTAATGCATTTGGTACAATTTATGTATTTTTATAACTATAACTATTGTAAATAATACCAACTATGGCCGTGAAACGATTATGATATGTTTAATCAACAATCTATTTTAAATTGTCTATCAAGAAGTATTATCTTGGTACTTTTGTATATTAGATTTTAAAATATTATTCTTTAAGAATAAGGTAGTTTAACACATATTTTACTTGCTTTCGATAATAAATACTTAGTACTAGTTAAGGAAACGTACAACCTCTACAACTACACCGTGTCACTTTATAACTAAAATCCAAAACGCACAAGAGCCTGACTGTAACCAACACATGAATACCAATTTCTTGAACTTCAACGAAAAAAATAAACTGAACGGAATAACTCCATGTTGGCGCTGAAAACTTGTAGGAAAGAAGGATACCTACCAATGACATTCTTTCACTATCATCATAAACATGTCATTATCTATCTATCTGCATAAAGCTGAGCACGCGAAGTGAACTATTTTATGTTCGTTTTAGACATCTACTTAACTACACAATCAATAGGCGATCGCTTTACAATTTAAAAATACATATTCTTCCTCTTTCTAATCTTCAGATTATTTACTTTCCATCCTGGTTCTTCTAACATGAAATTAAAATAAGGCTATCCAATTGAACGAAATAGTTGAATACATAAACAATTGTTTTCAATAAGTACGGTTACAAGTATATTTCAATTGCGGGATGAAATGTCCTAGGATGAGTTGTGTGGATGAATTGCTGTTTTTTTTTGACAAATCAAATGGCATTTATATATTTGAAGACAAACTTATTTTACAGATATATATTAAAATCTTATATAAGTACTTTTTTAAACAGACTTTTTGCATACAGTAGCAAGTTCGTGCGACCCAGTCGTGCATTTTATTTTTTCTTCGGTTCATTTTTTTGAAATTGAAGTTCACTGCTCGTCTTCATCATTTCCTGCACATCACCAATAAAATTGTTAACATCCTGACCTTCCGATTCAGAAATGTATTGTTGGAACATATCAGACAAATCCATTTTATTTTAAATTTTTAATTAAATAAAAACCAAAGTCAAAACACCGAAAGTCACGAGTAAACAATTTTTTTCAATACAAAAATTAAAGCAATTAATATATCGGACAATTAAATTGAGAACGGAAAGAGTGGAGAATTGTACTCAGAAATCTAGTACAGCTTTCCACTCAAATGACACATTTCGTCGTTTAGCAGCGTACTAAAAAATGAAAAGCCCAGCGAAATTTTTCGTTTCAGCACCGTACTAGGTTTTAAGATGAAATTAGTTTTGAGCCCATATCATTAATTTTTAAAAAGATATTTAAGTCGAAAAAAAAACTAACCAACTTTAAGTAATGTTTCTTTAGGTTTTTATATTTGATGTGAGAAAACTGTCAATTTGATTTTTTCAATATTGGACGGATTACAATAACTTCTTATTTGAAGTTAAAAAGTGAAAATTTAGTTCGACGCAAAATATATCTCACGAACTCGACATTTCAAGGTCTCTAGAGTCGAAATGAAAGGTCCAAACACTCTAATTAAATTTTATATTATATATTGTAACGTGATAACAAGTATATTTTTGGAAAAAAACAACTAACGATTTTTAATAGATCAAACAAAACTCAAGAAAAAAAAATTAATCGACACCTCTTATATTTTTGGAACAAAAAATGGTTTTATCTCGAAAAGTGTTTTGTGTAACGGAGAACAACGTTGTTAACATCTGGTAAAATTTAGAGAAAAAACTGAATTGATATTTTTTTTTATAAAAATTAAAACCTAAAGAAAGAATTACTAAAAGTTAATAAAAATCAAATTGACAACACTAAAACTTGGTTAACTTTACTTTCGACTTAAATATCTTTTCTAAAATTTAAAATACTGGCTTAAAACTTATTTTATCTCATACGTATTTTCATACAGAAAATAAAATCTGCGCAGTACGCAAATTTGTTAAAAATTGATGTTCAGTTTTCGATATCTAGACACACAAAACAAATAAGAGCAATAAATTCTAAAGTAAAAACAATAGTAGATAATCTTGATGTATTGAAAAATTACACTTTAAACCTTTTTTCAACTTTTTTTTATTAAAATTTTAATTTAAAGTTACTTTTTTCAAAAACAACACATAGTTTTGTCTTGATTTCAAAACTGGCTAATAAAACACGACAACCTAAAAACTTTTAGTCAAGTCAAATCGACAGACGAGATGGGAAGCTATGTGTCCTATGATAGGTTTCTTTTAAATTGATATAATAAAAAATTAATCAGCTTAAATTTAAAAAAAAAAGTTTTACTAGGGTTCAATTGTCCTTGAGACGCAGAAAAACATTAATTGGCCAACTAATCCACCTCAGTGGCTTTGAATGTGCAAACTAAAAAAAACCATCACGTTATCAAAGTTTGTAAGAATCTTGAGCTTTATGTTCAACGAATTCAAAACTTGTTATATGACATTAACATTAAAAAAGGTTAGTAGAATCAAATGTTGGGCGTTATAAACTTGTACAGTGTAAAATGTTTTCTAGGAAAAATATTCAAAGCTTCAGTGAAGATTCAGTTATGAGCACTTTTAGAATTTGCATCTAATTCAATTTTATTGCAAACAAGCTCAGTATAAAACAAAAGTAAAAAACATTTCACTTGAAAGTTTGCTGTTCTTGCTTTACTAAGACAAAAACTCTTACCCAAATCTTTTAAAACGATATTCAATTTGTTTCAAAGTTTCAATTTATTTTGAGCTGGTGTCTAGGAAGATATTTGTATGTACATTGTACACATGTCTTATCTTTTTTCAAATTTTATTTCCTCACAGCGTACACAAGAATTCTAATAACAAAATCTTAAACAATGCGATAAAAAGGTACGATATATTTTATTTGACTCAAAAACCAAAAGATTATATGCAAATGAATGACCCTGTTGTATTCAATCCTGTTTTGAATGACGTATGTAAATCAAAAAACTTTTTATTCACGAAAACTTAACTTAACTTCTGCTTCCTCAATACATTTTTTCAAGGAATATTTTTGTAATAATTTTGTATTCTCATTTTCATAAATAAATTAAAGTCGAAACAAACAAAGTTTCTTTTTTGTTGGATTACTTGCTAGAAATGATAAATGATTGAAGAAGTAATTCTGTTAAATGTTGACGCTTGGAATACCTTCAGGGAGATAAAGAAGATAAATTATACTTTTATATCCGACTATGAAATCAAAAATTAGTGGAAAACTGATGGAAAGCTCTAATCGAAAATGACACACAAGGGAATTACACACACAAAATTGAAATTAAATTTAAAACAAATTTATCAACCTTTCTGACAGATGAGCCACAAAACTTACATGTATGTAAATTATACACAAAAATGGGATGTACTACAAATTAAATTATTGATTTCATGGTCGAAATTATATGATTTTCAATAATTTCACTCCATTAATCACTAAAGTGAAACAATTTCACATATTTTACAACTATAACATGTTAATTGATTTGTTGTCAAAAGCAGGAAGCAAAAACAGAGCATAAATTTGATCAGACAATAAAATAAAACGTTCATGGATTTTAATATCAATATACATCTTTTTGTTTCTTTAATATTTCACATTTAAATAAAATTCAAGAAACACAACTTTGGTTTCTGATTTACTAGCTTTTTTCCTTTCTCTCTACGAAGACTTCATCAATGAATAATTTACATAGAAGAAAATTCAATTTCTATATAATTTGTAGCGTATATAGAGAGACGAAGGGGAGGGATAGTTTTAATTACATTACTTCGATAAAATTGAAACGGAAAATGTCAGGTAAAACTCGTGTACTAAATTGTCTTGGTAGATAACTATAGGGTATGTCTCGCGTTCCTGTTAGTAGCCTTTTTTCTTAAATTGACAGTTGAAGGTTAAATTGTTTCGACTAAGTATTGATTTGCAAGAAACTATTTTACAAATTAAAAGGGTGGCATAGACATTTAATTTTTTAATGGTTTCCCATAACTTCCCTGACTAAATAATAAGTGAAAGAAAAATCAGAACATTTCTTATAAATGGTTTTCCATAATAAGTTTTTTTATTTTGGGGAGCCCGTAGTTTTAGATAGCTGCTTCTACGCCATTACTAAAAATAGAACAATCAATAAAGCATTGAATTTTTAAAAATTGTTAGCCATTTTCTTGTATTAGCAGGATGTCGGGTGGCAAACGTTTTAAACAGTTGATTCAATTCGACGCAAGCCTTTGGATGACATGATGTAAAGAAATTGAAATCCACATTATAAGTCGGTTGTTTATAAAAAAATAAATTGTGTGGCGCAACAGTCCGTTGAAAACTTTGGCCTAGTGACTTACGAGTCTCAATCATTCCTCTGTGCGAGTAATGTTGTCAGGAATGGAGGGGACCTACAATTTATATGCCGTATCCGAACGGCTTATTTGATAAATCACTTTTTCATGACAAGAGTTACTCTTGGAGAATTCGTCTGTTCCTCGCAAGAGGCAGTAGGTACCAGTGAAAAGACTTAAGATGGCACAGGCAGGGATCGAACCCAAGACAGTCCAACGCACTAACCATCATGCCACGGGTCGGTTGTTTAATATATCAAATAAAACAGTATAACAAATAGATTTTTGAATTCAGTTTTGAAAATTTAAATCTGAAGCCAGACAACCTGCATATCATTTTTGCATTTGTTAATAACATTAATTCTTCTTTTTTATTAACTCTTTAAGAATTCTCGTGTTTTGAAATATTAAAATAAAACCTCTGCTTGGGAAAGCTCAACCTTAAATTAAGACGTGCCCACTTATAAATTAATACACATAATGTTTATTTTGTTGACTTATTTTAAGAGGCAACTTGGTCAAGAAGTTAAAGAAACTTCTATCAATGAAGAGTGTTTTACACTTTTTTAATTTACAACTAAACTAGTAATAACTTAAAACATTCTTTTATTAGCTAAGACGAATTTATTTGACGTAAAACTAACTATAAGCATACCTATAAGTATAAACATAAAATTTCTATTTTACTGCTTTCTGCTTTGAGGCAAAAAGAGTTACTTTTAACTGAGGACTGCCCCAAGAACACAATATGTTGAGTTAAGCAATCCATCTCTGCTGACTTATAGCAGAAAAATAACTAAGCTCCAAGAAGTGAAGGTTCTTTATAATAGGAGTGCCATTGTATTACTCAATAAAGACTCAATTGTTCCTCTAGCGCTGACCAAATATTCGATCAATTATGGATTTAGAACGATTAGCAATCCTAGAAAAAAGATGAGGCTGTTGAATATAGAGGGACTTTAGAAACACTCGAAAGTGAACTCGCGGTTGGAAGACCTGAACCGTCGCCTTCCCTTCCACCAGTAATTGGTGGTGTACTTTTGCCCCTTTCGATTAAGACTCGACCATCTACTAATGTCGACAACAGCCATACCTCTATGGGGACTGGGGACTACCTTTATATGATTTTTGTTGTGAGGACAAAACACATAGTCAGACTAAGAATATCAAAACATATGACCGTGGCGTAGGTTGACCTGACTAATAGGAGCCAAAACGCTGCAGTTAGTACAGATTAATCTCGAAATCTTTACATTGCTTTGGAGAAGGAAAGATTACTGAAATGATTGAAAACCTCAAAATAAGTGCTAGTACCCCAGGGCTCTGTACTACCTCCAACACTCTCTCTCATTATTATTAATGATCTCTTGTCTGCAAATTCTTATCCAATTTCGCTATTCCCGGTATGTGCGTCATCAACCGACTCTTGTGCAACGATCACATACGCGATGTCGCTAAAAATGTCACAAGATGGTTTTCAAAGGCGATGCAAGAAGTTTGTCTCCCCCTCTGATCCGGCTATTATCTACAAGACTTATACACATCCAATGCTTCAGTATAGCTCCCATATTTGGGCTGATGCCCCATAAGTCATAAGTTCATTTACGCCGCTTGAACATCGTCTTAGTTTCTTGGTTTATTCTTTAGAGAAAAGGCCAGCTGCATTCTTCCCCTTAAACACTTCAATCGTTATACTCGCTCTTCTATTAATACGCATTAGTATACCGTCGAGTCCAATATCGCAGTCAAATACAGAGATTCGTTCTTCTTCCGTATTACGGGAATGAGGAATACTTTACCACACTCTGTCTTTCCAAGTCATTGCAATATGTAAAAATTCAAAAAATTCCCGACATATCCTTTCAAACCCTCTCTCCTCTTTCACTGTGTCTCTGCATAACAAGGCTAGTAATATCCCCTTTAGTGTGTGCTCTCATAAAAAAAATGAGCAGAAAAGGGGGTCCAATGGCCATGAATTGTGAGATCCATTGTTCGAGGACTCAAGACTCCCTCGGTACTACACACAGACTTCTTTTTATAAAAATATTTGCAAACGGTCCAAGCAAACAATAATTTTTTAAAATATGTCTTTTAGCATCAGCTCCAATCTAAGAGTAAGCAGACTGAAAATGATAGTGGTAATAGACTTTCGAAAATGGCTTGAAAAAAATATCAATTTTGCTTTTTGGTTATAAATTTGTAATTGTTGCGTTTTTCGCATTTAAGAAAAGACAACAGGAACAGAATAAAGTCATTATTTTTGGAAAAAAAACTAACTTTTAACTTCTTCCTCATTAAAGGTGTGGATCCGCTCTTGAAACTAATAGGTATAAAATCAATATCAACATGTTTTGATCAATCACCCTAAAAGCGAAATAATAATTCAGTTGTTCCCATGATTATATTCTCTATATTCAAAGTTTTGATTGTTTCACCACAATTATTAAGACAGATTGTCAATAACTTTGTTCTTAGGAAATCAAGCAACAACAAGTGATTTCACTTCAACTATAACGCAAAACTCTCAAAGAATATAAAATCAAACTCAGAACATTCGTAAAACCAGCAGACATTATGTAAAATTTCTTATGCAAATTACTTATAGCCTGCAAAGTTATAAATTTTTAAATCCCATAATCACCATAACAATTGATTTGAATTTTAATGATACGTATGGTTCTTTACAATTCAAAGTCAAAAAGGACCTTAAGTTTCTGTGTACTTATATGTGGTCGCTGTTTGTATTTTGTATATAATATATGTAAATCCTTGAACTTTCCAACAGTACGAGTAATTTTCCAGCATTTTGAGTTGGAATATAATATTTTAGTATCCATTCATTTGTGTTCCTCATAATTGTGTGAAAAAGTTTCTTGAAAACATCTGGTGTATATATCGGTAAGATATGAGTTGATAGTTCGAAAAAGTAGCGATTCAGGGTTAATTCCTTAACAAGTTAACCCATAAAGTTCACTTACATATCTTCATGGAGGTAAATTTGAAAATATGTAAAGTAAGCAAACGTATGGACTTTTGGATTTTGTTTCAGAAGTACTTTTCTTTTTCGACCTTAATAATGCACAAAAACTTTGAAGATTTTGATAATAACTGACGGCTTAATACCAAACACAAAATAATCAAGAAACTTTTTCCTGGGCAAGTCTATGTGTGGAAGCTACAAGTAAGTGCCTTAATGCAGAAACACTGTTTGAATGTATGTTATGAGCACTTAGAAATGTAGCCATAATTACATTAATCAGACAGATGAGAGATGAGAGTTTTGGGTTCCATAGGGTATTCTACTTTTGAACTATGGTTACCGTAACTTTATTTTTTGAAAAAAGTTTTATATAAAAAAAAATGTTAAATGATTGGTAAAGATAATTTGTGGTTCTAGTTTCGTTCGTGAATTCAAGTCTCAAAATTTTCTAGAAGTCGAGGATTTCATGTCACAATCATGGTTTTATCAAAGTTAAAAATCAACATTAATTATAATAACTGAAGCTATTTTTTCGACACATAGAATTTATATGGGAAGTATTGTATTTGTAAACAAATTTTAACAATATTTTAATCAAAAATGACGTTACGATGGAAGATAAGTCAAAAAAACGGGGCGATTCCGTCAATCTATCTATCTGTTCAGGCAAAGAAATTGGGTCGACTGAGTTGGAACTGAGAAATTAAGGTTTTAAGCAGATTAGCGTTACGTGTTTTTGTTTATTTTTTTAAGACTTAAAATGTTTGGTCAAAAATTAAAAATACGCTAGATTTTTATTAATTTTTTTTAAAGTTTGGCTTCTTTCAATACAAAAACTATTTTTGTACACCACAAAGTTTTCCCATAGAAAGGTTATTTTGTTTTAAAGTTTTCTTAAGAACTGACAAATTTCAATGATTTTTTTCTGCACAAGCTTTTATGGTTAGGTTAGGTCAAAGTGGCTGCCCGTGATGGAGGACACACTAAGGCCAATTTAATGCCCATTCTGCTACCAAATGAATCTTGAGGCGTTCTTCTAAGCTCAATGAAACCAGTTTCAGTCCCTTAAATAACGTGAGAGGCTGAATATGTAAATATGATTGAGATGGTTCTAGACAAATTTTTCCAGGTTAATTTTTGTGTTTTTGAGCTAGAGCAGGGCATGTACAAAGGAGGTGAAAAACTGTTTGCTGATCTTTCTCATCTATACAGCTTCTGCAAAAGTCATTTGAGAATACGCCTAGCATAGTGGCGTATTTTCATTTTAGATGTTTTTTGTGATCATTTGGTGATGTTATTCCATCTGATGTTTACCTTCTTTATAAAGTCTGGCATTAAGTAAAAGTAGCCAGGATTAGAGAAACGTGGCAGAATGGGTTGTATTGTACCATTTCGGTCGAGTTGATCTGCCTAACAATTTCCTGGAACGTCCCTAAGGCACCGCACTCAGAAAAGTTAAAGATTAAACTTCGGATGTTGATATCACGTTTTCTTTAAGTCAGAACAAGACTTTTTTTATAGTTAAAAACTCCGCCTAGCATACGATACAAATTAAAGATTTAATTTCAGTCGGTCAGAGTATACACCTCCACCAACCTCTTTATTTGTTTTCGATACATCTGTATAAAAGGGCACTGAGTTGTCTTTCAGGAATGAATTATCCTCCCATAAAGAACTGAAAAGTATAGAAATCTGTAAGTTTCTATTGAATTGCAGTTGAAGGATGGTGTAGTCTGTCTTCTTTGAAATTTATCCTAGTTACCTAAGAATAACGGATTAGCCAATGTTGTTGTTAATCCATTGCGACGAAGCCTTGAGGCGAATAGAAGAGCTTGAAGCTATTTGTTTGCTTGATAAATCAGGAAGTGTTAGTTAGAGTAGGGTGTCCTGTGCCACAGATGGGATCGTGCAAAGCAATCCGCTTTAAAAAAGAAAGCAGCAGCAGGTTTATTGTTTTTTCTAAAGCAATAAACCATTTCGCCACACCGTAGGTTAAAATCAGTCTGATTACCGATGTGTATATACCAATGCGTAATTCGGATCTGTAAGCCAAATGAAAGAAAAAAGAGCTACAGTAACCATAATTTATCGAACCTTTGGTAAGTGCTAGAGGAGCAAGGGATTTTTGTATTGAGTACCACAATGGCACTCCTATAAAGACCCCACTTTACCTCTTCGAGCTTGGTTACCTTCCAATTAAGAGATGGACTGCACACCTTGATTATTTTGAGAGTGTTGTCGATACCAGGAGGTTCTTTTGGAATCCCAATACTGGCTTTCGGTTTACTAGGACTATTTCCTTAGCAACTCCTTTGAGTTTCGCCCTTGGCCAAACTGCACCTAACCGGCTGAGAGCATTTATACATGTCATAAGACCTCTTATCACTACAAATCATGAGTTTGGCATGACCTGGTGCCAACACTCGTTCCTTACAGAAGGAAGTGGTCCTGGAAGCTCTCTCAAAATGGTTAAAGATCCACTTAGAGCTTTTCTTTGACCGACCTCCAAAGATCGGACGAAATTGTGACATTAGCATCGCTTTTGTTTATGACCGTAATCAGGGCTTTGTCTTGGTAACGTTATTGAAACTTTCCCCAGAGACATTTCAAACTTATAGGTAGAGCCTATCCTGGTATTTGCTGCAACAAGCTCGTATACTATCTGCACAATGTTTAAAAATAAAATAAATTAGAGGACCCAACAGTCCGTCGAGAACTTTAGCCTTGTGGCTTACAACTCGCAACCATTCCTGTGTGCCAGTAATGTTTTTAGGGATGGAAGGGACCTACAGTTTAAAGCCAAATCCAAAAAGCTAATTTGAGAAAGCGCTTTTCATGACAAAAATTACTCTTAGAGGAATTATCCAATGTGATAAAAAATTTAGATGGCAAAGGCAGGGATCAAACCCAAAACCTCTAACATACATGAAAGTCAATTAGGGTCATAATAAATTGAAAAAAATGTACTTTTTGAAGTAAACTGCTCTAGAATTGATATTTAAACATGAAATTCACGAATACAAATGTCCTAAACATAGAAATTATCTTCTAGCATTAGCTCCAATCTATGAGATAGTAGACTAAAGTAATGGTAGTAATAATAGACTTATTTTCTGGCTTTTTGTATTTAAATTTATATCTTAGCATTGTTTCCATTTTTTGGAAATAGCAACAGGAATGGAAAATACAAATAATTTTATCGCAAAAGCTACGTTTAAACACAATTTCTAACATTTCTGCATAAAATGATCGCAAAACCTTCAAACCCTATTGTATTGTAGGTCCTAAATGGGGCATATTTAGAAAACAACTGGAATCTTGAAACGCTCTCATAAATAGTCGTAGTTATCGCATGCCTTGCTGGACAACAGTGACTTTAAAAATCTGATGATTACAGTTCTAACTTTAGACCTTGAAATGTGTAAATAGAATGTTTAGATACACAAAGTTATTTTAATTTTGTCAGTCTCTTTTCCAAAATATAGACGCCTTTTAAGCCTTGCCCAAAAACTCGTCTCAATGTTATGTGTGCGACCACCTCTTGATTAAAAGTCTGGATTCACCTCTGCTTTTTTGATTTTTTTATTTCAAGAACTAATAGTCGCAAACTATTAAAGGCAGTGTGAGTAGTATCGCAATTTTTTTTTTAAGTAACTTGCTTATAACTCTGATGATAGGTGGGTAATGGGTATACTACATACATACATACACCCTTCGGCTCCTAATTTTGTCTTACGCAAATGAAAGAGCAAACAAAGCTCTATTTCATCAATAATTAAGGTAAACATATGCCATACATAAACACACAACACCAGACAACTCCCTGCCATTTCGTATATTGTAACTTAACTCCTTCGACAGGACTCATCTTACAAATACTAAAAGTGTACTATATACCTACATATATAAGCTTCTGGTGCTTTATCATTCTTGATGTTCACTTTTCTTTTTTATTTAATTTCCCATACTGATCGGTTTGTGATTATAAGTTGAGAGCACTCAAAAAATCGTTTCATTTTATACATGTCCAACTGACCCAGCATACTTGACCGAATCAACTTCGAATCCTTTATGCAGAAACGAAAAAAAGAAAAATGTGTGTCCTCCATTAACTTTTATGGTGCAATTGCCTGTCCTAGCCTGGCCTGGCCTGGCAGCCTACAGCAAACACCACCCTTTCAAATAATATCCCGTTTCAAAAAAAACATCGATAGAGAGATAATGACGGCAAATCTAGGGCATATACAGTAGGTACCTATAAAAAAAGGAGACCCACATTCGGCAAGGATTCCACAAACATACAGAACAATGTGCTGTATACATAGATTGAAATTTATCGTGTTTCGTTTAGGCCATAGTGTACCATTGTACCCTACGAACGAACAATGAACTGAACATTGTATTCACATCAAAATCAATAAGTAGGTGTCTTTGTACAGGACATGTACGAGGAGATGTACTTTATTATAAACATGTAAGAAAAAGGAACAATTTATTCGGAATTTGTACACTGTTCTACAGTGTACCATACATCGGCTCTTATGTGTGTTTTATTTTTATACATTGTCAAGCCAACACCATTTTAATCTTTATCTTTGAAATATTGCTCTCGTTTTCATTGTACAAGCCTTCTGGCGAGGGTGTTATTAAACCAGCCTTTATGTTATAAATGTTTGTATAGATATTGAAGTATTACAGCCTGCAGGTTCGTTCACCTTTGTCATTAAATTCGATTGGCAAGGATATTTTTGTTGTTGTTATTTTGTTATGAAAGGTTTTGTAAAAATGTTTTTGGTGTATGGTTAATCCTGTCAGGACTGACAACACGTTCGAGTAAACAATTTTTATGATGATTTTATTGGTTTGAGTGAGTTGAATTAATAAGCCTTTCTACCTATGTATGTGTGTGTGTATTGTGCTTTGTCGCCTTCGCACCTCAACCAACCGCCCATTTTTCCACTTTTTTAACGATGATTTTGAGCTATTATAAAGGCTTTTAATATTCTGAACACGTTGTTCTTTTGGATGACTGAGCAATCTTATGCAAACGAAAAAATAAAGCTTATCCTTTTCTTTATGAAAATCATAGAAGAAAAGAAAGAAGGTGAGGTTTTGGTTATTGGCGTTGTGTTGTTGAAAATAATGAACACAAGGATAAGAAACCATAAGCCATTTTCACTTGTGTTGAACTTAAATTAACTTAGTTTAGAAGCAGGACTTATGTAGGTTATTTGCATTCAAGGTGCGAGCTTGGAATTTTAAATAAAATGCAGAAAGGTAGGTACCTAACCTATAGCGAACAAGAATTAAGGACTAAAGAAAGGTTTTCGTCATTTTAAATTTATTTAATTTTGCGAGCGTTTGGGATCAAAACGATAACACCTTCCTTTTTGAAAGGGTCGAACTTTAGCAATCAAGCTGTCAAGTCCTCCATCAATATTTGAACCCGTAGCACTTAAAGATTTTTACATAAGGTGAGTAGGTAAATGTAATTTATTACTCATTCGTGATGGAGGTTTCACTGACACATCAGATAAAAAAAAGTAAAAAAATGGATTTATTACGAAATAGGGAACAATTAAAATAAAAAGTGGTTGTGATGCGACCCACACTGATAACTTCCAATCCGTGCTCGTCTGTCGATTTTTCTAAAACTCTAAAAAAATGTTATTAGGAAAATTTTGTGTAAGATACAAATATTTGCAGTCAATGTCTTTCGTTGTTATCATAACTACTTACTTACTTAAGGTAGCGTAGTGTGAACTAGGACCTCACACAACAAAACTTCTTTATCTAGCTTGATGTCTTCAATTTCGAGCTCCAAATTGGGAGAGGTCACTTTCCACTTGTGCGCGCCACCTGATTCGTGGTCTTCCTCTACTGCGCTGTCCTGTGGATGTAGATTCGAAGACTTTTCGTTGGATGCGCAGCAGCGCATCACCTTGTTTAAGGGCTTTTATGGCATCGAAAGGTTGTGTGACCAACGTGAATTCTCCATAGAAATTCTGCACAAATGGACGAGTTTGGTTTCAGAATCCGGCAAACAATACTGAGGTTCCATTTATCGGACAAGCTTTTTTTTCGACTATATCTTCAAGATAAGTTATTGCATGCTCCTAACAAAATTATCTCCATCTACTTTGAAGAACTCGGTACACAAGCCATCTGATCCAGGGGCATTGTTAGCTTAGATATGGCAATCTTTACTTGCGTCTAAGTCGGAAAGACGGATTTTCGTCTATATTGAATCGACCATTCTGCCTGACAGCGGAATGCGGTTCGTGGCCGCCGTTATACAGTCTGCAGAAGTGGTCCTTCCATATCCTCAGCATTGACTGCGGTTCCACTATGATGTTTCCACTTTTGTCTTAGCAGCCTTCGGTTCTGGGTTTATGTACTTGTGAATTTTGTTTCACCTGCTCATATAACTTTCGAACTTCATTCCTGCTTTTAAACCTCTTAACATTTCGACCGCACCGCACTTCCTTCTGGAAAGTCCGTGTTCCTCCTCCTCACACAGCTTGAGAGCAGCTCTCGTCTTTCAATGCAACGTCACCACTTTGCGTGCCTGTTGTTTGGCTGCATTTGCCTGCTGACATTCCTCATCAAACCAGGAGTTCCTTGTTGGTGGCTGTTTGGGACCCAGCCCGTCAGAGGCGGCTTATCTGATTGGATTTAGGTAGAACTTCGAAAGAAGTTACTTGTAACTCGGTCGTTGTATCTTTTCCCAGCATGGCCCTGTTTTGCCTTGGGTCTGGAAACTCCAAGTGTTACTTTGGCTACAACGAGGTAGTGGATCAAATCGATGTTAATTCTTGGGAAAGTTCTAGCATCCATGATGCTGGAAGCGTGTTTAGCGTTGATTGCAATATGGTCAATGTTGGCGAATGTTGACGAATGACCAGATGGTCATGAGGCGCTCGTTGATGCACCTATAACTCAAAACAAGTTGCCTAAGTATCGCTCCAATGACAAAGCCGCATCCAAACAAGTGTTGTTGGTTTTCTCGTTTTTCACAATAGAAAATATCGCAGTTTTTCATCCTCTTTTTGCCCGGCCCATCCCATCGTATTTCCTGGATGGCGGTGATGTCTGCTTTATAGCAGTCTAGGGCATCGGCTGCTGTAGAGCGAATAGACATTAACGCTCCAGGCCAGAAGGTGTTCGAATCAAATCCCGAGGAACAGCGGAGTAGAGGAAGACCGCGACTCAGGTGGCGCACTGAGGTGAGTGAAGACCTCAACCAACTTGGCGTGCGAAACTGGAGACAGCTACCTATATGGATTGAGCTGGCTGGAGACACATGTTGGTTGAGGCTCAGGTCCGCCCCTGATTTTAGCGCCACCTTAAGTGAGTAAGTAAGTAAGGGCCTTGGCTGGATGTGGTCTGTTAATGGACCTAACTTTCCACGTGCATATCTGAAGTTCGTCGTCCTTAATTCGATTGCGTGGGTTGTAAACTGTATCGTAGCCCAGCTTACCTTTTATAAAACAGAAACCTTCGAAATCAAAAGTAAAACACAATGCTTTTTAGAGTGGAAAAATATATAAAAAACCACTATCCATCTTTATTCAATTGAAACCTGCGACCGTCCTTTTTGCAACTTATATTAAGACTAACTCAAAAACTTATAGAAACGTTTTTAAGAGCTTTCGTTCACAGAACGAACACTTCCCCTTCGTTAAGTTATTTACAATATTTACATAAGTTTTATTTACCTTCTATTTGTTTCTGGAACCATCGACTGCTGAGGTTGTAAATCTCATGCAGTTCGATACATAAACAGTAAATCCATCCGTATCCGAGGCTTGTCGGTGCTTCGAAACTAGTTTTCCTTTATGTGGTCAGGAAGTCACCTTGACGCAAGACCTTTAACCTTAAAGACCAGGACCTTGTTTTAACTCCAAAGGCGAGACCCGGCATACACGCTTCTTACATGCCTAGGCTTCGAATATGTTGTAGTAGCTTTATAAGGTGTTTACTAAGTAGTTCAGCCTAAATGGAACTGTAGACGCCACCGTTGACTCCAACTTCGGAGGGGTGCCCAAGTGGAAAACACTTCTCTCCCCTTTCTTGTTTTGCTACTCCCAACAACTTTCCACTGCGGTTGGAACCCAATCTCCTGTTGAGGTACTAGACACCCAATATTCACCACGGGGAGGTGAGAGTAAGAGTTGATAGACAGAGGTGGGTTTTGAGAAAAACCTGTGGGTCCTTGGGTCCTCTTAAATGCACATGGGTACCATTTGAACATTTTTTGTCGTTCTCATTACACTCAAGTCGAAAACCATTTCTTATAAATTGTTTGTTGTTTTTGTAGGTTTTCGTGTTTTATTAAAAAATATTTAATTTTTCATCAATTGTATGAGGATTTTTTGAAAGTTTTTATTTCTTATAAAAAAATACTACCTAATTGGAATTTTGTGCAAGAATTATCTTACGCCAACTAAAATATTAAGTATAGAATGAAATAATTTTAAAGTCAATATCTTTTTCTATTCACGAAGTATTGAGAATCGAAATACCAATTGTGTGTAGTATTTTACGCATATTTTAATTTTTATAAAAAAAACTGACTGTTCGATATGTTTGCATAAATTACATTAGTTTTTACAAAATAAAGTTAATTCGAAGCCAATATTTTCAGTTTGAGCAGAAAATCATTTTTTAATAACTTGTGATGTTCTTATCTAATAAAAATATTTATTTGAAGTCGATAACTCTACTGGTTCCTGAGATATGAACGACGGAAAATGGTACCCCGAACGTATACGAAGGCAATTTGATTCCAAAAATTACCTTAATGTTCAAAAGTTCACAAGCTTTATTAAAACGAAAACTTCAATGTATAAACACACTCATGAACATATTCCTATCAAATACTTTCTTAATCTGTCTGTTACTGGTAACTGATACAACTTATAAGTTAAAACCGCACTAAAATTCCGCTCAAGGCCACAGTACTTACTAATTTGCAAACCTCTTTCCCTAAACAAAATATCGTATACAAGATAGTATATCTTTGAATTTGTGAAATTTTGACGCTGTGAAAGTATATCGTCTCGAGAAAACTTTTCCAATTATATCCTCACAGTTTGAGTGCTTGGGTTTAAATTTGCATTCTTATAAGACTTTTGCGTACGATAATCTGCTGCTGATGCTGCATAACTCTGCATAGTTCTGGATAATGTATTTATTTGAAAGTTCACGGAAGACAGCAACTTTGAATGTAACCATATTTGTGTGGAAAATATAATATTTGTTAGAATATTTGCGATAAGCCGAGAACATTTTCGGAATACCTATAGACATCTTAAAGTAAGGTGAATTTCAGCAATGCATAATGGTTTCTTTTTTGGTAAATTAAGTGAAAAGAAAAATTTAACCAAAATAAGGTTCATACTTTGAAAGTTATATTTTAATTTTGTATCCCGGTGGCTTTAAACGTTCAGGATTACATATGAGGCACATAAGTGAACCATTATTTTTAAGCTGAAAATAAAAATAGTTTTTTAGTCCTATTTTTTAAATAAGGGAATTTAAAAAAAATACAAGAATAATCTCGTTGATGAAATTCATATTATTCAAAATGTTCTCTAATGTTCATATTTATAAATAAAATATTTTCACTGTTCATTTTAAAATACATCTTAGTCATTAGCGGTTTAACTCGAGAGATACCTGGAAGACGCAAACACTGACTGATGAAAATTAATTTAGATATTTTATAGAAAAACATCGCTGTCAAATCCAAAAACTGTGCATATTTTCACCCATTAAGAAATTACATGTACATACATAAATACAAATTTAGGGTTTCAGATAAAAACGGATATTGCCTCTAATGAGTACGTCAAGCCTTTTGCTTATATACACTTCCAAAATTTCAAGTCTCTATGACAGTGGCATATCTTGATTAGAAATATCTTAATTAGAATTTTTGTCTGATATTATTAGAGAGATACATCAAATTATTATATATATGTACATGTACAGGTATGTACATATTCGTACGTAAGTAAGTCTTCTATAGCACGTTTAATGTTAATTACTAATCCCAGATAAAATAATTATGTACACGGAAAAAGGAAATCTGTGAGTGGTAATTTCATACGATGTATGTACATTGTACATGTGCTCGTATGTACATAGATAAATATGTATAAACGTTTTAGTTTTCGAAATTATGCTCAAACTTTTGGCAGCAAATACATACATACACAACAACATGTGTATAACATAATTTAATCAAACCGAGGTGACATATTTTTCATTACACTGTTAAAATATTTCGTAGTAATTAAATTAAAGCTTCTAAATATCCTAACACAAGGATGCATGGCATGATTCTTGGTAAATTGCCTTTGATGACAAATGACACATTAACTTCAACAATTTCATCCAATGGTGGATCTAGGGTGAAGTACCACACTTACACCCTTAACCCCTGGAAGACTCATTTTTTTTAATTTCGTCGGAATTCCTTTGAATTCAGTGTTAGTAAGGATATTCCAGGAAGTCCAATTTTATAAATCAGAAGAAAATGTAATTCAACAAAATTTAACAAAATGTGTTCCATAGAAAAAAATATGTTCGAATAAAAATAAACTGAAAAATATCAAAGTTCAATATTGTTCGATATTAAAACTATAAATATTCAAATCACAAGTGTTTTATAGTAAAGTTTTTTATATACAAATAAGTAATTATGTATGTATATAATAACAGCCCTTGTTAACTTCACCGTTCTTAGTTAGACCAGCCAGGAGTGCTAATCTTGATTGTTTAATATTCTGTAATGGTTTCCTAAGAATGTCTGCTATCATTTCTTCAGTTGAATTTAACTTCTTTAGATTTTTTAATACTACGAAGAAGCTAGTACTTCACATCTGTATGTTTAGTTCGAGGATTTATCTTCTCTGAATCCAGTAGTTTTAAACAACTTCGATTGTCTTCGAATTGATTGTAACAACTTCTAAATCAACTTGTAGGTTTTGAAATAATTTTCTTATCCAAATTAGTTCTTGAGTTACTTCTGCTAAAGCGACAAGCTCTGCCCCAGTTGATGATAGTGCAATTAATCCTTGCTTTTTACTTGCTTAACTGATTGTAGCTTCTCCAAATTTGAATACGTATCCGCTTGTGGATTTTTGTCCTTTAACGTCTGTAGTCCAATTTGCATCGGCATATCCAACAAGTTTTGAATTTCTATTAAGTCCAACACAAAACTGTAGCTGTTGAGTTACTTTGAAAGTACCCTAAAATGCGTTTTACTTCGTTCCAATTACGGTGAGTAGGACAGGATACTTTTCTGCTGAGAATTGAAACAGCTAATGCTATGCTAAGTTAGTCAATACCTTTTTGATACATTTCATTGCCGTCTAAAAGATCATCATCCGTTGTTGGGTTTTTGAAACATCCAGTATCCAAAGGTATTTTAAACGTATTCGCATCTCATATATTGAGGGTACCAAGTATTTTTCCCTATGTATTTTTCTTGAAAGAATGTCTATACTTGACAGAACGCCCGAAATTGAGCTCAAGGGTAAACTGATGAGCATTCCTGGAAGTCCGAGTATTACGGCTGAATTGTTTAAGGGGTGAAATGCAACTATCTAATTCGACAGAATATTGTTTGTAAAAATATCTATAAAACAACGAAAGGCATGAAAAATTGCGGCGGTGTTCTAGCGATGTAACTGCTTCAATTATAGTTCTGTCGCCTATCATTTTTAGAGCCCTTTTTTGAATCCTATCAAAGAGATTTAAACTTGTTTTAGGGCCACCTGCCCAGATATGCGAATTATATTCATGATTTGGACGGATGAAAGCTTTGTAGATTATAGCCAAATCAGAGGACTTAAAACATTTCTTGCATCGTCGGAGAAATTGGTAGCACCTGGCAGCATTTTTGGCGATTTCGAATATTTGACCATTCCATAAGAGGTGATCTGTAATACACATACCGAGTACTGATAGCTGATTGGTTTCCTGGATGCAAGTGCCACTCATAGATAGTGGCATCGGGGGGGGGGAGGGTGTGGGGTGCGTTACGTTTTAACGACAGGAGACAGCATTGAGTTTTCGAAGCATTAAATTCTAAATTAAATTTTAACGGCAGGAGACAGCATTGTGTTTTCGAAGCATTAAATTCTATACGGTTTTTGATGTCGTCGGCGAAACAGTTTAATGTATTAGAAGTGATAGACTAGAGATCATTTATGAATAAAAGGAAGAGAGTCGGAGACAAAGCGGAGCCCTTGGGGCACCAGCATTTATTTATGAATTTCAGACTTGAAACCATCCAATACAACTTGTATTGAACGGTTAGAAAGGTAATTTCTAATCCAACGAAGAAGAGATTCATCAATACCAAGCACGCATTTTCGATAAGAGAGCTTGGTGCCAAACTCTATCAAATGCTTTTGAAATATCAAGTTCAATAATCTTACTTTCTCCAAAACTATGTAAAAATTTGATCCACTGTTTGGTGAGATGAACTATGAAATAACCAGTGAACAGTGGCTACGAAAGCCATACTGTCGGTCATCAGCGTTTTCATGACCTTGAAAAGAAGGGACGTATGTGGCATAGAAGTACTTTCTTAAACCAGGAATGTTGCTAAAATCCACCCTGAATTCACCCAACATTCTAATTTTCAAAACTAATTAAACACAATTCGGACAGTTACCTATAATATATGTATATTTATATATACTTTACATTTCACTTTTCAATTAGAATTCCAATATACAACTTCAAATTTCCCATGTCAGTAATTTAAACATGTTTTCTAATATCTGTTATTAAATTCTGTTCTTTTGAAATAACCAGGATATCATCAACATAAACAAGTATGTATATAATTTTGTCACCTTTGCCTTTTACATACAAACAACTATCAGCTTTACACCTTCTGAATTCAAAGGTAATTAGAATCAAATTAATCGTTTGATTCCAACATCTCTCTGATTGTTTGAGACCATATATACTTCTATTCAATTTACATACCTAATTTTGTTGTTTCAAATAAATTTAATTTTCTAGGTTACCATTCAATAATGCAGTCTTAACATCTATGTATTGTACTGTCAAGAGTTATCTGCTTCGCCACTGAGAAAAACACCTGGTCTTAGTCCTGACCATATTTCTACGAAGAACCTTTAGCCACAAGTCTTGCCTTTTTGATTCATCAGCTAATGTTTTGATCTTAAATATCCATTTACAGCTTATAATATTTCTACCTTTCGGTAACTCCACCAACTCCCAAGCATTGTTTCCTTGCATAGCCTGCAGTTCTTCTTCCATGGCACATACATACCCATTGCGCACTGTCAGAACTTTCCAATGCTTCCATATAAGTTGTGGGTTCATCCGGGTTAGCTGTTTTAAAGCCCTATCTCTTAGGAGGTACGCCTTTGTTGGTTCTTGTTGATTTTCTTCAGAATAGTAAATGCTTCCATCTTCTGATAACTGTTAATCAAAATCAACATTATTTTTATCTTCAACAATTTCTTTATTTTCAATATTTTTTTATTATTTTATCAAAGTCTCTACATTTTAAAGCTAGAAAAAAAATATCTTACTGGTCCTATGCGGGCACTCTAAGCTAATACATTATCTTATAACTACTGCCTTTCGGCCTAAAAACAATATTAATACTAAATAACAATAACTTAATATAAATCATTATTTTTTTAATATAAAATTTAAAACTAAATAAAAAAACCGAAACCCATTATAATACTTAAGCTAATCAAAGCCAATAATTCTTCTTAAAACTACTTTTTTTTTGTATGTGTATAGTTTTTTGGTGCAACCCTGACTGTCCATAAAATAATCCTTAAACCTATGAAATTTGGCAAAGACCAAACGCCCTACACAAACTTAAATGACATTCTCAATTTGAAGCCACCAAAACTGGTTCTCCGGCCTCACTCTATTTTTGCGGTCCCTATCGGAAACAATGTTTTTGAACCGAAATAGCTCGGCTTCGTCCAGTGCTAGGACGGGGTAGTAAGCCCCCAAATTAAAGCTGTTAGTCGACGACATCGCTCTCGCAATGTGACCCCCAACAAGCTTCAGCAAGAAATTATCAATACTGTTTATGTGGGTTCTGTTGTAAAATGTTGGAATAGTAATGTTTGAACTCTGATTCTGGTGTTCTGTGTAGTCCAAGGCAACGTCACAGACATTGTCGCTTAAATGCACGAATCTTTTCCATTTGAGATGGGGCCACGTTAATCTTAGTTTTAACCATTTTATTAATAAATAGCTTTAAACATAAATGTCTACAAATATGGGAGGTTTTTTTGCTGGACCCTGTACAAGGACTGATCCAACTAGATGCCAAGAAACTTTACTGCACTTTTATTCACCAGTGGCTGTCGATTTGGCCCAAATATCACTAGATTTTGCCTGTTCTTTCTCGTATCCCTTGAGGATCCATACAGCGCAGTCCTGAACAGAACAGTTTCGCTTCTCTGAAAGTTGATTTTCAACTTCCAGTCATCGCATTATTGCTGAATCTTGTTGAAGTCACCCTGAAAAAGTGTGTTGATAGCTTCAGTTTTTGAGGCCGTTCTTTACGCAATTAGGTCGTCGTCGGCGTATGCTATTGCCTAAGTCAGACTTGCTATCAGATCACTGATGTAAATGCTGAACAAGATCGGCGATTTAACCGCTCAATGTTGAATTTTTAATATCAAAGATTTTGGTAGATGTTAGATTAGAAATTTTGATAATAAACCAGACGTTCTAACCATAAGGTGCCGAAGGACTTCTCCAAGTCAACCACTGGATATCAGAAACTGGATATCAGCATGAATAGTGTCATGTCCCGCCATATAGCCGAATTGATTATCCGGAATTATTTTGTTGTTCTCAGCCCACTTGGACAATATCTTACTGATGCTCAGCAGAAGACTTATCGTTGTGCTTTCCCTTTTTCGGGAGCGGATGTACCAAAGCTGTCTTCCAACTGACCTGATAATATGAGGTATAAATGCCCACAGCTTCCTGAGGTAAATTTCGTAGCACAATGTCGGATATACCATCGACATCTGCTGAATTCTTTTTTTTAATGAATCGAAGATAAACTGGAGTTCTATCTTCGTGCCTACTAGGGTATTAGTCCCGTTCTGTTTGGCGATGATGGCATTTGCCAAGTTTTTGTAATTGAACCTGGTAAAACCGGGGTTCTCGGATTGCCACTGTGTTATGTCGTATACAGGTAGAAGTGATGCTGCAGGGCTCTATTCTCCAAGTCGTGATTAAGGCGAATGTTAGGATTAGCCTTGTATACTTGCTGGAAAGCAGCTCCACCGCTTCTGCTTTCTCCAAGCGATTGTCGACAGCAAAAAAGTCATCGTCTAAGACGGCGTCTCCTTTATCTATTCCTGCTGTCAGAAGTTCGTCTCTGTCCTTTGTCGTCCTCTGAAGCCTAAGACAAGCAAGGTCGTTCTGTTCATTTCTTCTCAAGATCTTGTTTTTTCGTAAACATGCTCTGGTCACTAGAATTAACGGCTCGAATTTTCTTGTGCCAGAACAAATTAATATTTAGTTTATAGTTTTCTTTGATTAATTTGCTTACGTTTTTTATCGACTATTTCAATGTCCTAATCTCCCGATTGTTTGGGTCTATCTCGGTATATGTCAAATTCCTGTCAATTGGTGGAGAAGGGGATATGTTTCTAGACCGAAATTCTGTCGCTAAAGTGTTGGTGAAGTGCGGCCACTGAACCTTACTATAATTGTAAGAGTGCACCGGCAAGTATTCCTCCAACTCCACAAGCTCGGTGGCGAGTCCGCAGTGGGCACTGCCGCACTCGATCATTCGTATGCAGTTTATTGGTCTTTGACCCACAGTCACGGTTATTGTCAGTCTTGAGTTTATTAGCAAAAGATCTTTAAGATTTCTATTTAATTTCCCCAATATGCATGTTTCGCATTTAAATCAACGCCCGTGAGATAAAAGTTCTCTTCCGAGTTCAGTTGCAAGTACTTAATAAGTTTTTTTGTGCGAACAAAACTCGTCTTTATGATTTAAACTCTGATTAAAAGTCTGGATCCAACCTGCAGTGATGCTTGCGATGCAGAAAACATTGTGTCATATGTAATTCAAGAGTTTCGGTTTGAACATAAAAGAGTTCATTTTCATTAACTTCTAAAGATAAAATTCCATACAAATTTAATTATAAATTGATTTTTTTTTCATACACTTATGTTATCCTCGTTGTATCTACGATACAACTTCTTCCACGAAATAAAGCATTCATACCAAAATTTTCATTTGAATCTCCAAAAAAATACTTATTCAATCTCATAAATCCTCTCGAATTCCCTCTTGAATTTCCAATTTTCCATTTTATTCAGATGAAAGGGATCTATTTCAATGATATACCTATGCTTTGAAATGCCTTTGAAAATAAATAAATATACTTATAGCCTACATAATAAATAAATTTTATTTGTGATCCTTATACAGTCATCTCCTTACCCTATGCCTTAAACTAAAATGTGTATGAAAAGACGATTTCAAGACCTATATAGAGCATATAAAAAATTCTTATTATATGCAAAAGACTTCCTCAATATCTCCATCTAAGTTATACATGTGTGTAGTTCTATAAAATTTACTCATTCAGTCAATCACTTAAGTTCTTATATCCTATATTTTTGTCTGTATTTGTGATATTTTATTTTGCAGAGTTGAATGTTTTGTTTTGGTTCCATTCTGGGAATTTAAATAGGAAATGTTTTGCTAAAAGGATACTTTAATGTAAGGACGATTGGTTTTATGTAGATTTTATAGCCACACAAAGATTCGATTGACAATAGAGCTTATTATATGGAATTATGAAGCCGTTGCTGTCATGGGTTCTCGAGGAGGGTATAATTTATTTTCGTCTGAAAATTCAAAAAATGCTTACCAAAATTATGTCAACATCAAATATAATGGAAATATGCCTACGCATAAATCATAAATTGATTCATTCAATAGGTCTACAGGTCGATTTTACAATCTGTTGAAAATGTTTTTAGTATGAGACACCACACTAGTGACAATATCAGGATTCTTTTTCCTTCCAATTATGCTAATTGTTCATCCGAAGTTACTCTAAAGTTTGTAACAAATGTTATCGTATTTGGGTATGGATAAAATAGTATAATTGGCATGAGTGGCAAATACTTCTGAAATGATTCAAAATTTCTCATGAAAATATTATTATTATCACCCAAAAGTTTATAATCTCCAGAAGCCTTATTATACAACAGGCGGATATTTATGTTTTTAAAAGGAAGTGAGGGTTTTCACATTCTCTATAGAACACAGCAGTACACTTCTTTCACTTAAAAAACAAATGGACACAACAATTTCTGTAGCATCAAAAAGTTGTATCTTAAACAAAAACACGTAACCATAATAATACGCTTGATTGTTTAAAAGCTTTTTCTATTTCGAGAAAATAGGAATTAGTTATAGCGCCAGAAATCATGAGGAAGCACTTTACAAATTTTAATTTTAAATGGTGTCGTTTATCATTCAGGATAGTATTAAAAATCTATATTAAGTTATATTATATTAAGAGTTTTTTTTGGTTTAATTTTCTAGCTTTGAAAAATATTTAAGTGCTTTTTTAATTGTTTTTTTTTTTTGTATGGCGTAAACTAAATTTGGCATTATTTTTGTGAAAACGAATTGTGTATTTGAACAATATTACACCTCAAACATAAATACAATTATAAATATGGTATCGTTTTTCATCAAATGAAACCTTAATTATGAAAATCATTTTTTAAAAAGTATTAAAGATAAACGTTGAACAAATATTTATTATGAGCATTTTGTTAAACGAAGCAAAAAAAGATACTGTTCTTTTGTTTTCTTAATTCATATTCTCAAAATTAAACATCTTCTATTTCCTTCCTTACTTAAAAAGTCCTTGGAATTAATGTTAGCCAAACGAAAAGAAAAGCATGGTCTTATAGGAAGTTTCCAATCAGTTGATAAACAAACCTAGTTCTTAGCTTTGTAACTTTTAAAAAACTTGTGTTTCATTTAACTTCAACTACGTAAACAAATTTCATTACTATATATGTATAAAATTCATCTAAATAATCGATAAAGGATGTTTCCTGATGGCACATTACATTTGGAAGTAAATTTAATTTGCGGTTCGGTCAGTGCCTTACATTGATTACCAGTTCAACTGATTATTTCGTTTTCAACTGAGGGTAACCACTCTATTTTCCTAAATCTATTACAAGGTTTCACGTAATTAAATGAATTAACATGTGAATGGAAAGGTAAAGGATAAGTTAAATTCATTAAAACTGTGGCTTGGTTTTGTAAGTGAAATAGTACGACCACAGTGAGAGAGGTGTACTGTTTGCTTTGAAAGTGATAGATTGACATTTTCTCGTTTATTGGGTGCAAACGACGATACATTATGATTCATTGTGATAGTCTAACATTTTCTCAGGTTTGAATTAAATTATACAATAGCCAAACAAAGTTTGGAGTTTGAATTTTATGTGAATCAAATAAATAAGTCATAAAGGGTTGATCTGTATGTTAATGTTAATGTTAATGTTAATGTTAATGTTAATGTTAATGTTAATGTTAATGTTAATGTTAATGTTAATGTTAATGTTAATGTTAATGTTAATGTTAATGTTAATGTTAATGTTAATGTTAATGTTAATGTTAATGTTAATGTTAATGTTAATGTTAATGTTAATGTTAATGTTAATGTTAATGTTAATGTTAATGTTAATGTTAATGTTAATGTTAATGTTAATGTTAATGTTAATGTTAATGTTAATGTTAATGTTAATGTTAATGTTAATGTTAATGTTAATGTTAATGTTAATGTTAATGTTAATGTTAATGTTAATGTTAATGTTAATGTTAATGTTAATGTTAATGTTAATGTTAATGTTAATGTTAATGTTAATGTTAATGTTAATGTTAATGTTAATGTTAATGTTAATGTTAATGTTAATGTTAATGTTAATGTTAATGTTAATGTTAATGTTAATGTTAATGTTAATGTTAATGTTAATGTTAATGTTAATGTTAATGTTAATGTTAATGTTAATGTTAATGTTAATGTTAATGTTAATGTTAATGTTAATGTTAATGTTAATGTTAATGTTAATGTTAATGTTAATGTTAATGTTAATGTTAATGTTAATGTTAATGTTAATGTTAATGTTAATGTTAATGTTAATGTTAATGTTAATGTTAATGTTAATGTTAATGTTAAACTCCTACTCTTTACAATGCCTGAGCTACTTATATCGTTGAATTAAATGAACACTGAAGCTGAAGGATCAGACTGTATTCCTATAGAGTTTTACAAGAATTCAACTAACGAATTTTCGGAATACATCCTTGTTAATCGAGGAGACCTGTAAAAATTGTATTATTTGTTAATGACAGATGTTTTTGTTGACAACCCGGTGAAACTTCAGCTTCAAGTAAATAAGTTAAGGTGTTTTGCGATTTATGGGATCTAAAAATAGAAAAATCAAAAAAAAAAAAAAGATATTTAGAAACTCTAGGTCTGGCAGAAACTCTAAGACCTGTACATTAGATGACACCAGTATCGAAGTTGTCCATGAATTTAATTACCTGGGTTTTGTTATTTCGCGTAATTTGAGTATCAGTCCTCATATATGTAAAAGTCAGCAGTTATTTCAATATGGTCACAATTTTTTTCGCAGTTCTTTGTGGACAAAACGTCAATTCAAAGCGTTAAACGCCACAATTAACACCTGTTTCTGATATGATAACGAAGTCTACGACTATCAATGGATGAAGGATATTGACAAAAATCAAAAAAAAAAAATGTCTTGAAAAGAGTATTCAAATTACACTCGAATACTCTAAACTATGATATCTACGTTGAGTCCTGTTTACCTCTAATTTGTGTACAATTTAAGCGACTTTTTAACCAAAGTTATTAAAAGAGCTGACAACAACTTTATTCTTTTTTCAATTCTCACAGTCTCAATCAATGTTGAAGAATGGCAAAATATTTTGTATCAGTGCATTGCAATAGTAGACGAAAAGAAATATCTGATGCACATTGATAAGGCTAGTGAGTCTACCTCTAGGGGCTTCTACCTGAGCGTCGGACTTGTCGAGTTGTAGAAGCTGATTAAGGTCAATGATTCTCGGGAATTATTTCTCCAGAAGAGCCCCTTACCGCCTCCTACGTCGGCTTTGTGCTACTATGCTGGCTGATGGCTCCTTATTCAGTGACTTTATGGAGGTAGAAATGGCGATCTGAAAGCAACCTAGCCTGAGATTCAATTAGCGCTGTAGTGCGCCGTTTTGATACCAAAAGCTCGTTTGACCTTTGATTGAAAGGGATAGATTTATAGAGAATCTTCATAGCGATTATGTTAGAGCCATTTTGTCGCATTGAGAAAAAAGATTAGGTCTCTAATCTTTGTCTCAGATAGCTCATCAAGTTCGAGAAAGAATGCTATTCCAAAGTATTTCATTATAGTGTTTGCCAAAACAGGACATTTGCAGAGGAAATGGATTATCGTTTCACATTCTCTTTGGTCACTACAGCTACGGCAAAAGGTGTTGTAGGAGATACCCAACTTCTCCGCATGAACTCCTATAGGCCAATGTCCGGTACAAACCGCAACAATACTGGCTTGCAATCTTGCCTTGGCCTGCATAGAAGATCGTTTGTACGGGTTTTATTATAGGTGGGCCATATCTTCCTAGATATAATGCAGTTGGGTAAATTGCTCCACCTTCGGTTTGATTCAGTTTGGTAGATAGAAAAGATTTTACCCTTCATAGCACCAAGAGGAATGTTAACCATTTCCGGAAGTGAGCTATAAAGGGCCGATCCTTGCCTGGCTAGCTCGTCAGCCCGTTCATTTCCCACGATACCCAGATCAGGGTGACACCGAGGTTAATATTCAGGTTCGCAAGCTCATCGCGACATTGCTGTACCAATTTAGATGAGGATATGGCCGAGTTAATGGCTTTGACAGCTGCCTGACTGTCTGTAAAGATAGCCACATTTCGGCTTTGGTTTAGGTTTTGTTTAAGTATCTTACATGCCTCCCTTATTGCCAGCAGTTCAGCCTGAAAAACGTTAGCAAAGTCAGGAAGCCTAAAGGATTTGGCTATATTTAGAGACTCAGAAAAGATCCCAGAACCAACACCGCACTCCACCTTTGAGCCGTCAGTAAAGATGGTTGTGTTGAAACCTATCGACACGATGTCATCCTCTCAATCTTTTCTGGATGGGAAAATAACCTTAAAACCCTTACTGAGGCTCAAAGTAGGAGTGCAGTAGTCAGTGTCTACCGAGATAATATCTGAGGGAATCAATTTCGTTGTGTTGCTGTGACCATAAGGTTTTGACAACCAGCTGTTTGATTCCTTCAGCCTGATAGCGCTGCAGAAAACTATATATTTAATAAAAAGGTCGATTGGTAGAAGATCCAAAATAACGTTTAAGGCGTCCGTTGGGCAAGTGCACATGTCTGTCAATACCCTGTTTCCTTCCTGGGACGCTTATGGCTTAATTGCTGTTCGTCTCTCCTTTTCCAAAGCATATCACTCCCTTCAACTTCCCAATTGGGCTGGATCTAAGGTGTTATACGAACCGTGCCTATGATCAGCCAGGCTGAGGGCCCAATTTCTAAAAATAGCTCAGTCGTTAACGGAGTATCCGGATACCAGGCGACCTCAGGATTAGATAGCTTTATTTGTGTAAGCGAATCTTTGCACAGATGGACCCCCCCTTTACTTCGCCTACTAGTGGGAATCCAAATGTATAAACAAAAACAAAACCCGAAGCAAAAACGTCAAACCGGTACCGGTACTCTAGCTACACCGGGCAACGTCGGCTGTCAAAAAACAATCTCTCACCTCCTATGCACTTGCCCTGCTCTTTCACTCAGACGCAAACTTCATTTGGGTGACAACTCTTTTGATAATCCCAATGAACTACGAGTAGCTAAAAAGGATATCAAATGTCTTCTTCGCTTTATAAAAAGCTAAAAAGGGTTCGACTAGTAAGAAGTAATTCTCTAGATTCATGTGGTATCACAATGGGCCTTTCTTATCAATCTTTAAATCTAAATCTAGGTGAAAATAATTATTTAGAAGGGACCTTTCGAAGTGGTATTAAGAATTTTCGTGGCTTGTAAACTTCAATCAAAATGAAAACGTCTATCATTTCTTAACGATTACTCCAATTTTGCAATAAATTCCCAGAATTTATTGATTTCAATAAAAGGTTATCTTTTGTATAACGAGTTTATCAGTGTCCTCAATAGGGAGTATGATTGTAAGTTGCTGGTTTGAATTTTTCGTAAGTAATACGTAATGTATAGAATTTGGTATTAGGTAAACTAAAAGCTCTTATGAACTTTCGAATAAACGAGGAACTATGTAACTCGAAAGTAGAATTCAAAACAAGGCAAAATCGAAAATAATCACTCTACGTTTTGATATGGTTTGCTGTGCACGTCAGTGTTCTTGTCACCACCAGAACTTCAATGAACGATAGTTCTTAACAAAACTATGTATTTTTCATTAAGAATGCGTTCAAATATTCTACCGTATACATATAGATAGGGTCCGCTAAATAACTTCTTTTTTTTTTTAAATGCTATAAACACATCCAGTGTAGCTTCGGCTTTGTGGCACGTAATGCCGTCCTGTTGAAACCAAGTTTTGCGAATATTCTCCACCTCCTTTTGTGAACAAAAATTCGTTTAACATGGCCCGATAACGATCGCCATTGACTGTAACAGCCACTCCTTGCTCATTTTCGAAGAAAAATGGCCCAATTATGCCTCTGGACCAAAATCCGCACCAAACAGTGACTCGTTTTGGGTGTATCGGCTAGTCAATGTATGCCTAGGGTATTTCTGTGAACCGCCAAGATCAAAATGAGCTTCATCTGAAAAGACATGGGCTAAGTGTAACCATTCACGAAATAAGCAATAGTTTAAAAAAACGTTCTCTTGCGGACCCTATACCTTCAAACCTTTTCTCACTCAGCTCCATTGTTTTGGAATTATCTCTTATTCTTCTGCTTTCATTTTCCTCGTACCTCTCTTCATTCCATTGCAAATTAAACCAAATTCCAACGGTGTCCATTTTTTTATAATTATTCTTGTCCAAAAATTTGATGTTTTTTTTTTTGATTTTAAAAACTGTCAAACGATTCGATACACGTTCGAAAGTAGAAATTTGTTTAAAAATAAGTTGGTATAACCGGAATTCCATTCTACTTTCATACGTAGTACGATTTGAAAGTAGAATCGGAAATGAGTTTCGAATAGAATCAAAAAAAGAATCGAATTACATAGTAGGGGCCCTGTGTTTAAGATCTTCCAATTTTTGTCTGTTTAACCATAGGTTTTAAAACTGAAACAAATATTTAAAACAGTCAAATTTTTTATATTTCTTTCACATAAAAGCAATGAGTAGAAAATTGAAATTATTCATTGCCTAATTTAGTATAGAATGTTTAATTTACTGAACTTTGTAATCTCTTAATCTAATCTATTTTTAGAAAGCTGGAAAGAAATCCGTTTTCGGTTGTTTTCAAAGGGACATATTTTAAAAACCTGATGCTATAGAAAAAATTAAGGGTGTGATTCGGAGTAAGGACATTTTAATTGTTTTGCTTGTGGTACATAAAAAGAAGATATTTTGTGGAATGGTGTCTTTTTATTTTGTTAAAATTAAACAATGTTGTAACAATATTCATAACATAATCACGAGTAAATCTAAAGGGTCTACCACGATATCTAGAAATTAATTATCTAGAAAGTAAAAATCTTGAATATGAAAATCTCGAAAACAAAAATCTAGAATGGAAAAAATCTCGAAAACAAAAATCTCGAAATGCCAAAATCTAGAAAAAAAAATCTCGAATGCAAAAATCCAGAACGCATGTTTGAATTTTTGATTCAATGTTTAAAATTCGCGCGAATTTTAAACATTGCCTCAAAAATTCAAACATGCAGTCTGGATAACTTACTTCTCTTAACAAACTTTAAGTTGACAAGTAACATGCACCTTTCCTATTGTTTGCAAAATTTTTTTTTTCTTGCTCAGAAAATAAAATATTGGGTAAACTGATGTATTTGTGTTTTATTGACTTTTAAGTGTTAAAATACAAAAAAAAAATCTCGAATTTATATTTTTTTTCGAGATTTTTTTCTAGGTAGAGTCTTTCGAAATTTTTGTTAATTCTGGATTTTTGTGGATTCGAGATTTTTGCGTTCTAGATAATTTTTTTTACTTTCGAGATTTTCGGCATTCGAGATTTTTGGCATTCTAGATTTCGTCATGATCCCAAATCTAAAATATTAGAATGAGTTTTTTTCGAAATTTTTAGAAAATTGTACGCACTTCAGGAGAAAACGAAATATTGATACAAAAATCCTCTTTCTAACATATCAGCTATTTAAATCTATTTTTATAAAATAAAAATCTAATAAGTTAATCATAAAAACTATTCCATAATATTTCCTAGAGTGCCAAAAATGTTTGCTTTTGTTGTGAGATGAATGAAAACAAAGTAAATTATTATTTCTACGGTGGAAAATTTTATGTTATTTTCAAATGATGTAGCGATAAATTTTACTATCTTTCTAAGATAAAACAGAACACTGTGTTCATAAAATACAATTTTGTAAAAAGAATTTAATTTCGTGAAATATTGGGTGGAGGACAGGGACCAATTAATTGTACTAATGTACCGCACCAAACAACAATTATCTCTTTATGGTTCCCTCTAAATCATAATAAACTGGTTATGTTTTATCAAGTTTAAAAATGTTTCAATTTAAATAAAATTCCATACAAAGATGTGCCAACTCCAGATTCTGTCTTTCGCTCTCGATGGAAGAGGCACAACAACAGGCCTAACGTTGACTTTTGAATTTGGATTCCTCCAAACCATTTGAGTCAAAGAGTCGAGTCGTTATTCCCTTATCGGCCATATATATGTATAAAAGATGAACGATTCTCTCTGCCATATTCATTCGAAGACATCTCCATCGCCACGACATTTGACACCACCCACCATACTTCCACCGCTATATAACTCTCAAAAATGTACTTAAATCGTGTCCTACAGAGCACCTTATGACACTGACACAGTATGTACCGCCATGAAATTATAGCACTTGCAGTAATATCATCACTTGTCTTCCATATCTTTCAAGAACACACATAAATTCCTGTATAAGAGTGAAGCCCTGTCCCAAGGACCCTTTTTTGTTTTCGTTTTCATCTCATTTTACAGAATGTAAATTGTATATTTTCAAGGCAATTCCTGGAATACTCTATACTGCCATTTGTTCATCTGAGGAATCATTTTGAAATATTTCAAAAATATTTTACTAAATTTTGTAAGCAAATTCAAAAAGAGAATACCTTTGTTCATTTGTGTATTGATATTTTTGTTTGGAAAATGAATGCATGCAAATAATTTGTTTCATAAATAAAATCATTGTGATGTTTTTGCAGGCAACATTTTTTTCAAGAATTGTGCTTAAAAAACTTCGTGATTATTTGGAACTATATTTCGAACAAAAAAATAAAGAAAAGTACGAGCAATTTACATGCATACATACATTATGTACTGTACATTTTTATTGTGTAAATATTTGGGAAAAAATAAAATACCGACCTAATGTTTTGGCCTGTTTATCAAACCAACGTATTTGATTTGTATGTCAAAGTCAAAGTCAATTTAATAATTTTAAAACTGATACGACTCATAACTATTTAAGTTCCACATAAGTAACTAAGTTCTGCTCAATGGTTTGCAAAGAATTCAACGTTTCACATAAATGCACCTAAGTGAAACTTATTTTATGGGTAGGAAATACTAGGGCATAAAATCTTAAGTTGCATTTAGGAGAATATGTTGTGTGATGACATTTCAGGAAATAGTTGTGCTAAAATAACAAGTTCTTTCTTAAAACTTAAGCAAAATAATTAAAATTAATTTGGTATTGCCCGATTTGTTGGAAGATGATGCGTGGAGGTTCTTGAATTGATTGAAGTTGGTGTCCCCCGTCAAGTTTACGATAGGAATGAGTACTTTTTTAGTTTTGATGAATTGGCCTTCTACAAAAGATTTTGCTTGAATAAAAATATGACTATCCATGTATTAGAACAAATAAGGAAGGATCTAGAAGAGCCGTAGAACAGGATTGATACATGACTCTTATAACAAATAATTGAACAAAATGTTTCGTCTTCTAGAAATAATTGAATTGCACCCATAAAACAACTATTGGTTGTGAGAAATGACATTTTTTAAACAGAAATATAGTACATAGATAATTAAAAATTAAAATTGCGAATACGCAAGCGTGTCCCAATATTATTTGTTGTTTAATTTGGTATGATGAAACAATGTATGAGAGTGTATAACAGTTTGGAAATTGGAATGAAAAGGTTTTTGAAGAAGCTAGTAGGTTGATGCATACTTTCAGGGTGACATCTTTTCGGAATTGTTTTGTTTTTTTGAATGCATTCATGTAATTTAGTTAAAGATCGTCGTATAACGATAATGATCATGACGAACACAATTCACAATAAAAAAAAAGGAAAGAAATTTACGTGAAGGATGAGGAGTGGGTTTAAGAATTGTTAAAGGAAAAAAATGTAAAAATGGAAGAAGTGGGATTTGAACCCGAGGAGTCTGGTAGTGATGATAGGATCCAGCGTCGAGACCACTAGACCATGGTCAAGGACATCGAGAAAAAATCAAAAATGAAAGTATAAGGCAAAACACTTGAAGGAGCAACCTTAAGGATGTAGAAAATAAAAGAAAAACAAAAGAGAAAAAGTAAAAAGGAATCGTGATCGGTAACTAATACAAAGAAAATCATTAGTATTGGTTTCGTGTGGTCTTGCGTGTTTTCTTAAATTTCAAGAATTTTGACTAAAATTACTAAATTATATCACACTTATGTGAAGAAAAATCCATTATTCAATCCTGAAATGCAATTGAATTTTTCTAAATAAAATATAGGGTACAAGAAGTAAAAAAACAAAGACCGGATCCACTTCCATCTTTAAATGCCCAGTTTCGTCGAATAATTTCGACAATAGAAAAGCCGAAAAGGGCCAGGACAAATCGTTCATTTGGTTCCTGGTGCGCGACGAGATAATATCACAGTGTAAGCTTTAAGAAAAAAGTAGTAAAAAAAAAAAAAAAAAAAAATTTTTAAGTGAAGTTTTACCTGCAACTGCAGAAAAATTAAGATTGAAGATAATAACATCATTAACTTCACATTTTTTTTAAAAAAAAAGGTACATATATACTGCAGAGAAAGAAAGACAAAAAGATGTGAAATAATAATAATAATAAAAAAAATTCTTTTCTAATATTGTTTTTAAAAAGAAAAGTGATCAACAAGACCCATAGTCTAGTCGCCACGAGGGACCAGGAATTTTAAGGGCTGACGGGATTCGAGCTAAAGAAACGCCACTGAACTATTTGGTCAAAGAAAGCCCATAAAAGCCAAGAAAATCATCGTCGAAACTACCTCGACCATCACTCGACACCAACAACAATCAAAAGGTCAAAATAACCATCCATCAATCCATCCGCAACAACAAGAACATCCAACCAGGTATCACCAAAAACAACACTACATCCACCATCCGCATCCAAAATCCGCATATACACCAAAACCAGCAAAATCATACAACCATCCACACATTCCATTCATCCACATCAGCAACATCATACGACCACATCAGCAAAAGTGCACAACAGAAATAGCAAAATCATACGACCATCCACATTCACTCCATTTGTAACAGCAGCAATATACAACCTTCCACACACGCACAAAATCTAACAGCAAGTTTGTACGACCATCTATACCATACTTCATTTACCAACAAAGTCCAGAATTTAATCAAAACCACTCATAAAGCTAAGTACCAGGTTATCTTATTTTATGTTATCTATTTTTATCTTATTATTGCATTTTTTTTGTGTTTATGTCATTACATAATATGTAAGAATTAGAGAAACTAAAGTAAAAAAAAAATTAAAATTTTAAAACAAAATATCAAACTTAAATATAAAAAAAAAAATCAATTAAACTAAAGTAATTAAATCAAATTAAAAAGAAAATTAAAGCAATTTTTCAATATATTAAATTCAATCAAATTTAAAATCTCATTGAAAATAGGTACATTTTATCGTTCAACGACCATTACTTTGGATTATATGCTTATCCTCGAAGCGGTGCACCACCTCGACGGCTAAAACAACAAAAACAAAATCCATTGATCACCACAATAACAACAAGGTTACATTTTTTATAATTCCATAAATTTGAAAAGCTCGGTAAGTGATTTTTGCTTATTTAAATTTGATCGTGAATTTTATTGTTGGAAATTGCTTTGAAACATATACGCTCAATATATACATAGTTTGAGAACAAAACAAAAAAAAACTGAAAATTACAAGTAAAATTGCCTGAAAGTAGGCAATAAGAAAATAAAAGAAAAAATATATTGTCTAAAAGTAGGCTTTTGTTATCAGAACAGAAATAAATTTGTTTAACTAATTCTCCTAAAATAATCCTAAAAATAAACGAAGAAACAATAAAAAAGAATACAAAAAACGAAGAAATTAAAAACGAATATAAAAACAATACATTTATGTTAATAGTTTTATAAAACTCATACAATAACATACAATTTAGTAATAGATTTTTCATCCTAATTGCACATTATTATTTTTAGCTCATTTTTGTTCTTTAGTTTATAGTTTTTCTCTCCTTTATGTATGCATATTTTATTTATTGTTTTTGGTAAAATAAAAGGGAAATTTATAACGTTTTAAGAAAAAAAAATAATGAATTTCGACTTTAAATTGATAAACAGATGAATTTTACGAGTTAGTAATCTTCATGGATTGCTAAGATATTATTCATAGGGTAAATGTGACCATTTCAGAAAACCTTCGGTAAGTCACCACATATGAAGTTAGGGGGTTACTGCAAACGACATCGAGGTAGCAGTAGCCAAGGTCGTACCACATTATAGTGATGCGTGGGTGGGATATATATACCTCATATGGACATAACATCGCGTCCTTCCTTCTCTAAGGTTGTTTCTTGAAATATTTTTCTCTATCAATCCTTTCAATTTGTCAAAATTCGAATAGTAATTCATTTGTTTTTCTTAAGGATGAATTTAGGGTCCTAAAATTTTTTTTTAGATCCAAATTAATGTGTATTATCTGTGTTTTTATACCTACAACTCGGCATGATTTTACGTTACACACGTTTTGGTATCCCTTGGCAAGAACCCAGCCATTTTCGACGAGCTAAGCCTATTGCAAGCATGCCAGCCAAAGAGATACCGGAACACCCTTCATTCCTGCTTACAGGACTGGACTATAGCTTCCTGTAGACTATAGTTCATAGTGTGAACTTAAAGGATGAAGGGTGAAATCTAAAGGATTCGTTACAGGTGGCGCCCAACGTGGGGCCCGAATTCGTCCTTAAAGAAAAGAAAAAGGATATGCCAAAGGAAAAAAAAAAATGTTTTTTTTTGTATTTTTCGATTTTCGAATTATTTTTGTTAATTTACTTTTGCTGAATCCATTGTAGCTAACAGTTGACGACCAGTGAGTGGATGATTGTGTCGCTGCTCAGTCTGTAGCGCTCAATGTAGGTATAGTGGTTAATTCGTTAAGTGTAGACAATACTTTGTTCATTTGTTAAATTTAATCCGAATTTTGGATTGTTTTGATCTGATTTTTTGCCGTTGAATTTGGATATTTGAATAAAGAAATTTGAAGAGAAATTATAAGTGCTTGTCCTGAAAATATAAAGTTATAGAACTAGTCTTTAGTAGCGAGTACCTTTAACCTTTCAAAAAAAATTTAAAAACAAAAAAAAAAATTTACAAATCTGACTTATTTTTCTTTCAATGGTGATTGTTTGAATTTTGGCAATTTAATAGGATTGAGAGAGAGGAAAAGAGAGAGCATACTGGAGAAGAAAAGTGGTGATAAACCTAAGTTTATGATAAATAAATGAAAAGGTTTTGATTTGGCACATTTACCCTTACACTTTATGATTGATACAACAAACATTTAATTTTGATTTTGTTTTATTATTTATATATTTATATTTTATAGTATATTTTTTTATATATTACTTGATTATATTTTTTTTTCTCTTTTTATTTGTCAAGTTCAAAATTCTTTAGGATAGTGAATTATCCTTGAAGACACTTATCAATACCAGTTTTATTTATGAATTTTCTTTGACATTGGATACATTTTTTTTGAATATCTATTATATTATTCTTTCTGAATTTACAAAACAGAGTTGAAATTTGTGGTGGTAATAGTTAGTTTAATTTTATAAGGATTTTTTTTGCTTTCTTTATTTTTTTTATTATTATTTTTTTGATAGTTCGTAGGATTTTTAAAGAGTGTCTGAATTCAAAACTACAGAATTAGTTAGATTTAATCGTAGATTCAATCCTTTTTATTTTTTTGTCGGATATAATTCATTGATAGAGGTAAAGATGGGTAATGAACGAAGACTGACTTTAGGAAAGTACAGAAAGATACATGCTTTGCGTAGTAATACAAATAGAGGTGCGGGAAATCAAGATGAAAATGTGACGGATCAACACAACAGTGCAACGGAAGGAAATGACAGAGATTCGTTGAATAGAGTGCAAGAAGAAGGTGCGGAGTCTTTGTTGACTCAAGCGGAAAGAAGGATTCGAAGTTTAAACCTTGGGATTTCTCTTGAAAATAGAGACACACAATTGGATGCTGAAGAAAACGAAGATGAGTGTGATGAAGATCAGGTTATAGGAGGGTATATTGAGCAAGTGGTAACGGCAGCAATAGGGATAAATCGCGCAAAAGACATGGAGTTATTTAGGGCGGAGGCAGAACGAAATAGGGTTCACCTAGAAGAACAGGTTGCAAATATCGTGCGTAGGACATTGTCAGCAGTTACTCCAGAAAGGTATAGTGCGGAACGGGGAGAATTATCAGTACCTAGGAGTACCCAGCCGAGAAGAGAACGAACTGACGGTCTTCCACCAATCAACCCAACCATACCGCATAATTCAACGAGAGATGATCGTCCACAGCATGACTCTACAGCCCATCATCATGGCGAGAATCATTCTACAAATGCAAATGAATTTTTGAGACAGCTGAACAACATGTCCTTAAGTGATCCTGTAGAAAGTATGTACCAACCTGCTCAGGCACTTCCACCGACAAAACGATACCATAATTTCCATAAATGGGGGTTGAAATTTGATGGGAAAAGAATGACGGTTGATGACTTCCTTTTTAGACTGAATAGGGTGAGGTGTAGTTACAACGTTTGTTGGGAAGAGATAGTTCAGAACTTTCATCACTTTGTGGCAGAGCCAGTTGAAAGTTGGTTTTGGGTTTATATAAACGCAAACCCAACTGCAGATTGGAACGCGCTACAAACTGCTTTAATAGAGCAATATCGTAGTTTAGAAACGGACTCTGAGCTTTCTCGAAAACTTTTCGATCGAAGACAACAGTCTTCGGAATCTTTCGATGATTTTTATACTGCGATACAACAATTAAACCATAGATTACGAGTACCGAAACAACCTAAAGAGATTGTAGAGTTGTTAAAACTAAATGTCAAGCGACGTATAGGCGAATTGCTAATAACTTTTCATACGAATAGTTTACCTGAAATGGTCTACGTTTGTAGAAAAATTGAAAAATACCTAAACAATTCTCAAGACTCGAGTTCATCTAGAAGTTTCAAACCGCAGTTCCAGCAACCCTTAACAAACCGTAGGAACGTTTCCGAAATAGAGACAGACGAAGTTAGTTTGATCGATCCAAATATAGAAGCCTTCAATTCAGGTAGGGATGTTCGAAACTTCGTATGTTTCAATTGCAAAGAAAAAGGACACACTTACTTCGATTGCCAAGTGCCGCAAAGAAATCTCTTTTGTTATAAGTGTGGATATGAAAACACTACCGTACCGCAATGCCCGCGTTGTTCGGGAAACGAGGTGAAGAACAGTCCCATGTCCAAGGGAAACTGTTCGAAAAATTAGAACCTGGACATAAAAGTGACATTTTTAACCCAAACATTTCTTATGAATCACAGATTCAAACAAAAACTACAAATGAACCAACACATCCAATTTTAATTCTAAAACCCGAACATAGACCAAAGACAATAGAAACAGACAAAATTCAAAAACCTGACGAACCTCGAAAAACGTTACACGAGAGATTAAAAAACTATTATAGAGTTAGGAATAGAATTTTTGACAATCCTGAAGCGAAGACACCAGTCTCTGAAAAGGTGACGAAACTTAGACAAAAATTCAAAAGTAAGAAACAAGAGTTCAAAGCGATAGAAGCTTCGGTATTGTATAATGCGGAAGATCCTAGACCATATGCTACAGTGAAAATTTTTGACGAACAGATGCAAGGTTTGCTTGATAGTGGAGCAAGTATTAGTTGCTTAGGAGCAGGGGGTGTTGATATGTTACGCAAGAAAAATATAGAGTACAGCAAAATATCTCAAAACATAAGAACCGCTGATGGTAAGAATCAGGCTATAGTAGGCAAAGTCTTGGCCAAGATTTCTTACAAAGGTATCGAGAAAGAATTGTACTTATATATTGTACCATCACTTCAACAGAATTTATACCTTGGTATACATTTCTGGAAAGATTTTAATATAGCCCCTGACCTCATCTCAGAGCTTTCGCTGAACACAACGACGTCAAAAGAGTTAGATCCGAATGCCCATGAATTGACGGATGTGCAGTCAGAAACATTAAGGAAAACCATCAACATGTTTCCATCTTCTGCTATTTTAGGCCTTGGGAAAACTTCACTGACGGAACACAAAATTGATACGGGAGATGCAGAGCCAATCAAACAACGTTTTTACCCGATTTCTCCAGCAGTGCAAAAACTGATGTATGAGGAGTTGGATCGTATGCTAGAGTTAGGTGTTATAGAAGAGAGTTCTAGTGCATGGAGTTCTCCAGTAGTTCTGGTTCGGAAGCCAGGAAAGAATCGACTTTGCCTCGACTACAGGAAAGTTAACGCGAAGACGAAGGGAAATGCGTATCCAATGACTCATATAGAGGGTTTGCTATCTCGTCTTCCAGATACTCGTTGGATTTCAAGCATCGATTTGAAGGACGCGTTTTGGCAAATCCCTCTGGAGAAGTCATCAAGGGAAAAAACGGCGTTTACGGTTCCAGGTAGACCATTGATGCAATTTAAGGTCATGCCATTTGGCCTTAAAAACGCGTGTCAGACAATGTGTGAAGTTATAGATAAAGTTGTACCGGTTGAACTACGAGAACAAATATTCCCATATGTAGATGATTTGCTAGTAGTGTCAAGCTCATTCGAAGACCATATAAAACTCTTGAAAGTGTTAGCAGATAGACTTAGGCAGGCAGGTTTAACTATTAACGTTCAAAAGTCCAAATTTTGTTTCAAGGAAGTGAAATTTTTAGGTTACGTGGTAGGCCATGGTTGTATTAAAACGAATCAGGAAAAAATTTCAGCAATAGTTGACTTTCCAGTTCCTAAGACACCAAGACAGGTCAGACGATTTTTAGGAATGGCAGGCTGGTACCGAAGATTCGTCAAAGACTTTTCAACTTTGGCCAGTCCGCTTACGGATTGTTTGAAGAAAGAAAAGAAATTCGAATTTACAGAAGAAGCTGTAAAAGCTTTCGAAAACTTAAAAGCGACATTGACTTCTGATCCTGTTTTAATCAACCCAGATTTTAGTAAGGAATTTATAATCCTATGCGACGCTTCAAACACAGGCATTGGCTGTGTTCTCTGTCAACTCGACGATGAAGGTAACGAAAAACCTATATATTACCATTCACAGAAACTGAATAAGGCACAACGCAATTATAGCGTAACAGAACGCGAGTGTTTAGCAGCAGTGGTCGGAGTTAAAAAGTTTCGAGCATACGTGGAAGGTCAAGCGTTTAAGATAATAACCGATCATGCAAGTTTAAAGTGGCTGATGAGTCAAAAGGACTTAAGCGGTCGTTTGGCAAGATGGAACCTGAAGCTTCAAGGGTTTGACTTCACAATCGAACATCGGAAAGGTTCACAGAACGTTGTCCCTGATGCTCTATCGAGGGCATTTGAAATAGAAGCACTGGACCACGATGTTTCGGTTGGGAACGAAGACTTTGACGCGCTGCACATAGATCTTGAAGACCCCAGTTTTCAATGTGAGGAATACTTAAAGATCATTGACACAGTCAGAAATCAAAAGAACCAGCTACCGGATCTTCAAGTATCGAACAATTTCGTTTATAAGAAGGTCCAACATTGCACAGGTAATCCGTTGGAGGATGACCTTGTTTGGAAGCTCTGGGTTCCGGAAGCCTTAACCGATCGTTTGATAGGATTGGCTCATCGGCCGCCAAGAGCATCGCATGGCGGTATATCGAAAACCTTGTACCGATTACGTACTCGTTTCTTTTGGCCTGGCATGGCAACACAGGTGAAAGCATACATTGCACGTTGTGATGTTTGTAAATCATGTAAAGCACCGAACAGTTCCCTCAGACCACCAATGGGAAAAGCCTTTACAGCAGAGAGGCCATTTCAAATGCTATACATTGATTTCTTAGGTCCTTACCCTCGCTCGAAAACCGGAAACACACATATTGTTATTGCTTTAGATCAACTAACGAAATTTGTCTTAATTCAGCCTTTAAGAAAAGCTACTTCGGAAACGGTAATAAAGTTTCTTACTGAAAATGTTTTATGTCTGTTTGGTGTACCGGAAACAATTCTTTCCGATAACGGAAAACAGTTTACAAGCAAGGAATTTGAAAAGCTCATGGTTTCGTTTGGAATTAATCATGTTAAAACCGCAGCTTACTCCCCTCAAGCTAACGCAAGCGAGAGAGTAAATCGGTCAATTTTAGCAGCAATTAGAGCTTACATCGATCAAGACCAACGTAATTGGGATTTACATCTCCCCTCAATCGCGTGCGCTCTCCGCACAACAATACATTCAGCCACAAATGTATCGCCATACGAGGCATTGTTTGGCCAGCCAATGGTTGAACATGGTGCAGATTACAAACTTCTGAAAGATCTCAACGCTCTTAATAATTCCGAGATTAAAACATTGTCAAAGGCATCACAAATGAACATTTTACACTCACATATTAAAGAATCCTTAGCGAATGCTCACACCAAATATGAGAACGCGTATAATACTCGCAGTAAATCTATCAAATTTTCCGTGGGTGAAGTAGTTTTTAAAAGGAATTTTATATTGAGTGACGCATCCAAGAAAATCAGCGCTAAGTTATCTCCGAAATTTCTGAAAATGAGAATAAAAAAGGTTATAGGAAACAACCTGTACGAACTAGAAGACATGAATGGAAAACGTGTAGGAATATACCACTGTAAGGACATACGAAGATAAAGGTCATATCTCATATGCCCGGCAGTCAGTCTGTGCATGAGTCTCTTTTCTTTTTTGTTTTCTTTCCTGTTCCTTTTACCTCATTAGCTTTCGGAAAAGTAAGCAGGTTTGTGAGAAATGACATTTTTTAAACAGAAATATAGTACATAGATAATTAAAAATTAAAATTGCGAATACGCAAGCGTGTCCCAATATTATTTGTTGTTTAATTTGGTATGATGAAACAATGTATGAGAGTGTATAACAGTTTGGAAATTGGAATGAAAAGGTTTTTGAAGAAGCTAGTAGGTTGATGCATACTTTCAGGGTGACATCTTTTCGGAATTGTTTTGTTTTTTTGAATGCATTCATGTAATTTAGTTAAAGATCGTCGTATAACGATAATGATCATGACGAACACAATTCACAATAAAAAAAAAGGAAAGAAATTTACGTGAAGGATGAGGAGTGGGTTTAAGAATTGTTAAAGGAAAAAAATGTAAAAATGGAAGAAGTGGGATTTGAACCCGAGGAGTCTGGTAGTGATGATAGGATCCAGCGTCGAGACCACTAGACCATGGTCAAGGACATCGAGAAAAAATCAAAAATGAAAGTATAAGGCAAAACACTTGAAGGAGCAACCTTAAGGATGTAGAAAATAAAAGAAAAACAAAAGAGAAAAAGTAAAAAGGAATCGTGATCGGTAACTAATACAAAGAAAATCATTAGTATTGGTTTCGTGTGGTCTTGCGTGTTTTCTTAAATTTCAAGAATTTTGACTAAAATTACTAAATTATATCACACTTATGTGAAGAAAAATCCATTATTCAATCCTGAAATGCAATTGAATTTTTCTAAATAAAATATAGGGTACAAGAAGTAAAAAAACAAAGACCGGATCCACTTCCATCTTTAAATGCCCAGTTTCGTCGAATAATTTCGACAATAGAAAAGCCGAAAAGGGCCAGGACAAATCGTTCATTTGGTTCCTGGTGCGCGACGAGATAATATCACAGTGTAAGCTTTAAGAAAAAAGTAGTAAAAAAAAAAAAAAAAAAAAATTTTTAAGTGAAGTTTTACCTGCAACTGCAGAAAAATTAAGATTGAAGATAATAACATCATTAACTTCACATTTTTTTTAAAAAAAAAGGTACATATATACTGCAGAGAAAGAAAGACAAAAAGATGTGAAATAATAATAATAATAAAAAAAATTCTTTTCTAATATTGTTTTTAAAAAGAAAAGTGATCAACAAGACCCATAGTCTAGTCGCCACGAGGGACCAGGAATTTTAAGGGCTGACGGGATTCGAGCTAAAGAAACGCCACTGAACTATTTGGTCAAAGAAAGCCCATAAAAGCCAAGAAAATCATCGTCGAAACTACCTCGACCATCACTCGACACCAACAACAATCAAAAGGTCAAAATAACCATCCATCAATCCATCCGCAACAACAAGAACATCCAACCAGGTATCACCAAAAACAACACTACATCCACCATCCGCATCCAAAATCCGCATATACACCAAAACCAGCAAAATCATACAACCATCCACACATTCCATTCATCCACATCAGCAACATCATACGACCACATCAGCAAAAGTGCACAACAGAAATAGCAAAATCATACGACCATCCACATTCACTCCATTTGTAACAGCAGCAATATACAACCTTCCACACACGCACAAAATCTAACAGCAAGTTTGTACGACCATCTATACCATACTTCATTTACCAACAAAGTCCAGAATTTAATCAAAACCACTCATAAAGCTAAGTACCAGGTTATCTTATTTTATGTTATCTATTTTTATCTTATTATTGCATTTTTTTTGTGTTTATGTCATTACATAATATGTAAGAATTAGAGAAACTAAAGTAAAAAAAAAATTAAAATTTTAAAACAAAATATCAAACTTAAATATAAAAAAAAAAATCAATTAAACTAAAGTAATTAAATCAAATTAAAAAGAAAATTAAAGCAATTTTTCAATATATTAAATTCAATCAAATTTAAAATCTCATTGAAAATAGGTACATTTTATCGTTCAACGACCATTACTTTGGATTATATGCTTATCCTCGAAGCGGTGCACCACCTCGACGGCTAAAACAACAAAAACAAAATCCATTGATCACCACAATAACAACAAGGTTACATTTTTTATAATTCCATAAATTTGAAAAGCTCGGTAAGTGATTTTTGCTTATTTAAATTTGATCGTGAATTTTATTGTTGGAAATTGCTTTGAAACATATACGCTCAATATATACATAGTTTGAGAACAAAACAAAAAAAAACTGAAAATTACAAGTAAAATTGCCTGAAAGTAGGCAATAAGAAAATAAAAGAAAAAATATATTGTCTAAAAGTAGGCTTTTGTTATCAGAACAGAAATAAATTTGTTTAACTAATTCTCCTAAAATAATCCTAAAAATAAACGAAGAAACAATAAAAAAGAATACAAAAAACGAAGAAATTAAAAACGAATATAAAAACAATACATTTATGTTAATAGTTTTATAAAACTCATACAATAACATACAATTTAGACATAGATTTTTCATCCTAATTGCACATTATTATTTTTAGCTCATTTTTGTTCTTTAGTTTATAGTTTTTCTCTCCTTTATGTATGCATATTTTATTTATTGTTTTTGGTAAAATAAAAGGGAAATTTATAACGTTTTAAGAAAAAAAAATAATGAATTTCGACTTTAAATTGATAAACAGATGAATTTTACGAGTTAGTAATCTTCATGGATTGCTAAGATATTATTCATAGGGTAAATGTGACCATTTCAGAAAACCTTCGGTAAGTCACCACATATGAAGTTAGGGGGTTACTGCAAACGACATCGAGGTAGCAGTAGCCAAGGTCGTACCACATTATAGTGATGCGTGGGTGGGATATATATACCTCATATGGACATAACATCGCGTCCTTCCTTCTCTAAGGTTGTTTCTTGAAATATTTTTCTCTATCAATCCTTTCAATTTGTCAAAATTCGAATAGTAATTCATTTGTTTTTCTTAAGGATGAATTTAGGGTCCTAAAATTTTTTTTTAGATCCAAATTAATGTGTATTATCTGTGTTTTTATACCTACAACTCGGCATGATTTTACGTTACACACGTTTTGGTATCCCTTGGCAAGAACCCAGCCATTTTCGACGAGCTAAGCCTATTGCAAGCATGCCAGCCAAAGAGATACCGGAACACCCTTCATTCCTGCTTACAGGACTGGACTATAGCTTCCTGTAGACTATAGTTCATAGTGTGAACTTAAAGGATGAAGGGTGAAATCTAAAGGATTCGTTACATGGTAGATCTACGATTCTTTAGTAAAGGCAGTCATCTTTTAAGTATTGCTGATTTTGTAGGGATGCATGTTTCAAGAATAGTTTCAAGAGTTGCAACAGGAATTGCAAAGCTGTATAGGAAATATCAGAAGTTTCACAGGTTAAAACGGATTTTTTTGATAAAGCACCTCTTCCTTCTGTTATTATTGGGGCTGTTGACGGAACACATGTTAAAATTCTCCAGGTAAGATAAAATATGGTTTTATTTCACACGAAATCCAAGTTTGTCTCAGGGGGATCCAACTCAGAAATATTAAAGAATAAAAAAAGCTATTTTTCAAGAAATGTACCAGGAGTATGTACTGCAAAAATGGTGTTTACTAATGTGGTTGCAAGATGGCCTGGTTTTGCTCATGATGCACCAACTTCTAATAGCAGTAAAAAAGAGCCAACATTTAAAGTATAGATTTTACAGACAAAAACCATATTTGAAAACACCATTCCTCAGATTCCGTGACAGCGTAGAACAACTTTACAACAACTTGGCAACATGTGTTTTGTACAACATACTTCGATATAATTGTGTGTCATTAGAACCTCATGAAAGCTTGAATTTTGACCCAGAGGAAATTCAAAACGCAATAATTTCAAAAGAGATCTCATGGAAACAATTTTTTCAGTAGATTGTAAAATCGTAGAGATAACCTGAAAAAACATAATTTAATTGGAACTTGATTTTTAAATATACATTTAATTTATAAAACAAAATAAAACTTTAAAAAAAAGGATAATGTATCCTTGGAATTAAATATCTATATGCTTAAGTAAAGTATTCACATTTTTATTATTTAGGATTAAAGTTTCCCAAATAACTCAAATACATCCTCATGTTTTTTTTCAATTTTGGATGGACCCGGTTTTTTAATTGACATTTGAGATTCCTTATTCTTAGTTGCTCCATCATCCTGTATTTCTTGAATCTGTGAATTCAAAGGAGAACTATGTTTATGATAAAGTAAACAAAAACGAAAATATATTCTTCTTACAACGTTTGTACTGGTACCGGGTTCTTTTTCGAACAACTCATCCGCACCATCACCGTCAAAAATGTTTTCATAGTAAGTTATTGTTTTTGGATTCATAATGGATATGGCACGATCAAAGTTTTCATCGCGTATATTTACGGCCTTCCAAGCTCTAGTTTGAATACTTGACATTTTTTCATTTGTGGCCACCTAATTTCTTTTTATATCCTTGGTAACATTTTTTGAGTGCTTCAACGGTCTTAGCTGTTCTGTTCTATAAAAAAGACTTTGTTTTTGCAAAAATATACACAGGTGGTATACAAGTCTTGAAATATTAATTTGTGAAAGCAACAAGCTTAAGATAACAATGAGAAAAAAAAGCTCTAAAGTGGAACACACTGATAATCTCCCTTTACTGCCCTTAAAAAATTGTAAATGATATTTTTTAAAGAACTTTAAAAAATTATAATCAACAATTAACTTGTTCCGACACTTATGACCATAAGTGAAATTCGTATCTTTTCTGGTAGGACCCCTATTTGGCGTAGACAAATTTAATAGGAGCTATACGTTATGATATGATCAAAGAATTTTCGATACACAAAATGTGCTCATGCAGCTCATCACTACTATATAGTTTAAGTAGTTCGTATGGTTAAAAAACAGTAACATGATGGACTATACTTATACAAAATAATAAAAAAGTTTTAGTTAAAAGTTGATAAATAAAGACAATATCATTATTAACTCTCCTATGAGATAGAGGCTGTATTTGAAAAAGCTTTGTACCATGGTAGTTTTTTTAAGACGAAACGTATAGAGTTGCGTTACACATATTCTAACCTATTCTTTTGGTTTTAGTAAAAAAGAGTCCATACCTGGGATGTGTACACGAAATGTGGCGAAGCATAGTGTTATGAAGCGAGAGTAACGAAAGTTATTGCCTGGCACTTAATTGGGTTAATGTTTAACCCATTCTTTTTGCACCAAATATTAAAACTATTAATCGTTTATAGTTTTATACTTTTGACGATTTTTATACCATCTGCATCAATAAAAATGTTACTGTTTCGTAACAAAGGGGTACCTATATCATTGATAGCTAAGATTAGTAGAGGTCCTTAATGATTACCCTTGGGATTTCCTCATAAGGCAATGAAAGTGTAAGGTAACGAACTTCTTAATTTAAATTAATAAGACTTATTTTGAAAATGAGATGATATCAATGTGATAAATTGATTAGGAAAGTAAATTGTCTTAAGCTTTTTTTTTATATTAAGCGCACACTCTGCGTTTATTGTGTACACACAGTGTGAGGAGTAGGAAAGGGAGAGAGGGGTCGAAAGGAGGTGTCGGTGCGCATTGGTTTTGAATTCCTGAATATTGCATAAACAGCTTAAATGATAACATGAGAAAATTAGTCAAAAACTTTAGAATAATAATCAGTAAATATAACGTCGAGGTCTTGGCCGATTTCAATCGTATTTAAACAGTTATACAAAAATGCAAATAAACTAGTAACTGTCGAAAGTTTGGTTTGAGATTGGTCTGAAACTACTTATATAGTCTTTGTAAAGACTGGGGTAAAAAAAGAATTCATTCATATAGTTGGGAATTTACCTGAGCTTAGAGATATTGTTAATATGCGAAGAAGGGGAGATGCCTTTACTGGCTTATACTTTATTAAGTGCTGTAATGCAAGCTTTTGTCAAACGTCATTTTTATTTCGGTCCCTAGCTAGATGTCTCCACTTTCGAGTTCAAAGTTGGGTGAGGTCACTTTCCACTTGTTCGCGCCACTTGATCCGCGGTCTTCCTCTACTGCGCTGTCCTGTGGGTGTGGATTCAAAGACTTTCCGGGCCAGCATATTTATTTCCATGCGCTCTACGTGATCCAGACATCTAAGTCGTTGGACTTTTACCCTTCTGGCTAAGTCTACGTCGCTGTACAGATCGTACAGCTCGTCGTTCCATCTTCTCCTCCACTCCCCTTCGATACATACGGGACCGTACATAGCGGAGCCTAGGTAGACGAAGTCCTTGAATACCTCAAAGTTTCGTCTGTCGATGGTGACGTTTTGACTAAGACGTCGGTGTTGTATGTCCACATCTTTGGTGGAATAATCGGAAAAAACATCCTGCACCACAAAACTTCCAACAACGGATTCAGGCTCACAGATTTTATTGCAGGGCAAAACTTCATGGTAATCAGTACGCGATTTCCACACCTCAACATCCACAAAGGAACTTGGAGCTCTCCAGATCAATCTAACGTCAATCAGATTGACAATATTGCGATCGACGCCAGACACGCTTCCAGCATCATGGATGTCCGAGCTTTCCGAAGAGGCGAGAGGAACACCGACTTCTCAGAAGGAAAAAGAGAGGGCATAAGAAGCGTGCGGTCGAAGATGATGAGAGGTTTAAAAGCAGAAATAAAGTTCGAATGTTTTATGAACAGGTGAAACAAAATTCACAGGTACATAAACCTAGAACCGAAGCTCATGCTTTAATGCTGCAAATATTTTGTACAAGATGAAATAAGTTTTAAGTGAATGTCTTTCTTCATTCTCAAGAAAATTGGGTCGAAATTTAATTTTCCAAAGTTTAGCAATTGTTTTTTCAAATTTTTCGTTAAGCCAATTTTATGTTTGTATGAAAGTTCGGATAAATGTGAATTCAACTTCATTCTGCGTTCTCATGATAAAACCCCCTAAATTAAGTTTAACAATTTTTTTTTGCAGAAAAGTAGGTAGGTCTTAAAAAAACCATTGGATTTTTCCCAAAATTTACAAACAAAATTTTAGTGTGTATTTCTTGTAAAAATATTGTTTGTCCGATTTCGCTTAAAACTACACCATACATATGTCAAATAAATTATTTTTCAATGTCAAAAACGTTATTTTTTATTTCCAATAATTTTAAGTCTTTGTACATATCACTGTAAGAGTTTTAAAAATCGTAGATACTGTAAATCCACAAAACTAAACAAAAGGCAAATGTTTTATCATGTTTCTGTTAAATAATTTTCAAAGGTTTTGATTGACCTAATGATTGAAAACACTATGCTTAAATTTCTAAGTAAGTAATGTTTTGCGTTTGTTTCGTTATTTTTTGTAGTAATTTTTAGTAATTGTTTTGTTTGTACTTGTCCAATTTTAAAAGATTTTAACTTTCAAATTGGTGGTTGATGGAGAATAGGAAAATCCTGGAGCTTCTTTGGTTTGTACTTTATGAACTTCTCAGTTGCTGAAACGAAAATTAACAAATTTTAGCTAATAAAAGTCTTGGGACATGTGCCAATTTCTTTTTGCTTGAAGTTAAAAATGCGCGAGTGAAAATACATATCATACTAATTAAAATTAATTTTTAAAACGCATAGGCACAATATATTCTCTGAAAGTATACTTTTTACAAAACCTCATTAGTTTAATTGCATTTTTCATAAGAAAAGTCTGGGTTCTTAGGCCTCCTAAAATGTGATTTCAATCAAATAAAAAAAAAGACTTAATTTAACCTTTCAACTTCATTTGCTCGTGTTTCGAATACTTGGGAGATTTTATTTCATTCAAAATTTAAATATTACGTAACCTAATTATATTTCCTACCAGCACATTTATTCCCTGTTGACTTCTCAAAACTCGAATCCATCTTCACCTTAATATAATAAACATAGGAAAAAATCGTTTTTTTTTAGGTACCTAACTACCACCTACCTTAAAAAACTTTAACCGAAGAGTAAAGTGAATCCTTATAGGAAGTGGGGAATTAAGTATTAATTTAACTTTGAGGTTTTGTTCATTTACCAGTCAAATGAACTTGAAAAATGTTTTAATTTATGAGATATAAATATAAATTTTGAAATTTAAACGCAACCTTTAAACACAAAGTCAAAATTTGTAGTAACTTCTTGAGTGTTTTGAATACTACATGAGGAATATTCATAATAATAATTAATTTCAAACAATTTAAAAAAATATCATATACATATGTTCGCTTTGTTCCTCTGATTTTTGTATATTTTTTTTTTCATTTTGTCTGTCTACTGATTGCAGATCGTATTAACACGTATCGTCAAATTTAATTAAAACGATACTAATGCAAATTTTAAGATTGGAAATGTTTTCTTTGAGATACATTCAAATAAAGTAAAAAAGATGGAAACGGAGTTAAAAACAAAGAAACCCTTTTATTTGACACCAAAACTATTTATAGAAAAGATGAATTTAAGTAATAGACCAATACCAAAGATTTAAACCACCAACTGTAAGCAACCCTGGATTGGGTCAACGTGTGGCTATACCAATGGTGAATCTAGTGGGGGAGGGGTTCGTAAGGGTCTAGGTTAAGGCTTTCTTAAAAGTTTCTTGCTTTTAAATATTAAGAAAATGAAGTGAACTCTCTTCGGATGATCTAGATATATAAATGTCAAAAACACAACAAAAGTGACACTTTCGTTAAACAATTGGCTAATTGAAAAAAACAGTGAACGTTTCATATCTATTAATTTAATATAAAAGCTTTGAATCTCTCAGGAACTGAAGTGGAAAGAGATTCTGCAACGTGTAGTTTTTGAGTCGCACACAAAAGTTTCTTTCCAATTTATTTTTTTACAAGAATTTATTTTAATTTTTAGAAAAACTATGTATGTACTTCTATGCACCTACTTCCTTAAATTCAATTTATTATTATTTAGAATTTTGAAGCAGACTGATAACGATAGTAATAATAGACTCCCTCAAATTAAGTCCGAAAAAATACGTGAAAAAAGAGTTTCTGCATACATATTTTTGAAGCGTTTTTCGCATTTATAGAAAAGTCGACAAGAACAGAATATATTATTATTTTTGGAAAAGTCTACTTTTTTAAACAATTTTTGTATTGTAATTTAGTTCTTAAATATGGTATATTAAGAATCCTGTTGGAATCTTGGAATACTTTCATATGTAGGGAGTGGTCCAAATTAAATAGTTAGGCCATATTTTGCTGGACAACAGTATTCTAAAATAATCTTATAACTAAAGTTATCGTAAAAAACTCCGGGCTACCCCATGTTTTGGTTAGGCAATCCTTGATTGCTGAAAATGGAATTATATCAAGAATATTGATAGTAAAATTGGTAAAAATAGCTTTTCGACTAAAAATCTCGTCAACAAATTATCAAATCAAACTATTTCATAATATTCAAAATATTGTTGGTATTTTTAGTTTGTATTTTAGAATAATGACACTGACAACTTTTTTAACGAAACACGAGGGCTTACAATCATTTATTAAGACTTATCGACATACCCGTGGTATGATGGTTAGTGCGTTGGACTGTCATGCGAGAGGTCTTGGAATCGGTCCCAGCCTGTGCAACCTAAGTCTTTTTCACGGTTAATGGCGGATCCAGGGGAGAGGGGGTCGTAGGGGTCATGACCTCCCCCCTGGGAGATAATTTGTTTGCTTTTTCGTATGAATTCCCTTCAATTCAAAACTATTCGTATTGCGTTAATGGATATGACCCCTATTATATTTTGAATTATTTATTTTTTGTATATGAAAACAACATTTGTATTTTACTTCCTTAAACTTTGTTGCTAAAGGTACTACTTTTGACTGAAGATTGGACCAAAAACATAATATGAATCACATTTTCAGCCCTATTCTTAGCTTATACAGTTATGTTGTATAAGTAAATATTTCATTTAAAGATTTATTATTAATTTAACGACATTCACCAAAAAGTGGTTTGCTGTCAAAAACAACCAAAATTTTGATTTTCGCTCAATTTAGAACTTGAAAAACTTTAGTCATGCTTTAAATTATTTTCATGAAAACTGTTTCTAAGAAAAAGAGCAAATATGCAGGTTCTTAAGAAGAAACCTTTAATGAGAGATCATCAATTTTATATTAAGTTGCCTTTAAATTCCTTAAACTAGCCTTCAATTTTATTATTAAACTTTTTTGACACACATAGATATTGAGCATTGTAGTGATTTTTACTTGCGGCATATACGAACTATATGGCAAGTTTTGCATAATTAATCAATTTCGAAGTAGAGCTTTTAATCAAATATGACATTACAGCGGTAGAGAAGTCGAAAAAAGTGTGTGCCTCGATTCCTTCCGTCTGTCTGTCTTTCCTGGCCCCTACAGTCCAAACAATTGCGTTGATTGAAATTAAGATTTTCAGCTGATTAGTGTAAGGAGTTTTTATCATTTTATTAATACGAAAAACAGCAGTCCCCACACAAATTTTGGTGCAAACATGTGATTTTGCTAAAACTTTCTCTAAATTTTGTGTTCTTAATTAGGCTTCTTTCTACAAGAAAAACATATTTTCGTATTGCTCCAGAAGGGTACCCCTCAAAAAACCTTTATTTAGTTTTTAAGTTTTCTCAAGAACTAATGAACCGATTTCAAAATTCTTCTCTTTCTGTGTAAGCTCTTGTCAATAATCAAATTAATGATTATTTTTTATGATCAAAAATGTATTTTTTGTATTTATAATAAAATACTAATTTTGTTTACAAAACTCGATATCTCAGAAAGGGAACAACATTTTTTTACGAAACTTAAATGTAAAATGTTCATAAATTTATAAGCTCTTTATTTAGTGCTTATACCATTTTTTTATTTATTATTTTTAAGACTAAATTTAAAATGATTTTCGAAAAAAATAGGTAAAACTAGATTTTTTGACAAATAAAATGGCATTTAAATTTTTGAGAAAAACTTATTTTGGAGGTACATTTCTAAATCTTAAAATATAGTTAATATTTTTAAACAGACTTGTTGGAAAAAATTATCAAGTTCTTGCGACTTAGTAGTGCATTTCATTTCTTTCAAAATTGGTTTCTGTTGAATACAAAAGATCTTACAAAATTAAATAAATATACTTTTGAAGTGAATTTGCTTTGGATGCTCTAGAACTGAGATTTAAACACGAATTTCAATAATACAAATGCCCCAAAAAATCAAGTGACACTTTTGTTAAACTAATGGCTAAGTGAAAAACATAATAAACGTTTTATATCTATTGATATAAAAGCTTTGAAACGTCTAATTTGTGACGGCTACAAAACTTTTATTCCCAACTTATTTGTTTACTTACCTTACTTTAACTTAATTAAATTTTTTTTAGAGAAATTATGTGCTTAAATGCAACTATTTCCTTAAATTTAAGAACCAAACCTTTATGTCTCTACAGTTTTTAAGTTTTGTTGACGACTTTATAAGATCCAAATACGAGTTAGTAGATTGATAACGATAGTAATAAGAGACTCCCGGAAATTAAGTTGGAAAAAACTACTTCAAAAAAAACCCCGACATTTTTACATTTCAGATCCTCTTCAATTTTCTGGATTTTTAAATTTTTGCAGCGTTCTTCGCATAAATAGAAATGAAATAAAGAAAAATGTGTTTTGTTTTTGGGAAAACGTGCGGGAAATGCACCAAAAACCCTCTAAGCTACTGTATTTTAGCTTTTAAATATGGCATATTTAGACAACTGTTCGAATCTTGGAATGAGTCATCCAAATTAAATAGTTAGACCATAACTTGCTGAACAACAGTGTTCTAAATAATTTGATAACTAAAGTTGTCATTTTAGCATTTATTAAATTTTGTTAGCATCCTTTACAAAACATTAAAAAACATTTTTAAGCGGTGAGTAAAAGCTCATCTAAGTGTGTGACCCCCCACCTGATGAAAAGCCTGGATCCGCCCTTGGTTACTGCCTCTTGCTATTAGTGCTTTCTCAAATAAGCTGTTCAGATTCGGCACATAAACGCCATCCCTGCAATTACTCACACACAGGAATGGTTGGAAGTTCTAAGTCAATAGGCTGGTTCTTTTCGGACTGTTGCGCCACCTTATTTGTTTATTTTAATCGACAGACGGGATGGGAATTTATTAATGTGGGCCGCATCCCAGCCTCTTTTTAAAAATTGGTATAGTAAAAAAACAACTCACTCACTTTTTTGAAAGTCATTTCTGCATCTTTCTGAGTTATCATCTGTATAACAAATTTTATTTGAAGTCTATATCGCTTATGGTTCTCTAGATATGCACGAAAAAGTTTCCTTAAAAAATAAACATACGTGAAAAAGCACACGCAGACATCTCTCCAAAAAAGCTTTGATTTAGATTCTTGGGACCTTGAAACGTCGGGTAATGTCAACATTTTCGGTAAAAATCGGATCGATTACAATAAGTTCCTTTTTGAATTAAGCATTAATATAACTTCATTCCTTATTCGTACATTTACAAAAGTATAGGGTTTTTTAATAAGAGAATTTTCGTTATGTAGTGCTCGCTGTTTACGGTGACCGCCTTACTAACGTTTTCAAAAAAGAACGCACCAATTACGCTGTCGGCCCAAAATCCACACAGTAACTTTTTGAGGATGCCTTATCACCTGTTGAACCTCGCGTGGGTTGCTGTCGTCCCATATACGAAAATTTGTGCTTGTTAACACAGCCAGTCATCCAAAAATACTCCTAGTCAATAAAGATGGTTTTTTGAACAAAATAAGGGTTCTCTTCCAAACGATTTAAAGCCCAGTCAGCGAACAAACGGCGGCGTTGTCTATGGTTATGAACTTTAATCTCTTGGATCAGTTGGATTTTGTAAGTGTGTAGGCCCAAGTCCCGAATCATAATTCACCAAGTTGGCCGAGTTCTTGTGCATGGCGAGGAATAGACTGCCTCGGGGTCTACTGTACACTTTCCCGGACCGCGGCGCTGTTTTCAGCCGATCTTGCGTTCCTTGAACGTACGGGTGATGGCTGATTGTTTAGTGAACCTGACGTTTGAAATTTGGCTACCTAACGTTGAAGAGTCAACTGGGCGCCACCTGTTTCCGTTAATGAACCCTCATTTTGATAATAAAGTTTTATCATTTGAACGTGCTGTTCAATCGCTTAGATTGCCATGATGAATTGGCATAGACAACTGAATAATGAACAAAAGTTTTGACAGATGTCAGCAAAACAAAATGTCCACCACGGGGTTGCCAAAATCTACCCGCGCCAATTTAAAAATTCTTTATATAAAGATGTGCAGGCTTTTAAAATAATAAAAACCTAAAACTTACAAATAGACAAAACATATAAATGAAAATTCTTTTATTTCCAAGTAATATATTTTGTAGTTTTACCAGTTTGCTGGGAAACCAATAACTCAAAAATATAAATACAGAGTTCAAGTATTAAAAACTTAACCTTATTTTTTTAAACGGTACTTAAGAACTTTTACCCACATCTATCGTGATTTTAAAATATTTTTCATTGACCAGAAACTGGCTCGTCATTGAGTTGGGTGACAGTTTGCCATTAATTTGCCAGACTAACAAAAGGAGACCAAAAACCGAACTAAATTAAACTACTTCACAGCATTTTGGCATTGATTCAAGTTTCAATTTTTACATTCTTGCTCCACAAAAAAGAGAATGATAAAAAAATGTGGTTTGCGGTATGAAATCCCTTCCTCCCTTCCAACTTCAAATTTTTAAAAAAAGATTTCTTTAGCCAAACTCGATGTGGATTTTGAGGCAATATCAAATGAATGTATTATCTCTTATACACTTAGCAAAAAATTCTAGGTTAATTTAACTTCAAGAAATATTTTTTGATATTCACGGTCAAATTTCAAAAACAAGAAAATTAAATTATTACAATTTAATGTTTAATGTTCTTCAATTAATAAAATACAGAAAAACAATTATTTGACTTAAGTAATAAGTTATCTTTCATGTCTTTGAAAAACTAAGACTGACTGAATACTAAACAGAAAATGGTAAAGTTACTTTTAAGTAACAAGGTTTTCTTCCTAGAAATAAAATTGAACTCTCGTGATTGGTCCTGAAGGCATTAATTCAAATCTGACTTCAAAATGAATGTATCACGTCAGGTTTTTGAGATATTAATTTTTAAAATTTATTATAAAAGGCTTTTTGAGGCTATCTAAGTTTTTTTGTGTCAATACAAACTAGAAAAATGCTAATCGGTTCAGTATAGTTCGATAGAACGAAAAAACCTGTAATTGGCTTACAACTTTCATGTGGGTGCGGTGGCGTAGTGCACTAGCTCCTTACTCGCTAGATCGCTTGTTCAAGCCCAGCTCGGGCAAAAGTTCTTCAAAAATTAAATTGAACATAAAGCGATTAAGCACCACTAAAGGAGTCTGATGATCTTGTTGGTCCCCGTGAAATAGCTATAACTCCAGCCTATGAACTTGGTGGTAGCAAACACAAGTTGTTGTTGTTTCATTTTAAATTTTCAAAAACTTGACTGTTTTCCAAACATATGATCCCTTTTTCCAATAATCTGTTGAAATATTTATTTTATTTCATATAATATTCGAAAAAACTTCTTCTGACTTAAAAATATTTGAAAGAAACACTTAAACAGCTATCAACAGAAAAAGGCAAAACGGTTTGAAAGTATGTTTTGTTCTTGAAGCGAATCTGTTGTCTACACAAGTCTTTTATATCAAGTTTTTAAAATGTATTTAAAAATATAAAAAATAACGTTAAAAACGGGTGCTTTTGAGATTTGAGCAAATAATTCAAATTGAAATTTGCATTCGAAATGAGTACTTAAGATTAATTCCAAAATGTAGTTTTCTAAAACAATGAAAGTATCAAATTCACAGTTTATTTTTAAAACTTCATATATTGTGTAGTACCCGTGGCATGATTGTTAGTGCGTTGGACTGTCATGCAAGGGGTCTTGGGTTCAATCCCTGCCTGTGCCACCTTAATTTAAAAAAAAAAATAATTTTCGCGGGTACTGCCTCTTGCGTGGAATTGACAATTCCTTCAAGAGTAATTCTTGTCATGAAAAAGTGCTTTCTCAAATTAGCCGTTCGGATTCGGCCAAAAATTGTAGGTCCCTTCCATTCCTGACAACAGTACTCGCACACAGGAATGGTTGCGAGTTGTAAGTCACTAGGCCCTGGTTCACAACGGACTGTTGCGCCACCCAATTTATTTATTTTTAACTTCCCATAGGAAGTTATTGTAATGGGTCCGATTTGTCAAATTGAAAATTTTGACATTTCTCGACGTTTCAAGGCCAATAGAGTCGAAATAAAAGATTTTTAGAAAGATGTCTGTGCGTGCGTGTGTACGTACGTACGTACGTTCGCGACGTTTTTTTCGTTGTCCATAGCTCAAGAACCAGAAGAGATATCTACGCCAAATAAATTTTGTTATACAGATAATAAGGCAGAAAGATGCAGAAAGGGATCTCAAGAAAATTGCGTGGGTGGTTTTTTTTACCATAGCAGTTTAAAAAAAAGGTGAACATTTTGGTTAACCCTAAATATCTTGCGAACCAAAAACGTTAGAGACTTGAATTAAATTTTATTTAATAAATTGTAACGTGATCTCAAAGAAGTATATTTTTTGAAAAAAATCTATCTAACGGTTTTTTTATAAATCAAAAAAACTGAAAAAAAATTTGTCACCTCCAAAATTTAACGACTTAAATATAATTTCATCTCCAAAACTATTATGAACAACGGAGAACAATGTTTTTGAAATCTGATAAAATTTTGAGAAAAATCGAATGGACAGTTTTTTTTTTATCTAAAAAAACATTACTCAAAGTTGGTAAAAATTGAATATCGATTCAAATATCTTTTCAAAAACTTGAAATTTAGGCTTAGAACTTATTTATCTTATAAAAAATATTGTTTTCAACATTCGATAAAATTTTGAAAAAAATCGAATTGATAGTTTTCTTACAAAAAATAAAAACCTAAAAAAGTAATAATAAAAGTTGGTAAAAATTCATTTTCGACTCAAATATCTTTTCAAAACTTTTAGATATTGGCTTAAATTCACTTTTATCTTTCAAAAACTATTATTTTCAACGTGCAGTAAGATTTTGAAAAAAAAATCGAATTAATAGTTTTTTTTTACAAAAAATTAAAAACCGAAAAAAAATAACAAAAGTTGATAAAAATTGAATATCGACTCAAATATCTTTTCAAAACTTTGAGATATTGGCTTTAATTTACTTTTATCTTTCAAAAAGTATTGTTGTCAACATTCAGTAAAATTTTGAATAAAATCGAATTGACAATTTTTTTACAAAAATTAAAACCCGAAAAAAAAATTAATACAAGTTGGTATAAATTGATTTTCGACTCAAATATCTTTTCAAAACTTTGAGATATTGGCTTTAATTTACTTTTATCTTTCAAAAAATCTAGTTGTCAACATTCAGTTAAAGTTTGAAAAAAATTGAATTGATAGTTTTTTTACAAAAAAATAAAAACCAAAAAAAAAAATGTATAAAAGTTGGTAAAAATTGATTTTCGACTCAAATATCTTTTCAAAAATTTTAATAATTGGCTTCAAACTAATTTTATCTTATAAGAAATATTGTTTTCAACATTCGGTGAAATTTTGAGAAAAATCGAATTGATAGTTTTTTTACAAAAAATAAAAACCTAAAAAAATGTATAAAAGATGGTAAAAAATGATTTTCGACTCAAATATCTTTTCAAAAAATTTAGATATTGGCTTCAAACTTATTTATTTTACAGAAAATATTGTTTTCAATATTAAATGATTTTTATATAAAAATCCAACAGTCCGTTTTTTCATAAAAAATAAAATCTACAAAAAATAGTACGCAAATTTGGTAAAATTGATACTAGTACATATAGACAAACTTTTAAGCAAGACAAATCGATAGACGGGATGGGAAGTTATCAGTGTGGGTCGCATCCCAGCCTCTTTTTTTATTGTGAAATAGAAACTCATAACATAACTCAAAACCCCGTTATTGGTTATTTAGCATTTTTTAACCTGGTGGGATAGAAAAATGTTAAGATTCGAATTTGGGACATTTACAAAATTTTAGATGAAATTCGAATTAAGGACATCTGAATCATTTAAAAAATTATTGCTTTGTTAGTGGGACAGAAAACAAACGTAATTTTGTTGATCAGTCCATTTAATATTGGTGCAGGTAATGTATACTGTTTAAAAGATTTTAATATATTTTACTTCATATGTTCTTTATTATTGAACTAATTTAGTGCTGTATTATACTTGAAGAGTATAATTTTTTTGAGTGTTCTTTGAACAAATAAAATTCTTCATGTGCTGAATCTTTTATTGATATATTATTTTCAATTGTGAAGTGTGATAAATTAAAATTCGACATTTCCACAAAAAAAAAACCCAGCGAAGCATTTTTTTCGTATTCATTCCCTTGGGAGAGATAAAAGCAACACTCTTATGAATCTACGTTGATTAAATATTGGAAGATAGAGACAGGACACTTTGACATATTGACAAAAAAGTCAATCAATAACCTGGAAATTGAATAAAAAAAGTATTTATTTAGAACTCCAAACAAAACACAACGAAGACTAAAAAATTCCCTTTTTTAATATTCGTTTTTCTTTATCTTTGTTCAATTTCAGAAGATACAAGACATTCAATGCCAACAAAGGCCGCAGGGAGCCTCCGCAGCACGTTGCCTGCCATCAATAATGGCGGCAATGACGAGGGTAGGTTTTCCAGATTCTTAACATAATCAAAGTACTATTTAAAGTTAATAGATCTTGCAGATCAATATTTTATAATAATGGCCAGGCTAGTTGCTGGTCATATAAATGATACAGTGGCTTTTGAGAAGTACAACAGGCCAATAATGAAGTCAAGCATCAAGTCGATTTATTGGATCTTTTTGTTGCAATATGCGATTCTGGCGATTTTGGGTATCGTGATGAATGTTTCGATTATTGCTTACGTAATGTACCATAAACTTTACAAGGATGTCACGCATGCGTTTATAACAAATTTGGCACTGTGTCATTTTGTGCAGTGTGCAATTGTGCTGCCAATTTCGCTGACAGTGATGATGATTCAGAACTGGGTGTTTGGGAACTTTTTGTGTTTTTTCCTGCCAATGCTACAGGTAAGTCAATTGTTTACAACAAATATCATAATGTTTTTCCTAAAACTAAAATAATGCAAACAATTTGGGGTACACTGTATACAATGAAGTACCTAGTAGAAGTCCGTCTGCGTCAATCTTTTATAAATCTATAGATGTCAACTATCAACACTCAAAATATTTGTCGTACCAAGAATGAATACATAGGTTAGGTGAGGTTCGCAAGAGACACAAAACAGTCTTGGTAGAATATGCCCATGTTTAATTTTTGTATTTCTTACAAACAGACAATACTGGTGTTATATAAAAGAAAACTCTTCATCTAGATTCAAAGATGTCAATAACAATATAACATTGCAATTGCAATATGATGTTCTTAAGGGGGTATTCTGGTCTTGAAATAAAAAAAAATCTATTTTTTTTTTGTTTCATATTTTCACACTTTAACTATTTAAGAATATGTCTACGAGAGGATTTTCCCGAATTCAAATTATTTTCGGAGAAATAAGTATTTGGCTGAGCAGCCATCCAAATCGGTTGGGCTGCAACTAATAGAACAAAAGACATAATGGGGTACTTAAAACGCGTTTTTCTCAGAACTGTCTTTTTGATTCTGATACCCACGATTTCTCAGGTTCTGTTTAACCGATTTACTTGAAATTTTAAGAGAGTCTTCTTTAGAGACTTGTCTACGTCCGGAACTACGGCTATCCCCAAATTTGTATTTTTACTATTTTTAACAAATCGAAGAATGTTCAAAAGAGTGGTACATTTTTTTTTTGTTTAGGCAGTCGCCATTTTGTAAAAAAAAATGTTTGTAACTTTTCCGTAGTTCCAGACATTGCGACATTATTGTAGATCTTTTTTAGTTTTTGATTTCAGATTTCTAGGAGAGTTAAAATCGTGGGTATGGTTACGCACCAAATTTTTGAGACGGACCACTCCATCAGCTGAATATTGATTTTTTTTTACTTTTTATTTTTGTTTATGCTTCTAATGTGAATAAATAATGTATAAAAAAATGTATGGTAAAATTGTTGCTTGCTTTTTTCTACAGCACTTCAAAAATTACCTAAAATTCATGTCTCTAGACCAGAATACCCCCTTGAGACACAAACTTTTGTTTCTTTATGTAAACTAGTCTTGTCTGTAGGTGAACATTGTTCTTTCCCAGTTATAATCCTTTTCTTGTTTATTTATTTCAATTCATAAAATTATAACAGGAACAAGATTTCTACATACCCTTAATTCATTATTCTAAGCTGTTAAAGGTCATAGTTTTAAATTTAATGCATTTGAGTTTATCATTTATAGACCCTATACAAAAGTAACATTTATTATATATTGAAATCAATTAATTCAGGAGGCTATTTGCACCCTAGTTTGGTTTACTGAATATATGGCAGAAGTTGTGCCGTAGTCTTATACATGCTCGACAAAAATTAAAATTTAAGTAACAGAAAACCGATTGTGATGATATTGGCCCATTAATTATTAAAATTATAAAACCAAATTGCAAAAACCTTCTATGACTAGTGAGTGTTGGAAGGTTTATTAAAGCTATCCTCTGAGAGTGAGGGGGAAAAAGAAGAAAAAAACGCATACATTTTCTCTGAATTTCTTCAAACTTTGTTATATGAATCAAGTAGTAAGGTGATCTCACTATACAATTATAACCAAGTACAGATCTTACAAATGAAACAAAGAGAAGCTTAAAAACGTAAGTGTCATGGACACAGAAAATAAGTTGTCCTATTAACGATCGTCAACTTAAAATTTGGCCAAATTGTCACATTGACTACCAAACTAGTCAATATGACAACCTTATTTTAAAAAATAGACTACTGGATAATCAATTGAACAATCTTAGATTGTTAATTTTTGTAGTCAACAAAATAAGTCCATAGAACAACTTCTGTAGTCAATATGACAATTTGGTTGTCATAATGACTACCAAAATTGACTATCGACGATTGTTATATTGACTACCCGGTAGTCAAACTAGATTTCGGTTTTCAACAAAAATTTCCATATTGACTACCGCAATTGTCGTATTGACTACCACATCAGGTAATATGACAATTTCCTTCGATCCAAGTTGTCAAACTTTAAAAAAAACTTCGGATCCCAAAAGTGACAACCAAAAATTGTTTTTTGGACTATCGCAATTATTGGCGGAATATTGACTACCAAATAGTCAATACGATGACTTTTTTCGTTCTGTGGAAAACGCGACCGAATCGCTTCATAAATGCTAGGATCCTACTAATTAAAAGTTAACTTGGGATCAAGAATAATAAATTAATCAGAAAACATATAGACTCTACATGTAGCAAACGTATAATTAAAATCAAAGCGAACTTTTTGCGTCTAAAACTCATGGTTTTACACTTGTCAACATTTAATACCAAACGATTTTTACTGCACCATTCCGTAAATATTAAAAAATCTACTTGCAAAAGAAAATAGTCGGAAATTGATTTTATACTTTTTAAAAACCTAATGCTATCCGTATAAAATTGGACCTAAATGGCTTCCCTGAGAGATGCCAGAATTTACAACTACGATATAAAAAACGAATGTACTGTATACTCGTAAGTACGATGAAAACCCATTTAAGAAGTTTGTAAAACTTTGATTGAAAATAAATGTATCTTGAAACAACTTGTAAAAGGCTCTACTTTAATCACTAAGTACACAATCGACTTATTCACGCTTTTCAAACAAAAGTACGTGAAATTGAATAAATTGGAAACTCTTGATCTCTGTTTCATGAAACCATGCTGAAAATTTTATACAATGAATGAAAATAATGGAATACATAAATAATTTTTATTTTAATATTAACAACAGTGTTTTTTCTTTTAAATATATTTTTTGTTGTCTAAATTGACCTGACAATTAGTATTACTTCAATAGTTTTTAAAGTTATTGAGTGAGTAACTCTGACTCGATCGCATGAATATGAACGAACAAAACCCATCAAAAAGAACGTTTATCGAAATGTCTTCACCAAAATCGAATTCATCGAGTACTACATTCAAAAATAAAGCACCGCCGGTTGGGAACTTGGCAGTTTACCTGGATAAAATTTTACAGAATTCCATGGCTAATTTGTTAGATGTCAAGCTAAAAGAAGTTGCAACCAAATCTGATATTGAAGGAATCAGAACAGAGATTACTACTTTTAAACAAAGCAATGCAGAATTGGCGACTCAACTGAACAAAATGGAGTCCAGATGTGTTTCGCTCGAGAAACAGGTAAAATTACCTGAAAAGAAGGAAAATAAGAGGAATGTCATAGTGCATCTGCAACCTCCGACGGCTAATACCCAGTGCCAGGATGCGGTGGAGAAAGCTAAAGAAATTTGTCTAGATCTCTTCAGACATCTAATACATCTAAAATAACTACTGCACATCAAATAACTCTAGTTGAAATGTCCAACAGAGAAGATTTATTCTAGGAACTTCGTTCAAAATCCAAGCTTACGTCACATATAAGTTCTCGAAATCTGAATATCAAAAGTCAAATGAGAGGAGAAATGCTTTTAATTTGTAGTAAATGGTTTGTTGATGCTCAAACAGCTGGATGGTGACACTTATGATTGGACAGCTCTTGAAGATCGAAACAGCGATGGTGGAAACCTATTGCAAAGTGACAACATAGCTTCTCAAACTGTGGCGAGTGTTCACACGAGAAATTTTGTATTGTAATGCCCTCCGCCATAATGGCATAGACTTCGCCGGATAAATAATAAAAGAATTGCTGTTTGCGGACGACATTGTTCTTTTGGCAGCATCACCCGAATCGTTACAGTTAATGATAAACCGCCTTTATCAATAGTTTGGGCTTTGGAGTTTGATGGTTAATGTTAATAAGTGCGAAATTTTGATTTTTGAACTGGAGGAGACCGCGAAGGAAAAATGGATCTATAATGGAGCGGTCGTTGAAGTTATCACGGAATTCAAATTCCTTGGAGTTCACTTAACTAAAAATTTGGGCGTGGAAATTCATCAAAGAGAGAAACTAGTTAAGTCTAAAGGTGCAATTAGTGCAACTTGGAAAAGATAAAAGTATAGAACATAGCAGCAAGTTCAAGATATTTGAAGCGGTATCTGAGTCTGTCATGTTTAACGCGGCACAAACTTGGGGAACGAAACAATTGAGAAACTTCTCCAATACTTTATAAAGCGAATTTTCAAATCACCCAACTATGTTATTATGTTGGAATCAGGATTATCACCTATGTTCATACGAACCCTGAAAATGCAAGTCGATTATATCTTGAGAGTTATGGTGACGAGCAATAATATGCTTCCGAAGATAGCAGCGCTTCAAGTAATACGAACCAAAACAAGTTGGTGTGCTGGTTGGATACATTTGTCAAGAGAATGTGAAATGGAGCTTAACCTTTTGTTTAATAATCAGGGTGATTTAAAGGCTTCTTTATACTACCTCATTTCCGTAGTGGACATAAAACAACGAGAGAAATACTTGAATGACGCCACATCACCTATATACAGGTAGCTCTACTGACAACTAAATCACAACTTGTAATAGAGGAATTATTTAGGGACAATAATAGCATTGTCGAAATTTCAATGATGGTTTAATTGAGAGGTGAAGTTATGCAGCTGAATTTTATACCTTTTAGAGATAACTTACCAATTATATGGTTATTGTGCAATTTAAAGGGAAGGAAAGATGCTTTTTATTTTTGGTTTGTAAACTTTATAAAAAAAAACTTTAAATTAAAGTTATCAAAATAAAAACAGATAATTAAGCTTTAGGTCTGTAGTGCATTACTTAATTTTCAGGACCATTTTCACTTGAACACTTAACGGATATGATAAAAAATCAACATTGATGGTACACCATCATGGCCTGGACTAAAACACTTATCCAAATTTCGTGATATTCTGCGCAACAGTATCTCCGTTTATTTCAAAATTATTTGAATTCAAGTGAGGAAAATTTCATTCAAAAGAAGTAGAAAAACTGTAACTGTTGTCATCTTTTGCATCTATGAGAGCTTCTTTAAAGAAGCTTGCAAAGATGTTTGCGAAAACCTGACGCTCATGACTAGTTGACGGTGAATCTGACATAGTTTTGGTAGCCAAGTTGTGTTCCTTTTATTTTGTATGTTTTTGAGATGTGAATCAAACCATGGTGTTATAATTGGAGTTACTACGAGCCTTTATAAGAGGAATTGCTATGTTAAAACAGCTTAAGAGTTTATTATAAAAAACGTTACACTTATCGTTAATATTGCAATTAAAAAACACTTGATTAGAGTTGCAAGTTTAAAAGTTCTGTAAAATTACACGTACTTAAATTAATCTCAAGTTTGTTTAAAGCATTATTATATGGAGAAGGTAGGTTTCAGTTAAGCGCAATATCTAATGCGGGATAATGTAAATCTTTATTTATTAGTTTTACAGCTAATACTGGACTTTCAGCACCCAGTGTTTGGCCTAAACGATTTTTCACTTCTTTGAACTGACTTAGTCCACATGATGATACCATCAATTGATGAAAGATCAATATTACTTATCGCATTAACATGAACGTAGAAGTTATCGTAATCAATGTTAACTTAATTCAAGTTTGGTAGGTTTGTCTTTAACATTTCAGAAGTTCAAACATTTTTAGGACACTCTTTGAAAAAAAAAACTACACATACAAGGTGTGTAAACGTCTGCCTTTAATTCTTACATTTAAAAAGATTAAGTTTTTCTGACAAAATGTTCCTTCTATAATTTACAAGGTACAAACAAATGTCATTGTTTATAGAGCCTTAAAATTTGGGAAGAAGAAAATAATTTGATTGTAATACAAAACAGATTTATACAAAAAATAATCAATATTAATTGTTTTTGTTTTTACTTCCATATTACGGCACTAACATTAAATAAACACATATTTTTTCGTACGACGATGTCCAATATATCAACATACATAAAACTTAACAGGATATACCCTTGCATGTGGCCATGATTTCACACATCCTCATTGCTTGGGACAGGATGAGATGGCTGAGTGATCCAATGCGAGGTCGTTTGCCAGCTTTCGTTTGTTGTTGTGCAACATGGCTTACGGGAATGGTTATAGCTTTACCATATCCAATTTACATCATGTACGTTGAGCTTGGGGTAAGTACGTTTTTTTTAACATATAAGCATTTACTAAGGTCTTCAAAACCATCATAAATAAAGCACTGGAAATATTCCAATGTTTTCTAAGTGCTTTATTTAGAATTTAAAATGTAATCCCTTTGAGAAAAGGCAATTTATTTTTTTGAGTAAATAAATTAAGGTTAACATCAGACAATTAAGTAAGAACGTGACAAATACAAGCCATAAAAAGAGTTAAGACAAAGATGTTGCATACATTTTATGTATATTTACCAAACAAAATTCTCGTAATCTAATACAATACTGACTGAAAAACTCTAGAAATGATTTTAAAATTTTTTTTTCGTTTCTTTATATTATAACTTCTTACAATACTTACAAAATATGTATATGTATGTATCCTTGAATTGAAATCGGTTAAAATTCTTATAACAAACTGGGCTGGTCAAAGTCTAAGTCTACTTTTTTTTCTAATTCCGATCTACAAGATTAAGGGAAAATAATTTCTTGAATTTAGTAATAAGAGATTTTTTCGGAATAAAGTTTTAATTTTGTATGCAAATTTCCAAAGTGAGCGCTTTCCCATATTAACTTCCCATAGAAAGTTATTGTGATCAATGTTTCAAGGCCGAGATTTCTTGCATACGATAAAATAAAATAAAAAATGAGGTTGGGATGCGACCCACACTGATAACTTCCCATCCCGTCTGTCGATTTGTCTTGCTTCAAAGTTTGTAGGTTTTCGTGTTGTGTTAAAAAGTCATCAGATGAAATGTTCGTAAAAATTTTTAAATTACCAACAATATTTTTCATATCAGGAAATAGTTTAATTTCAAAATTTAGTTTTGTTAAATAGATTTTTAGTGGGAAAAAAAATGTAACCAATTTTAGTACCATTTCTTAAATTTGTTTATTTTTTTTTATGGAAAAAGGACTAGTGGATTTTTATAAAGAAAACTATTGACTATCGAAAAAAATTTTTTTGGTGTGAAATAAAAAAAACATTTGAAGACAATATTTTTAATTTTTGAAAAGCTTAAAAGTTTTGGTATTGTTTTTTTTAGGTTTTTATTTTTTGTAAAAAAAACTGTCAATTAAAATTTTCTCAAATTTGTATTGAATGTTAAAAACAATATTTTTTTAACAGAAAAAATTAGTTTAAAGCCAATATTTCAAATTTTTAAAAAGACATGTAAGTCCAAAATCAATTTTTACCAACTTTCAGTAATGCTTTTTTTAAATTAAATAGTCAATTCGATTTTTCTCAAAATTTTACCAGATGTCAAAAACGTTATTCTTTGTTGCAAAAAAAATTGTTTTGGAGATAAAATTATTTTTTTGTATTCGTAAAATATTGGAGATGACAAATATTTTTGTTCAGTTTTTTTTTTTTTAATTTAGCTCGTGTTTTTAATAAAACATGACATAACGATGGTAGAGAAGTTGAAAAAAATGGGTTTCTCGGTTCCGTCCGACTATCTGTCTGTCCTAGCCTCACAGCTGTGGGGTTGATTGACTAAACATTTCTAAATTAAGGTTTTAAGCAGTTTCGCGTTAGGTGCTTTTTGAAAGCTTTTTAGGACTAAAAATAACAGTTTTTTTTGTCAAAAATCCAAAATTAGAATTTTCTCAAGAACGAAATTATATATTTAATTTGGCTTCTTTCAATTAAACCAAAATATGTTTGTATTGCCCGTGGCATGATGATTAGTGCGTTGAACTATCTGGCCAGTAAATATATTTCAACGGACATATAAATGCTGCTCTGAAAAGGGCCACAGGAGCCTTCTTTCTGACAAAACGGCTGTTTTACAGCAGTCGGCTTGACCCCAGAGTGAAGATAATTTGCTGCATGGCCCTCATACGGCCGTTGATGTTTATGGGTGTCCAGTGTTCAGGTCTTCGAGCGGCAGTGTTAAGGACGCTGTGCCGGCTTATATCGAACAGCCGAATCTTCTTACGTGCATTACTATTCTAACGAGGTCCTACAACGGGGCTCGAATCAAAAGAATTGACAATTTCGTGATAAAACTCGTTCGAGGTTACATTTAATTTTCGGGGCATTCTATCCGAACGACGAGTATTTAGAGAGTGCACGCTTGAGCGGCTTCATTCCACCAGAGGCATTCCTCTTTTTAGATAGATGCGGTCTGATACAGGATAGACTGCCAGTTCCGCTAATCTACCACGCCAGACGACGAACCGTGGATAGGCGACTTGTGTACAATCGGGACGTCATCGCACAAGGCGGAACAGAGCTTCTTAGATGCAGTAGGGTTGTATCCGAACGGGACCTAACTGATAGGGTGAAGCAGGAAATCCAGTTTTGGTGGCTGCAATCGGCACTTGATAGTGGATAGTCGGAATGGGGTTTTGAGCCTTGGCTGGCTTACATACTTGTTTTATAGTTTAAGGGTCTAATTTTAAGTTTTGGTGGCACAAAAATAAATTAAAAAAAAATATTGAATAAGGAAAAAAACGTTAGATAGTTAGATTAGCTCCTGTGGTTGTTCTAGTTTTAAGAAGTTTTTAAGTAAAAATGTAAAAGAATATTGATACATATTAGTTTTTTTTAATTTTCTAATAAATAAGATAAATAAAATGAATTACAGTAACATAGATCTTAAGGCCGAAAGGCATTAGAACTAAGTATTATTTTTTAACTTAGAGTGTCCGTATGGGACCAGTAAGTTAGTTGTAAAATATGGTTAATTAGGCTAGTTGTATGAATTTTTGTCTAGCTTTAAGATACCTTTAAGAACAAATTGATAAAAATGAATTTAAAAAAAATACAAACAAAAACAGTGAGTTGGACTGTCATGTGAGAGGTTTTGGGTTCGATCCCTACCTCGATATCTCAAAAATTTATCATCGTTTTTCTACAAAATTGTAGTACCCGTGGCATGATGGTTAGTGCGTTGGACTGTCATGCAAGGGGTCTTGGGTTCAATCCCTGCCTGTGCCACCTTAATTTAAAAAATTAATTTTCGCGGGTACTGCCTCTTGCGAGGAATTGACAATTCCTTCAAGAGTAATTCTTGTCATGAAAAAGTGCTTTCTCAAATTAGCCGTTCGGATTCGGCCTTAAATTGTAGGTCCCTACTATTCCTGACAACAGTACTCGCACACAGGAATGGTTGAGAGTTGTAAGTCACTAGGCCCTGGTTCACAACGGACTGTTGCGCCACCCCATTTGATTTTTTTTTTTTTTCTACAAAATTGAAATGTAACATATTATTAACTGCATACTTTAAATATTTTTAAAGTCTTAAGTTTTGTTTTAAATGCAAACAAATGTGTTTAAAACGCTCTAAATATTTTCAATTTAAAAATTTGAAAAAATAAGATTTTTTTAAGATATTAAATGACATTTTAAAATTTTGAGACACATGGAATATTTTGAAAATATCTTGAAAACAAATTTTAAGTCAATATCTCTACGGGTTCTCGACTTTTGACGATGGAAAAAAAATTTCCCGAACGTACTTACGTATAAACATAGAAACCTTGAAATATCAAGAAATGCCAAAAATTTCAATTCGAAAAATCGGACTGATTAAAACAAACATCTTATGGGAAAACATTTGTTTTCATCATTTAGTACTTTTTTATAAATATCCAACTGTCAGTTTGTTCATACAAATTAGAGTCTACAAACTAAAAAACTACATTCAATTAATATTTTGAGAATAAATGAAGGTATTGACTTCAAAATTATTTCATTTTTTTCTAAATTTTGTTGTTAATAGTCTTAGAAAAATCCAAACTGTATTTTTGTATGCAAGAAATAAAATTCTTGGGAACGACAACAGATTTAAATTGTTTTTGCTGTTTATTAGAAGACTTCAATTGACAAATTTTTGTACTAAACAGAAACTGTTAGGAAGTGGTTTTCAAATCGAACAAAAAAAGTTATTGACTTTAAATTTTGTATCACACACAAAATATTGTTATTAACATTTTGTTAAACCTATACACAAATCCAAGATAGGATGGGAAGTTATCAGTGTGAGTCGCATCACAGACTCTTTTTTATTTTATTTGCAGTGATTATTCTTATTTAAAATAAAATTATTAAAAATGATTAGCTATAAAAAAGTGTAAAAAACACATCTCCAATAGTAAAATAAAAGTGTTAAAAAGATTATGTACACGAACATTTTCTTTTTTAACGAAAACATTCTTTCAAAACACGTGTTCTATAAAAACTAAAATAATTTTACTCAGTAAAACCTTAAGTGGGTTAATGTTTTAATATGAATTTAAATAGATATTTAGACCATTTGAGTGTAAAATATTTCTGTTCTTAAGAAATTCATATAGGTTCGTGAGACCCAGTTCTGCAATTTATTTGCTAACTTATCTAAACTGCACTTAAATATTCTCAATAAAAACCAACTATCTTTGACTACAGGTAACTTTTGAATTTTAGGTTCCGCCTTAAAAAATAAGTAACATAGATTATTTTTAAAATTTCAACTTGGAAGTAACATTTTCAATTTGCTTTCCTTCGGATCAACCTCAAAGCCAAAACCTATATAATATCCTAAGGGATGTAATAAATTCACACAAACTTTTAAATTATTTACATACATACAATTTAAAATATTAAGAAGTAAGAACCACAGTAGATGTTAGTATAATGTATATGTATATTTGCAGATTGAAGAATTGTAACCATTTGAAAGCCAACTTCAACATATAGAAGCTACTTACATAAATTATTGATTTTTATAATGGAATTTTGGTTCGGTAAACACCATTTTGTTGAGGTTATAAAAATAATATCAAAAATTTAATTGAAAAGTTTAGTTATGGAAAGAATTTCAAAAGTTTTAATGTACATGTTTATTACGAGTATATGCATACTTATTCGAAATCAAAATGTCGAAAAAGGAAAAAATGATTAATTGTCTTAAGATTATAACATTAATTTAAAAAATGTTTTTTTTTGTTGTGAAATTCAATTATTAAAACGAAATATGAATGCGAAAACTTAAATTGATATGAAGTCCGTCACTAAAGATAGTTAAAAGGAATAAAAAATGACTGTTTGAAATAATCATTTTGCAAAAGTGTGTATATAGTATTCCCTTTTAATAACCGAAAAGCCACATTACTTCGAAGTGCAACTACAATATTTATAGACTGTTAACAATTTTTTAGAAGGATAGATACACACCAACTGTAGATAGCTTTACCTTTACCAAGCCATGTCCTCGCCACATTCACCTCTCATCGATTATATACGAGGCCAAGAGGCATTCTACCTTACTAAAACCAACATCCTTGTATTTTGTTCACAGATGCTGCTTTATAGGATGTTTATGTTTTCACTTTATATATCCTACCTTGTTTGGTGTTGTGGCGAACCACTTGTTTCTATAGTTTGGTAGTTTGGGGGTAATAAATTAAACAATGTTCATGGTTCACTATAACAAAAACAATTTATTAAATCACAAAAACTTTAACTTTAATTGCTTCGTAAGTCTTTATCAGGTAATAAAGTTGCATCAAAAACACATTGTTGGACGGTGTGTTCGTTGGGTTGGGACTTGGGGCTTTATTTTCGTATAACATTCAAGGTTTTGCTGCACTTTAAAGGTTTCAAAGTTTAAAATATATAAATAAAAAGATGCTCTGTTAAAATAGTAAGTGATATCTTAGTCGAGTTGGGTACGATTTACGTTTTTTTTTAAAACACCAATTTAAGGAAATTTATTAACATGACGCAACAATTAATACAGATTATGAAAATGACATAGTTAGTCTTAGATGAATTGTTCACTTTAAAAATAGTTAACTTAAATTGTTGATTTTAACAGAGTGAACAGAGTAAAATGAAATGTATCTATATAATTGCACAAATCTTTGAAGTAATTTTTAACAGCTGTTTACAAATGGTCCGCGTTCTCTTAAAGGTTGTTTTTTTACCCAAAGCAGGAAAATGCTTCCAAGTCAACCCTTAAGATCAAAAACTTATATAAAATTGATTGATATCCATTTAAGGGCAAGTATCGATACAAGACTTCTGTCTTCGTCTCAATATGCCTACTGTAAAGGTAAATCGGTGGAAACAGCGCTACACTCTAGTACGCACCGTACTAGCTACTGTAGCCCTCTTTTCTTGCAAAAAAGCTATTGGTAATAAATGGGACTTACAACCCAGAATCACGCATTGGTTATTCACATCAAAACTTAGGCCGATTTTAATGTACGGTGTGGCAGTATGGTGGACTGCTTTAGAGAAAGCTATAAACCGTGACAATTTAAATAAAGTCCATCGTCCGGCTCCTAAGAATAAGTCGATCGCTTCGCACGATGCCATTTGCGGTACCGTTTTGAAAAGGCACTCTGCTTCACAGCTCTAGATATATTTATCAAACACATAGCTGCGAGCTCTGCTATTCATGCTATTAGTTTTTAAATATTTAGAATCAATTCCAAAGCACACAGAGCACACCATCTCCTTCTGGGGTGATAGGGCGTTCCTAAAAGATCAGTCAGTACAATTTTACAGAGATGGATTAAAAACAAAAGAAATTAAATCTGTCATTCCACTTTCCTTATAATTGTAGCGTGTTTCAGGAGGAACTTTTTGTAATAAAAAAAGTCTTGCCCTGGGTTTAAGAAAGCGTGATATCAACATCAAGTATCCGTATCTCTGGACTCTCTCTCTATACAAAATCTATAAAAGTCCATAACTGCTGCTCGTCTCTAATAGAGATTGAACCACTGTTTGATATTTACCTTTGTTGGGCCGAGTCAAAGAGACATTCCAGGAAATTGCAGGTCAGATGACTTCGCTAGAAATGGATTAGTTCAACCAATTCTACCACGTTGCCAAATGCTGGCATACCAATCTTTTTATGTAAACTATTTCTATTTTAAGACGCTATGAAGAAGGCAATCACCACGTTTCAGGTCACAAAAACATCTGGCCAACTTTTAGCACTTGAAGCAAATTGCAGATGTAAGCTCGATAATCGGTGTCATAACTGGGCACTATCTAATGGGAAAGCACGCCACGTGGTTAAGCGTAGTCACAAATGACTTTTGCAGAAGTTGGATGAGGCAAAGGAGGAAACAGTTCTTCACCTCATCCGTACATGCTCTGCTCTAGCTCAAAAACGCAAGAACTACCTAAGAGAATTCATCTATAACGATTTGAATGATCTCAACCATATTATTAACATAATCAATCTTTCACGTTTCTTTAGGGACTCAAACTGCGGTCCTTAGAAGAAACCTTCAAGATTCATGTGGTATCACAATGTTTCAATAATGAACCTGAGCTGTGTCCTACTCCATCACGGACAGCCACTTTAACCTAACCTAAACCTATAAACCAAATAGTCGATTGATTGATGGACTAATGACGAAAGATTCAATGTCAATGTTATCGAGATATTGACACATTTTAAAGGTATTAAGAAACGATCTTCCAAAACTCTTAAATAACACACTAAAGTATCTAGCTTTAAGATCAGAATATCAGATTTAAAAAAAAAATGCTGTTATATGAGTTGAGAATCAAAAACTTCTTGAAGAGTACTATTGGACTGCTTTGCTTTTAAATTCCTCTTATTAAACAAATTGATGCAAATTAATACGAATGAATGCATAACTTACGTACTTACTAATAATTATACAAAATCCACAAAGTCTAAATGATTGATTTTGGTTGTTTTTAAAAATCTACCTATAGTTTCAAGACTGTTTAACACTTTTATTTTTGTAATATAATTTATATTAATCGTACAACCTCCAGTTCTTTAGTAAAGATAAACTTACTATCCCATCATTATATAAGCAGGGAAGGCTAGGTACATATTTGTATTTCTTCGAATTCTTGGTTTTGATTCCATTTTGATGTTTTTATCTCTGAGGCATGAATATTTAAAAAGCACTCATCCACATTAGTTATGGTTCCTAAAAAGTGTACCTATATCTTCCATGGAATTTCAGCTACGACATAACGATAAGAGGATTGAAGTAGAAAAGCTGTGTTATTTTAAACATATTTTTGTTTGATTACCAAAAAGTATACATTAAGAGCTGCATTATATTGAATAAAAAAAATGAAAACGGTTTGTTTTTCATAGGATTCACATCTTTCCGATTTGTCGAATGGACATTACATTTTAATTTCTCCACATGTATATAGCCCTAGAATCTAAGTCGATTGTTTCTGGAGAAATGTCTAGGTGTACACGTTATACGTCTGTACGAGCAGAACTGTTAAATTATTAAAAACAGTTTTTGATTCGACCTCCTAAATGCGAACATGACTTTTTGTTCGATTAAACTTTAATTTATTGATTGCATAGTTTTTCAAGAGACAATGCGGCTTATTCCGGAAATTATCAACTAACTTATGAGTGCGGATCGCATCCTTGCCTGTTTTTTGTTCCAATCTATTTTGTATTTGTGAAGTATTAGTATACAAATGATATTTATCGTTTTCTATTTTGAAATACATACTTTATAAATATACTAAGCACTTAATTCGTTCTGACGTTTTAGACTTTCAAAAGTATAAAAAATACATCTCTTTAACTCTTTGTTTGAACCAAAAGTAATAACATTTTCCGAATAATGGAAAACATTTTAATTAAATTTTGAATAAGTAATCTCTCCAATTTACAGCTTTGAAAAAAGTATGTTTTCTATGCATACATATATTTTATGAATATAATTAATTCTCCTAAAATGGGTTTGATTGTTTGACAGCAAAATTTTAGTGTAGGATTGGCCCGTCTTTCAACAGTTTTCATATTTCAATAACAGAAAATAAGCAAAGAAAATGTTTCCACCACAATACTGACAGCATGTTGATTTTTGAATACAAATATCTCATTTTTTAAAGTTTATTCTTAAAAAAATTCTCATCCTCTTTCTGTTTGATTGACACGAAACTAATTAAACATCTTGTATTTTGTATTCAATAAGGTTTCTACAATGTTTCATCTAAACTACACAATATTGAAAATTCGTCCTTTTTCGAATGGTTTTGATTTGAAATTTAACGATTTGTATTCTATTTCTGTTTGATTGACGAGAAAGTAATTATGCGTCTTGTATTTTCTATTCAATTAGATTTTTATAATATTTCATCTATACAAAATAATATTGAATTCGTCCTTTTTTGATTTGAAATGATTGAAATAAGAATAATTTGATCATTGAACTTCTTTTCATCGAAATCAAATTTATAAATATATGAAAATTATATCTAAACGAAGGTTAAAGGTTCCTTATTCATTTCTCTAATCCTTTATTAATGACAAAAAGGTGTTGTGTCAAATCAACTGTACAATAGAAACTTAATGGCTTCTTGCATCAAATTCTCCTGAGGGCAGAAGATCTGTATGCAGATGGTTTTATTTTTCATCAGCTTTTCAATAGAAATATTATCACAAAGAAAATTGATTCTATTGTATAAATTAAATACACTTGTTTTATATGTACATATGTAGGTAAAGTACATATATATATTCTTTTGAAAAAAATTGATTGAGTATTGTTCGATCAATTTGTGAATATGGCTTCCTTAAAGAAATGGAACTAAAATTTAGCTTTGAATACGATTTGTTTGCAAAAAAGAAGACAAGCATTCTAAAAAGGCTTCTAATAACAAATGTAATCAAAAACAAATATAAATCAATTATGTACGCCGTCACTATTTGACTTGAAAGTTCGTTTCAGATTCATTTACGCATATTTTGGTAATGTGCCCAAAATAAACAGCCTCTTTTATGAAAATTGTTAAAGTTAAGATGGTAACACTCTTAAAAACTAGAAACAAAAATAATCAACAAAATTGTGTATGGAAAGTCTCTTATAACCTTTTATAACTTTGGACCAATTTTCTATAGTTAAAAACATGGATTGTAAAGTATTACAAAAAATTTGTTGTGATTAATATCAACGTAATATCAGACAGAAATTTTAAATTGCAAATACTTACTTCTCGATAAAGTCCTTCTTACTGACTTACAGCAAACAAGCTGTATTAAAAACTCAAAAAATCGAATTCTCGATTTAGTCTTTTCTTCTGACGCTATTAGTACTCTTGTTCTAGAATCTAGATCAGCAATTACTAATATTGACAAATATCAACACCCTTTGGACATTTTTTTTGACTTAAGTAATCACCTTACTAATCACAGTAATTCTTTTGATTGCTTATATAATTTTGATTGCAGAAGAGCCAATTTCCAGCAGTTGTCTGAAGATTTAACCATTTCTGGAATTGCTGATACACTAGCATTTTCTAACATTGAAGAAGCAATTTCAACTCTTTATAAGATCCTTAATTATTGTTTTTAAAAAAATGTACCCATACAGAAATCAAGAAATACAAACTTTAGCCATCCTTGGTACACGAAAGAATTGCGTTTACTGCGCAACAAACAAAATAAGGCATGGAAAACGTATCCTAAAACTCTGTCTCCAATCAACTTCTCTTTTTATGTTGAACTCTTTAACCAATTTAAATCTCTTTCTAATTTTTTATATGCTTGTAATGTTACAGATATGGACACCTCTTTGAAAGAGAATCCTAAAAACTTTTGGAATTTTGTAAACTCAAAGAAAAATTCAGATGGCTTTCCAGTTAACTTCACTTACAAGAACCATTCGTTAGATAAAACTTTTGATATCTGTAACGCTTTTGCAACAAATTTACGGCAGTCTTTTGTTAATAGCCCTGAAGGAGTTGATGAAGTATATTTTCATAATCATTACTACTTTTCGCGAACTAGCTGTAGTCACATACCTGTGCTAAAGAGTACGGTTCTTAATCTTTTATCCGCGTTGAATGATGACTGCTCAGCCGGTCCTGATGGTATTCCCCCGATAGTACTAAAAAAGTGTAGTAATGCTTTACTTTCTTATTCAATCTTTCTCTCAAAACTGGCAAATTTCCCAGTATATGGAAGAAGTCATTTCTAACACCAATTTTCAAGAAAGGTAACAAGTCGGATATAAGCAACTACAGGCCCATTGCAAAGCTTTCTTGCATTCCTAAAGTATTTGAACAAGTTGTTTGTGAAATTGTAGCATATTTAAGTAAAAATATCATTTGCTAGCAGCAACATGGTTTTGTGAAAAAAAGATCAACCGTTACTAATCTCCTCACATTCTTAAAAATATGTTCAAAAGTTTTAGAACAAGGTAATGAAGTTGATTGTGTATACACTGACTTTTCTAAAGCTTTTGACCAACTTAGCCACGGAATTATACATTAATTTAATTGTTAAAAAAGCAAGTTCTATGCTTGGTTTTATAAAACACTAGGCAAAGGAGTTCAATGATCCCTATGTTACTCTTTCTTTGTATAATTGTCCTCATTTTGAATATGCTTCGCAGCTATGGAATCCCTATTACGAACTTCATATAAAACGTATTGATTCAATTCAACATAATTTCATTCGCTTTGCCCTAAAAGGTCTTCCTTGGGAAGATCCCTGTGATCTGCCTCCCTATGAACATCGTATTCTACTTCTTCAAATGCAATCTCTCCATCAAAGGCGTGTTAATAATGACTTAGTATTTTTTCATCAACTCAGTAATGGTGAAATTGATGCACCTTATTTGCTTTCTTGTGTACATTTGAATTACCGAGGCGGAACTCATCCCCTGCGTACATTTCATTTTACATATTGACTTGCATAGAACTAACTATGGGAAGAATGAAGCTTTGAGTCGAATAAGCATTTTATAGAACTAAAACAGTTCATCGTCATTGTTTAGAACCAGTGCCCAACTATCTTAAACGTTCTTATTTTATTTTTTGTTCTGAAATAGTTAAATGTTAATTATATTTTGTATTTTGTGCGTATGTTAGGCTACAATTGTATTATTTTCTTAATAACAACTAACACATGCACTTATGATGAGTCTCTGATCGTACACGCTTGCTATAAGCTTAATTCTTTCTGAAAATTCTGAAGTGTAACAAAAAAAAAAGTTTATCGTTGAAATACATCTTACAAATCAAAGCAGCACATGAGCGGATCGAGAGTTTTTGGACACTTTTAAAAAAATATTCTTAAATATTCTTTAAAGAAGGCTGAAAAACTTCAAATAACATAATGCGTATTTTAACCTTATTTACTTCAGATGGCGCTTAACCCATTTTTGCCGCATATGATTCAATACTAGCATAAGCCCTATTGAATTCACACTGAGTTCTTCCGATTATGTGAACGTTGTAAGCGTATCGTAGTAATTGGATAAACTTTTGAAAGATTGTACCTCTAGTGTTGACGTGCAAGCTCCATATTATTCTTTCAAGGACGAGCATAAAGAAATCGCATCGCAGCGCATCACCTAGTCTTAATACATTAAGGTTAAGTTGTTTTTAATCTTTGTGGACGACTTTGGCAGGACTGCCAAAACTAAACATTGCTCTATACATCCGGTATATGTAGATGCTGTCATTGTATGTTAGCCCTTTAGTAGTTTATATTAAGATACATGTAGGCAAAAAGTTACCCAATTTACCTTGCTGGACATCAATGTTTTAAAAGAAAATCAAATAACTAAAATTTTAACCCTTGAAATATGAAAATGTATGTTTTAGACAAGGATGATACATTCAATATATATGACGAAAGCCAACGAAATAAAGATTAAAAAATCTAAGCTGAAGTCTAAAAAAACCTGCCCGATGAATGGAACCTCAGTTTTGTTTGACTGATATTCAAAAAGAACGGGTTTGTGTGCGTTTCCTGCAGATATTTCAAAAATTTTGTTAAAACGTAGCTTTTTTCAAAAATAACATATTCTTTTTCTGTTGCCATTTTTATAAATGGGAAAATAGTTTCAAAAGCCAGAAAAGGAGAAAATTTAATACAAAATTTTAAAAATTTTTAATAAAAATTAAAACAAAATCTGATATAAACAATTTTCTATTTTGATAAAAAAGGAGTCAACAAAGCTTAAAAATGTAAGGGAAAAAGTGTTTGAATTTAAGGAAAATGTAAATTCAGGTACATAATTTTTAAAAGAATTTAATAAAAAAGAAAGTAATGTAAGTAAATAAATTAGGAAGAAACTTTATAGCAAATTTATAGCACTAACAAATTACTCGTTGAAGAATCATTTTTCACTTTATTTGTCGAGGGATTTAAGTCTTTTTTATTTTGAATTAAAAGTTATGAAATGTTTACAATGTTATTAAATTTATAGTTAGTTTATTGAGAATAGAAGGTTTGCTGTTTTTGGAACATTTATATTCTTCTTAATATTCAGTATTTAATATTTCAATTCTAGAGCATCCAAAGCAAATTCACTTCAAAGGGTAGATTTCTTTAATTTATTAGGATCAATTTTGAAATTAAAAAACAACTTTAACAAAGCCTTTCACTTTTAATGTTCGTCAAAAATGAGATGGCATTGAAGACGGGCTTCAGGAATTTAAAGGTCACTTTAGTTTATTTTCTGAAAATAAAAAAAATGCTCTTTTCGTAGAATATAATATCAATATGACCTTCTCTTATTCAACGTCTCTTCTTTAAAAACTGAATATTTCCTCTTATTCTCAAAAAAGTGTCATTAAAATTATTTAATTTTTATATTATAAAGTTTATTATTTATGACAAATATTATAATTATTCAGGCAAACTCTTATTTAATTTACTAACAAAATGTATTTCTTACATATAAAATTACTCTATCAAAATTTGTTTAAAATAGGTAACCATCTTTAATGATTTTAAAATTGTCGTAACAACTTTGCATATAAATCTAAGTTAAAAAAGTTTAGTCAAACAAAAACTTCAGTAGTTAATATCGCCGTACCTACTAGGTGCAGCCCTTATAAAAACGAACTATTTCAGTACTAAAGGTTTTATATACGAAGGCGGTGTAGTTGATTTTGCAGATAATAAAGGGTGGTGCACTAGCCTTTACTTTAGAGCAATTCTGTTTGCTGTAAATCATGATAAAAACTTGAATTTTTAATAATTACTACTAAGGATAGTCGATAAAATGCACTTAAACAAACGACGTCGGCTTGTTTTTTATTTATTATTTGAGAAAAATCGAATTGACAGTTTTCTTTTATAAAAATAAAAACCTAAAGAAACATTACTCAAGGTTGGTAAAAATTTACTTTCGAATTAAATAACTTTTCAAAAATTAAAAACATTGGCGTCAAACTTATTTTATCTCACACAAAATATTGTTTTCGACATTCAGTACATTTTTTATAAAAATCCAACAGTCCGGTTTTTTCATTAACGATTAAAATCTACAAAAAATAATACGAACATTTTTTTAAAATTAATAATCGGTTCGCATTTGTTTATAAAAGAAACAAAAATTTTAAAGAAATGCTACTAAAATTGGTAAAAATTGGTTTCCGACTAAAAATTTCGTTTACAAAAGTAGATTTTGAAATCGAACCATTTCACCGAAAAAAAAAAACCTAAAAACTTTTAAGCAAGACAAATAGACAGATGGGTGGGGAGTTATCAGTGTGCGCCGCATCCCATCCTCTTTAATTGTATTATAATTATATTTCTTTATATTATATTGTTCCAGAGCCATTTCATCGCATTCAGAAAGGAAATCGGGTTTTTGACATTCATCTCGAAAAGTTCATCGATACGTTTAAATAACGGCCTTAAACTTTAGCTTTATAATCTAGAACTGGCCATGGCAGAATATTAATACCAAGCTTTGCTGCATGCTTCCCTATCAGATAATGTCTGGTACATATTGCCGTGACTCTGGCTATATTATGCCTGGGTCTTCATTAGAGTTTGATTGAACTGTTATAGGAATGCCATATTCTCCTGAATATGGTACAATCTGTTAGAGTGTTTCACCTGCTGCACAGGTCCAAGAGGAATATCTACGCTTTGTACAAGTGCTGATCCTTGCCGGGCCAACTCATCGGCCCGTTCATTTCCATCAAGCTAAGAGGAACTGGAACCCAAATAAGAGTGACACGGTGATTGATGTTGAAGCTGAAGAGGTTATCCCGACATTTTTGGACGACTATAGAATTTGTATAGGTGTAAATAACCGTGTTTCTATTTTGTTTGCTTTAAGTTTGATTTGAGTATTTTGCAAATACACTGACACTAACAGGGAGCTGTCTTAGAGATAATTAATGACTCACAGAAGATTCTCGACCCAACTTCACACTCCGTTAAGATAGTGGTTTTGAAGTCTGTGGAAACCATGCTATCCTCCCAATCCTTTCTGGCATCAAAGATGACTTTAAAATCCCTGCTGGGGTTCATTGCAGGGGACGGGTGCAGTAGCCAGTGCCCATCGCAAAAATATCCGCTGGAATCAGTTCATTGGCGTTGCCGTGTACATTGGGCTTCAAAAACCAACAGTTTGATTCATTAAGCTTTAGAGCGCTACACAATACTTAATATGAAAGAAGCCCTACTTCTTATCTAATGTTTTTTTACAAGAGTCAATGCAAGCCCTCTTAACCCGATCTTCAATGTTTATTTTTCAGTTAAGTTTAAGATCTAGAATGGCACCTGGATATATCACGCTGGAGGATTAAGACAGGATTAGACTGTTCAGTGGGGCTAGGGTGAAAGCAGGTATTTTAGTTTGGGTCGTACAGAGCATTAGTTCAGTTTTGCTCTGACTAACACATAGTCCATTGCTTTTTGCGCAGGTGCTAACTTTCTTGATGAGGCATCTCCGAAGAAGAATACTTTCTGGGATACAGCCAGCACTTAAATAATCGAATCTATGAAGCACTTTGCGTCATCGTAGACACTATAAAAGAAATTCAAAAGAAGGTCTTCGGATTCAACGAAATCCCCTAGTCCGAAATTTATTGGTTTCGAAAAAATTTGGTAATAAATCATTCAATGCTTAATATCGGTCCATATTTGTCCGGTACACATAAATATGAATCAAGATATTTATAAATGAAAAAAATAAAATAGTTGCGCTGCCCAAGGTTATCAATTTACACCATGTTAATTTCTCTTATACAAGTTATTCAACCCCCCCCCCAGGAAACAAATTAAAATCACTTCATATTGTTATTTAAAAAAGTAAAGTTAAATATTGCTAAACTTATTTACATTCCGGAAAAATCATTCAAAGAGTCAAAAATATTTATTTATGTTAAATGTATAAAATGTAGGACTATATTGTGAGTATACCTTCAATTGGAGTTTAAATGCATATTATGTAAGATTTTTTGATATCATTCGATATTTTTAAAAAGCGTAAAACGAAAAAGGGAAGTTTGAAAACGAATGAAATAAATTCGTTCTAAGAAAAGCCTTACAAATTTGCATAACTTAATAAAATGATAATTTTTTATAACAACATATAACAGGAATACATTAACTATAGCCCTTACCAACCATCCTGTAACTACACAAAAGGATATTACATTGATTGATTGCATTGTTTGTGTATACATACGTAGCCTTACACTTATATGTATAAGCGATAATATCTGATTCAATTGTTGTTCATATGTACCTCTTTTCTTTTACATATATTTTTAAGGACTATTCAATTCATTTGAAAGGCAGTGGACTTTGCGTGATCAATTTAATGGATGACATGCATGAGTACATGCGAGGACTTTTTGTGTTGATGTAAGTGGGTGTTATATTTTTGTTTCATTGTTATAATAATTAAAAAAAATATTTCCAATCTGCATAATTAGGTGATTGCAGAGATTTTATGCAGGTCAATATTGTGTGTGTTTGTAAAAGAATTTTTGTTTATGTTTTGTACATTTGACGATTCTATCAACATTTAAATGTAAAAAAAGAAATTAATTGTTTCTATTTTTGTCGACATTTTAAATTAACAATAATATTAACACAAAATGTATAAACACATTTGTATATTTTTAATCATTTACTTATGAACACATTGACACATGTTTACATTAATGGTGATGAATATATTTATTTATTTAAACAAATTTTATATTTTATTTAGATATTCTAAAGGTATTACTTATTTGTATTTATGTGATATAATGTATTTTAAAATAGAAAGTTTATTTTTTTATAATTTACACATACTTGAATTGTTACTAGTACCCTTAACATGCTTAAAGCTTTAACACAATGCAAGCTTTAGGGAAATAGGAAAGGATTTTAGGTAAGATACTGGTGCACATTGGTCTTAAAGCCTTGAGTTGGGTAAAACATTCCACATTCTCAACGTGTGGTTAAAAAAATAACTTCTATACTTGACAAAAATTCCGAACTTCAAATCAAGAGCAATTTGATGAGCATTCCTGTGCGAGTATTACGAAAAGGAATGCAATCGGAAAAACAACGAAAGGCATAAAACATTGCCTAGGTGTTTGAATGATATATAAATGCTTTGATAATTACAACCTTATTGGAAATCCTAAATAAAATATGTAATCATTCCACAATAGGTGATCTGTGAATGTAATACAAATACCGAGTTCTGAAAGTTGATAAGTTTCCTCAATGCAAGATAAGCTCATGGAAAGGATTATCGTGTGTGGGTAGAGATTTAACGACAAGTGACAGCATTGAGTTTTTGAAGCACCTAACTCTACATATTTAATACTACCCATTGGAAAATGCTGTAGAGATCGGAATTTAATAAGCTTATCATAAGCTGCAGTTAAAGTTCAACATTTGAAGGACAATTATGTGAATCTAGAAACGAATATGAAAAGATGGGGGTATTCTCGTTAGCAAAGCCTTTTAAAATAAGATTAGAAGTTGCAGACAAAAGATTGTTTATGAATGTAAGAAAGAGAGTAGAAGACGAAACGGAGCCTTGAGGAATGCCACCATTTTGTTTATGAATTGAAACCATATAATAAAGCTTGTATTGAACCGTTAGAAAGGTAGTTTCTGATCAAACGAAGAAGAAAATAAAGGATTAATCAGTAAAATATATTCAGCAGATAAGATACTATACAATAGGCTGTGATATAAGGTGTATATATAAGTGAAGGTAGGTAGGTAGAAATGGCGATCTCAAGGCAACCTAGCCTGAGATCCAATTAGCGCTGTAGTGCGCCGCCGTTTTGATACCAAAAACTCGTTTGACCTTTGATTGAAAGCGATAGATTGATAGAGAAGCTTCATAGCGATTATGTTAGAGCCATTTTGTCGCATTGAGAAAAAAGATTAGGTCTCTTATCTTTGTCTCAGATAGCTCATCAAGTTCTTGAAAGAATACTTTTCCAAAGTATTTTATTCTAGTGTTTGCCAAAGCAGGACATTTGCAGAGGAAATGAATTAGGGTTTCACTGTGAAATCACTGTTGGCCAAGTGCAATTAGACCAACATTCAAAAATGGGCCTTCTTGCACTTTACAACAAATAATGCCAATTTTTAGCAGCTGATCATATTGTAATTTGCTGCAGTGAAATAAGGCCAAATTATTGTGAGAAATAAGACAAACTTATTTTGACGATGGGGTATTAAACGGTGGCCATGCTGCCTCACTGCAACCAACTCCCGCTGCTGGGGAACACTATAATAGAATTTGGAGTAGATTCGAGGTTGAAAGTATGAAAAGTGTAATCAGTTTTAATTTGAGTGTGTTTGACATTTTTTCCGTCAAATTTCGATTAGACCTGTATTTTAATTCCATTAATCCTCAAATTACGGTGGTCCTTTAGCCATTTAACCCAGTGCCTCAAATTCATCATGAATTAACACTTTTCATATTTTAGGTTTCATTTTAAAGCTGACATTTTGTGACATTTGATAAATAAAAATTAGGCCATAACTGAAAATAGAACGATACACTCTTCTTAAAAATGTTTAAAATTAAGCAGTGAGGCACCAATAACATGTAGCAACCATTTGGAGAATATCGTTTGTCATAGTAACCATCATAGTTTCCTCTTATTGGTAAGCCCTGTTGCGTCAAAGTAATACCTATTTCCAAATCAATTTCTTGGATGCATTTTACAAAACTCCATTACACTATGAGTTTTAAATAAAAAAACAAAGAATATTCGTTCATGTTATCACTAAACACATCTTTATTTTAATTTGTTATTTGTATTCTTTTTATATTCAAGTAAGCTTTTAGGAAACTTACTAAACATTATACATACTCTAACAAGTCTATACAAAATTGATTTAATAATAAATTGTGCTTAATTTTTGAATCTTTAAGGTATTGTGGGCCAACGATTCTTTTGGCATATCTGTACATAAGAACATCACAAGAATTAAGGCCACCAGATGGGCCATTTGCTGTTATGATGTTTGAACATCGGGCTGACCTACGATTCCGTCAGAGGTAAGTCTTGAAAGTTTTTTTTTTGTTTTAATGAAAATTAAGGAATAAATATTAGACAAAAGTTCCAGAACTTTTTTTTTAAAGTTTTATTTGTTGCAAGAATGTTGAGTATATTTTTGAACTCCATAAAAAGTGTTTTGCTCAACGTAGCTGATAACGACGGTATTCAAAAGATTTGTTGATATTGATTGAAACCTAGAACTGGGAAAATTTTACTTTAGTAGTAAAATACTTTTTTTTAATGTTTGACGGCAAATGCCAATAAATAAACAGGTTCCTTTACAGAAAATTTGTGGTTATGTTTTTACTCTCAGCAGATGAAAGTCAATTTTAAAGTCTATGTTTCTATTTTTTTTTGTATTGGAGATACCTTATTCTGCCATATTAAACTTCATATCTTCACCAGCTAAAATGCTAGCTTTACTAATACAAATTAAGACAATCTTTCTTTGATTGTTCTTGCAAGACTCTTTAAAACGTTGCTGCTTTTATTTTCTTTAGAAGTAATGAATTGCAGACATGTTACGAATGTCGTTATAAAATTCCGTAATGATATTCATTTTAGACACACCAGAGTAAAAAACTCTATTTTCTATTTTTTATTACAAGACATTGGATATTTGTTGAAAGAAGCCACAGGAAAAGAAATATCTGCCCTTAAATCGCTGTGGTATAAAATTAAGATTTAATATTTCTCCTCTTAATCGAAAGATTGTAATTACACGTATCAGTTTTGTTGAATGGTTTGCTAAGAAAAAAGTATTTAGTGCTCCAATTCACTTTATCATCATTCTACACAATCTGTTTCCAGTCTTCTTCAGCAAGTCATCTAGTTTATGTTTATGTGATTCCGGTTGTTCATCGGTTGTTATGAGTAAATTAATTCCACTCCCGAATACAACCTCCTCCAGTTGACATTAAATGTGTAAATGATATTTTTGGTATCCTTTGTTCGTGCATTACCAAGAGTCTTACTATATAGTTGAAGTAAGGCTTAAGGGTATTCAAAACATATTCAAACAAATACCGGGGTCTAAGTGAAGAATATAATTTGGTGATTTTCTTGGTAATTTAAAGTATCTCTTAGTGAAGTAACGAAGAAACTTTTCAACGACTTCAAAGGATTTGCACCCTCAGGCTTGCGGTCTATAAAGGAGAATGATAAAATTGCGGTTGCACGAAATATATCTTATTTTGAGGTATGTGAAATACTTTTATTTTGTATATAACTACCCCAGATCACTCGCTTGTGATTCAGCAAATTTGACTTTGAGATGCTTATTCATGTTTATGTTCGACGTTACTATCACTCCGGCATATTTGTATTCTTTTACTTTTTCTATTTCTTCTAATTGGAATATGTACTTTTCCTTCTGTTTATATCTCTCTCTACCATTTCTAAGAAGCAGAATGAAGAATTTCTTCAAGTTAATTGTTAGGTTAAGTCTTTAAAATAATGTTCTCCATGTGCTGCACGCTACCAACTGTCCTTGCAAAGAAGACTATATCATCCGCAAATAACAAACCTCGGTTCAGTTTTTGACATAGCTCAATTCCACCTTTTACAGCATCCGTTATGTCATTGTTATATAAGATGAAAAAAAGAGTAGTTAGTAGGTAATCTTATTTTACTTCTACAGTTTTTTCAAATTCTCCAGACAAGCACTTTTCGTGCTTTAATATCTTGATATAAGGTCCAAACTTGTGAGATACGGAGTGTTGGAGATAAAACAGAGCCCTGGGGAACACCAGCATTTATTTTGTGGTTTTCAGACTTGAATCCATCCAATACCACTTGTATTGACCGATCCGAAAGGTAATTACTAATCCAATGAAGGAGTGATTCATGAAAACCAAAGGCACGCATTTTCGATAAGAGGACCTGATGCCATACCCTATCAAATGCTTTTGTTATATCGGTCAAATCAAATGCTTTTGTTATAGCGGTGTAAAGATTTGCTATATTGTTCGGTGAGATGAACCATGAGATCGCCAGTGGACCTATCGCTATGAAAGCCGTATTGTCAGTTTTTAAGAAGCTTTCGATCTTCGAAATATTTCTTGAGCTGATAATCAATGACCGTTTCCATGACCTTGCAAAAAAGGGAATTGAGTACAATCGATCGGTTATAAGAGGGTGAGGAAGATTTGCCTCTTTTGGGTAGAGGCTGTACAAATACGGTTTTCCATTCGCTCGGAACGAGACCTGATCAGTTGAACAGATGAAAAAGCTTACGCAGTGGTTTTGCCAGCGTTGAAAATCACCTTTTCAGAACAATAGCGGGGATATGAGCCGGACCAGAGGATTTATGTATGTTAAGATCTTTTAGGAATCTCGCCATAGTACGAGTGCGAAAAAAATTGGCCCCTTTGAATCACTAACGCGCTCGATGACTCACTCACTGGCAGAATTGAATTGGCGGCGAACTGCCTAGCAAAAAGATTAGCTTTCTCTAAAGAGCTAACAAATGGAGTGTCATTGACAACGAGCGTAGGAACCGAGAAAGATGAATTCATCATGTATTTTTACAAATGACCAAAGATGATTTCTGCCTTTGGGACATTAAAGTATTTATTGTCGAATTTTTTTGTAAAAATTTGGTCCGTCGAATATGGGCGTTGAGGGCCGTCCTGGCTTGCTTTAATTTATTCCGGTTTTCCTCTGTTGGATTGGCGGCTTTAAAACAACGGAAGCTTACCCGTGATAAAGATTTCAGTGCTAGGATAGGACGAAACAATACTTTGGATGCAATCAGACAAGACATCAAATTCATGAGAAGTTGATACTCTGTCTAGATTGGAGCTTCGATAAAGGAAGCAATAGTGAATGATTTTCTTATTTACGATAAATTTTAACCTCATAAAATTTAAAAAAGAATTGATGCAGAGACCATATTTCGGCAAAAACTGATAAGCAACATTATTCCTAATGTATATAGCGAGGCCAGGGTGGAAAAAGGATAATGGCACCAAGTTATACCCTTGAAAAAAGAATTCAGTGGAGTCGAAGTCCTCACCTATTTGGGTTTCACTTAATGCCAATACAGCTGGCCTGTTTAAAAAAGTTTCGGAGTGCACCGAAAGAAAGTTCGCTATAATAAGCCTTTTGTACAATACAGTTGAAAATAGTTGGTCGATATATTAAGAAACAATATGCCTATCTTTTTTTGTATTGGATATATAATTAACTTGAGAAAATATCCAGGAACTTCAGCTGTTTCTAAAAAAAACTCTGTTGAATGTTTTTGTAAGTAGTGTTTTAAAATTTGGGGTACAATTTTTGTACAATTCAAACAGAAAACCATATTGGTACTTTTGTATGCTTTAAACTAAAAATGGTTATTTCTACTTCGATCAGAGAGATTGGAGAGTCTAACACAATATTCAACCAATAGAAAAGGCGCTGCGTATACAATCGGAAATTAGTTGAGGAGCTGCAGGCGTTCAGCAAGAAGTCCCTGATTAAAAACATTTCTTTTTTCTGTGATCAGTCAACCTACTTTACAAAACTTTTCTGGGGACCTGGCAGCATTGATATACTGATGATTTGTTCAATTCACAGCCTTTTTCTTAGTTGAACATACACTTTTACAGCTTTTATTAGCCATTTTGTAGTTAGCTCGAAACAAAAAACGGTTTTTATTTTTTCAAAACAATATTTTTAAATTTTTGTTTATATTTTTTTACAATTCTTATTCAAACTGTTATATTTCTTTATTATTTCCCTTAACTTCTCAACTTCTATAACTTCTGCGGATTCTCTCAAAACACCTAAAACTTCAATCTGAATACTGAGATTTCGTTTATGAATCTCGTCATCCCTATCTCTTTAAATGATTTTTGAGATTGGTTCTATGTGTGAGTTATTCACCTCATCAAGACTTCCAGAAACCTTAAATCTCTGACGGACTGTGGTCTGGAAACGTTTTCGATCTCTGAAATATGCAAACCACTTGTATACGAGAAGTCCAAAACCGAACTCGCTGATCTTCGTATAAAAGTGTATTCTCCTCAAGAGTATCCACTAAAGCTTCCATTAAGTACCTAATAGTCAAAAGCAACTGTTAGGTCCAAAATTTTAGCACCCTTAGCATCGATTGTATATACATACTAAAGATTTTTGGATGGGAAATATTGTTGACGTATATCTTCCTGAGGTATAACATTTTTTTTCGACAAACCGCTTCATCCATTAAACTCACCAATTAGCATAAATTCTATTGATCCCTGAATATTTAACGAGTCCCTTAACTTATCAAAATCAAGTTGCCAGTGCTTTATTGGACTTCGTTAAAGGGACTGCCATTATGCAAGCAGGAACGGAAAATGTAAAACACTAAACAAATCCTTTTGAACATACATATTGGCAATTATGTTCATCTTTTTGACAGCTGACAACTATCAATTATTTAATACAACGGTCGATTTATTTAAAATAATAATACTTATATAGAGCAGTCACTCAATAAACATGAAGAAATAATGTTTACTGAACTCCATTACCATTTCTTTTTCAAGGAACTACGATTTAGACAATGTTCTATGTTATGTTTCTTACCACTATCATGTATTTAGGGCTCCGTGCATGAACTGATTAGTTGCCTATTACATACATATATTCAGACTTTCAAAGTACCTTAAGTCCTAATAAAATAATATAAAACGTGTTCTTTTTATATCATGTCTACTACGTTCAAAGTTACACTTCATCAATGATTGCCTTGTTATTTGTAATTCTGTTATTTCAAAACCTTGCCAGTTGTTGTTCTTGAAAATTTTTCATATGTATGTAAAATCAATTCTGATAAATAATTCAAAAGTAGATATACACAGATACATAAGTATACCTGCCTACCTAAAAGCCATATTTTTTGTCCTCCTTGTATAAACCTTGTTATACCTTTAATTTTTTTCTTTCGTACATATTGAATTGATATCCTTGTTATTTAAGATAACCTTTATCAACATGCTACAGAATCACCTCTAACCTCTACATAAATGCTCACGCAATGTGCTTAATAGAAATTGACATCGAAAGTCATGACTCAAAGCTCCATGTAGTCTTACACTTTGGAAATTATGGCCCTATATAAAAATTAGATCTCGTGTCTGCTCAACAAACAAAAAAAAATACCCAATTCATCTTAACTTTTTGAAATTGGAATTTAATATCAGAAGAGAGACTTGGTATTTAATTGAGCTTTTTAGGCACTTACATATTTCACATTACATGATATTTTGATATTGAACAAAGAACAATGAAAATTATCGAAAACAAAATTTTAAAGAGTGTCATAAAGTCATAACACTAGCGACTTGAATTAAGTATTGTATTTTTTATTCTGACGTAATACCAAATTTGTATCTGTTCGAAATAAAATCAACTAACAGTTTTTTTATAAATCACAAAAACTTTCGTTTCGAAACCATCAAACTAATGTTATGCATTAAAGATTATTGTTTTTGACATCTGGTAAAATTTTTCCAGAAATCAAAGCGACAGTTATTGTTTACAGAAAATGAAAACCTAAAATACTAACAAAGTTGGTAAAATTTAAATTCTGTCTCGAATATATTATAAAATGTATTATTCTTAACATTTAATAAAATTTAAAAAAAAGACGGCGACATTTATTGAATTCAATTTGGGTGCTCGAAAGTGTATTTTTATTACAAAAATGCTGGTTTCTGTTAATTACTTCAAAATATGTTTCACATTCTGTGGTTGTAGAAAAATGGGTTGCAATGCACATTAGGTATTGAGGAATTCTTTTTGTAGCGGCTGGAGTTCTTAAAAAAATTAATTTAACTTTTTTTAATGTTTGTATATTACCAAAAATATTTTATATAAAAAGAAATAATTAAGTTTGAAAATCTGGTTTTGTTAAATAGATATTTAGTCGAAAACAAATGTTTACCAGTTTAAATAGCATTTCTTAAATTTCTACAGAATGAATGAATGACATTAATTTGAGAGATATCAAGAACCGAACATCAATTTTAACAAAATTTGCATACTATTTCTTGAAGATTTTATTTTTTTTTAAGAAAAAACCGACTGTTGGATTCTTTTAAAAAAAACAACTGAATATCGTAAAGTGGAGAATTGGAGAGTTTCCCCTTTAAATTCGTTTTCGGATCACAAGTGGATTCTTTTTCAAATTAATTTCGAGTCGAAAAACCCTCCGCTTTATAAAAATCCCAAAAGAACTGACTGGAAGAAATTCAGTCAAATTGCGAATTCCAAACTAAGCAACTTTCCGAATCTCACGGAATCGATAGGAGATCTAGAATCAAAGGAGAGTACCTTTGAAACTTCTATAAGTAAAGCTTTTAGAGTCTCTTGCCCAGTTAAATATAGCCGTAAAACCCTTCCTTCGTGGTGGAATGAAGAACTGTCCAGTCTTAGGAAAATGACGAGGACAATTTTCAATATCTGCCACAAACATAAGTTTTACTAACCGTATAAAGACTCTCTTAAAATTTACAACGAAGCCCTATCATCAGCCAAAAGACAAGGCTGGAGAGAATACTGTCAATCAATCTAAGACATCCTTCATTTCTAAAAAAGCCTGATGGAAGCTGGACAGCTTCCCCAGCCGAATTTCTTGGGCTACTGATGAAGACGCACCTTCTGGGTTGCGAGAATGATAACCCCGAATCGCTTGAAACCACAGATATAAACGTAGCTCATGTGGAGCAAGTCAATTCCGTTATAACCAGAGAAAATATTTTGTGGTTCATCAATAATTTTTCTCCATATAAATCCCCAGGCATGGATGGCATACAGCCAGTTATGCTTCAAAAGTTGCAAGATGTGGCAGCTCCATGGCTGGAACAAATTTTCAAAGGATGTCTCCTTCTCAAACACGTGCCCATGTCGTGAAGACAGGTCAAAGTAGTTTTTATCCCGATAGCGGGTAGGCGAGGTCACGAATCCGCGAAGGATTTCAGACCAATAAGCTTAACATCTTTTGTGCTTAAGACCTTGGAGCGCATTCTTGATTACCATATTAGAGAAATCCTAGTTGGACGACCTCTCGAAAGCTCTCGGCATGCTTATCTTAAATCTAAATCTTAAATCAAATCTACGGAGGCTGCCTTCCATAAGGTTGTGCGTACTGTAGAACAAACAATCCATTACCACCTTCCTAGACATAGAAGGTGCTTTTAACAGAACAGAACTAAAGTACCGCCCTTCACGCTAAAGTACCGCCCTTCACGCTACCTCGACTCAACGGGCAAATCATATCATTGTCTTCCAGTGCAAAATATTTGGGAGTTATACTCGACCCTAAACTAAACTGGAAACTAAATATTGAAGTACGGGTTAAGAAGGCCTGTGTTGCCTTCTACGCCTGCAGCAAAACTTTCTGCAAAAAGTGGGGACTTCAGTCGAAGATGATTTTATGGACGTACACAGCCGTAGTACGTCCAATTTTAACATATGGTTTGATTGTGTGGTGGCCTGCTCTTAGCAAAGCCTATAATATTGATAAGCTTAAGGAGGTGCAGAGAAGAGCTTCCGTGGGCACCACAGGGGGCAAGCGTACTTGCCTAACGGACGCCTTAAACGTTATTTTGGATCTTCTAATTGACCTTTTTAATAAATACGTAGTTTCCGAAATTGATTCCCTCAGATATTATCTCGGTAGACTACTGCACTCCTACTTTGAACCTTAGTAAGGGTCTTAAGGTTATTTTCCCATTCAGAGAAGATTGGGAGGATGACATCGTGTCGATAGGTTTCGACACAACCATCTTTACTGACGGCTCAAAGATAGACTGCGGAGTTGGTTCTGGGATCTTTTCTGAGTCAATAAATGTAGGCTTCCTGACTTTGCTAGCGTTTTTCAGGCTGAACTGCTGGCAATAAGGGAGGCATTTAAGATACTTAAACAAAACCGAAATGCGGCTATCTTTACAGAAAGTCAGGCAGCTGTCAAAGCCATTAACTCGGCCATATCCTCATCTAAATTGGTCCAGCGTGGGAAATGAACGGGCTGACGAGCTAGCCAGGCAAGGATCGGCCCTTCATAGCTCACTTGCGGAAATGGTTAACATTGCTCTTAGTGCTATGAAGGGTAAAATCTTTTCTATCTACCAAACTGAATCAAACCGAAGGTGGAGCAATTTAAACAACTGCATTATATCTAGGAAGATATGGCCCACCTATAATAAAACCCGTACAAACGATTAAACCACTCACGCAATTTTCTTGAGAGACCTTTCTGCATTTTTCTGCGTATTATTTTAAGATTTAAAAATGTAACTGCAAAAATTAAAAAAAATTTAAATGACATTAATTTTTCAAACTTGAAAATCGTTAAAACGGTTTATTTTTTAATTTCTGTTTTAATTATTTTTGTATAGAATTTATTTGAGTTTAAACATATTTTTGGTATGCAATTGAAATTATATAGAAGTTATTAATATACTTCCTACATTTCAATTTCGTAACAAAATTATTTAATTTTTCGAGATATCAAATTTCGAAGACAAAATGTTAGGTAATAATTTTTTTTTAAACAGTGGCATTTTTAATCATAAATATATTGAGACAGTGTAGAAATATTATTGAAAGCGGTTAATTAATTTTTTTCGAAAACATAAAAACAAAATAACGGCATTAAAGGAATTCATGTTAAGAACAAAATTCTAGACTAAAAATCTGGTTTGTTTTTTGAGAAAATTCCAATTTTTTATTTTATTACTATCCTTTGTAGTCTTTAAAAATTAAAAAATGGGTCTAACGCGAATAGGCACAAAACCTTAATTTCCAGATTTAAAGTCGATCGACGCAATACTTTGGACTGTAAGGGCCAAAACAGACAGACGGACGGATTGGGGACCCATTTTTTTTGGTGAAATGCTGTGAATATGATATCTAATATAATAATTAAACAACAAAACTTTAAAAAAAATCTCACAAAACTTAAAAACAACAATATTCAAAGATGCTTAAAACACGCAACAAACAAAATGTATTGAACCGTATGAAGAAATCATAAGATTTAATACATGCCAATTTTCATGTCAAGAGTAATTCTTGTCATGAAAAGCGCTGTCTTAAATCTTCCGTCGGATTCGGCTTAAAAATGTAAATTCCCTCTATCCCTGGCGAAAGTATGTTTGAGAGTCGTAAGTCACTAGGCCCTGGTTCTCTGAAGAACATTTCAATTTCTTTGTATTCCCATTTGCAAATTTTGCTTTCAATAATGATCAACTATTACGCATACGCCTCCCATCATGTCTTTGATGCTTTATAAGGTATAGACGAGTTCGTCAAGAGACTGGTACGAGATTGATTCTTGTTTCGCAGCCAGCTACTGTAATACTTATCTGCATCCGTCAAATGTTCTTTTTAATAATATTTACTTTTTCACTAAAGCTGAAGAGGTCATTTAATTAATGTTTGATGTTTAATAACGCACATCTTTTCTCTTGAAATTAATTACTAAAGTACTATTCCTAAAAAATCTGAGTCCGGTACTTAACATACCAATTGCTAACCTAACATACACAATAAAATTTGAATATAATTTGTTTTCTGAGAAAACAAACAAAACCTCTATCTTTTAAAAATGAAACCATGCATGTTCGACACAAAAAACAAAACTAAAAACATATACCTCTTGATAAAAAGTTTTATACCAACTAAATACATTAAAACTTTGCTTTCTTTTTTCCCCAGAAACTCATCAACAAATTCATCAGTAGAACGAATTCCTGGCCGAACTGCACCTTCAAGACCTTTGGATATTAAAGGTTCATCAGCAACGAGGTCATATGACTTGTATAATGCTGAAATGGATATTTGTCGAGAGAAGAGGAAACAGAGAAATCTTGGTTCGATGGCAGCTGCCCAGGTTGTTTGCTTGTGTCCACTTATGATCCTTCGGTTAGCACGAATGGTTATGGAGGAAACCTACGAGAATGCTAAACATTTTGATATCACTTTTCTAATGTTTGTTTGGATTGCTTTTCTGCCTACAGTTATATTCCCAGGAATTTATGCTTCACAGATTTTACCAAGGTATGTGTGTGTTGTTTATATACGACGACGTTCGTTTCATTTGTATGTATGTTGAGTTCTTTTGGTGGTAAATATTTTAATTTATTTTTCTGGGACGTGATAAGTTCTTAATTTGTTTGCTAAGAACGATTTGAGATGTAGACATCATGTGACATCAATCAAAAGTTTAATGAAAAGATAAAAGACTTTTAACAATAAACATTACTGCGGCGGTTTGTCTATGTCAATTGACAATTTATTCTATAAGAATGCTTTAATGCGGTTTGTCTATGATGGCTTAAAAGTCTATTCCAGATAGAAAAGAGAACACCTTTTTTTAAATGGTTCTGCCATATTTTTTTTGAAAAAGAGATATTTTAAGAAGTTCAGACTTTTAAATTATGAGTGTAATCTTAAATAAGTTGTAGCCTTAAAGTAGAACTCATAATTCTAAAATTTGTTAAAGAATATTAAAACAAAAATTAAGAAAACAAATATTCATGTATTTTGAAAATAAAAGTTAAATAAAGTTAAATCAGGAAAATGCCATTAGTATTAAACCAAACATTGAGTGGCTCTTATGTTGGGATTTTGACTCACCTTTCAATCTTTTGGATCTTCAAAATTTCTTTTGTTGTTAACGCATTGCTGAGACACCGATATATATAATATCATATGTTATTCAACTAGTTTTCAAAACGTTTGCTGATCTGGTCAAAACTTTTGAGCAAATGAGTGAATGACGAAAAAATCTACATTAAAACGCCCCTGTTATGTTTTTTTTACACTTCAGAATTTTTAGATAGTAGTAAACTTATAGCAAGCGTCAAACTACGGTCAGAGGCTCATCATAAGTGCATGTAGCATGTGTTAGTTGTTATTAAAAAATAGTACAATTATAGCCTAACACACGCACAAAATACAAAACATAATTAACATTTAACTATTACAGAACAAAAAATAAAATGAGAAAGTTTACGATACTGGTTCTAAACAATGACGATGAACAGTTTAAGTTATATAAAATGCTCATTCGACTTAAAGCTTCATTCTTGCCATAGTTAGTTCAATGGAAGTCAATATGTATAAAATCAAATGTGCGCAGGTGATGAGTTCCGCCTCGGTTATTCATATGTACACAAGGTAGCAAATAAGGTGCATCAATTCCACCATTAATGAGTTGATGAAAAAATACTAAGTCATTATTAACTCGCCTTTGATAGAGAGATTGCATTTGAAAATGCAGAGTACGATATTCATAGGGAGGCAAATCATAAGGAATGAAATTATGTTGAATTGAATCAATACGCTTTTTATGAAGTTCGTAATAGGGATTCTACACCTGCGAAGATTATTCAAAATAACGACGAACAAGTCAAAGAAAGAATACCATAGGGATCATTGAACTCCTTTGCCCAGCGTTTTATAAAACCAAACATAGAACTTGCTTATTGACAATAAAATATCACAATAATTCGTAAATTCTAAGTTGAAACAGAAATGAACACCTTAATCTTTAAATGTGGAGACGCGACAGAGTTTGTGCTGTGATATACAAACAATAATCAAATAGACTACTGATTCGTTTTTTTTGTAAAAGTAAGGTAAGGCTTTTTTTTCACACCAAAATGCGAAACTATCAATGTCGACTTGTAAAAGAATACGATCATCTTTATAATCTTAAAAATGTTCATGTCATTAGCAAAAATGAGAACTTCACTTGAGAGTAGACATGACGATATAGGGTTAATAGACAGGATGAACAGAAAAGGGCCAAGATGGCTTTCCTTTGGAACACCAGATTGAACAACAAAAGGTTCAGAATGACAATTTCTAAATTTTACCTCGTAGGATCTGTTTTCAAGGTATGACTTAATCCAAGCTAAGAAAAATGGTGGAAAACCAAGAGCCTTAAGTTTAAATAAAATAATTCCGTGGCTAAGTTGGTCAAAAGCTTTAGAAAAGTCAGTGTATACACAGTCAACTTCTTAACCTTGTTCTAAAGCGTTTGAACATATGTTTGAGAATGTGAGGAGATTAGTAACGGTTGATCTTTTTTTCACAAAACCATATTGCTGTTCGCAAATGAGATTTTTACTTAAAAAGGCTACAATTTCATAAACAACTTGTTCAAACAATTTAGGAATGCAAGACAGCTTTGCAATGGGCCTGTAGTTTGCTATATCTACCTTGTTACCTTTCTTTAAAATTGGTGTTAGAAATGACTTCTTCCGTATACTGGAAAATTTGCCTGTTTTTAGAGAAAGTTTGAATGAGAACGTAAGGGGTTAAACTGTAGCACATCGGGAAATGATTTTTTGTGAAAGCATTACAGATACCAATAATTTTATCGAATCAAAGGTTCTTGTAAGTGAAGTTAACAGGAAAGCCATCTGATTTTTTCTTTAAGTTTACAAGTTTTCAAATTGTTTTATAATTCTTTTACAAAGAGTCAGTAACATAACTAGCATATACAAAATAAGAAAGTTCAACATAAAAAGAAGTTCATTGGAGACAAAGTTTTCAGATAAGTTTTCCAAGCCTTATTTTTTTGTTGTTACGCAATAAATATAATTCTCTCGTGAAGCAAGGGTCGCTAAAGTATGTATTTCTTGATTTCTTAAATACATAGGTAAATTTGTTTTCAAAGAACAATTTATTAAGGACCTTATTAATATTTAACACTGCTTCGTCAATATTAGAAAATGCTAATGTATCAGCAATTCCAGAAATGGTTTAATCTTCAGACAACTACTGGAAATTAGCTCTTCTAAAACCAAAATTATATAAGCAATTAAAGGAATTTCTGTGTTCAGTAAAGTAATTACTTAAGTCAAGAAAAATTTCCAAAAGGGGGTGATATTTATCAATATTAGTAATTCCTGATCTGGAGTAGAGTACTAATAGCGTTAAAAGAAAAGACTCAATAAAGAATTCGATTTTTTGAGTTTTTAATACAGCTTGTTTGCTGTAAGTCAGTAAGAAGGACTTTATCGAGAAGACATAGTTTCAATTGTGAAGAAGAAGGAGAGGCTTAAAGTCAGGATTTGTCTTCTGAAGGAATCCAGTCAATATGTGCTAAATTAAAATCACCTAAAAGTAAGATATTGGTGTCAGAGCTGGACAATTTTTTAAGATATCTAATGCCAAGGAGAGAACGTTATAAACAGACTCCAAACTTTTTGGAGGAATGTATACGTTTAGAATGAAAATAGTTTTAGTCTGTATCATTATCTTTAAACATACCAGTTCAATTGATAATTCAAATGATACAGAAGTTGAGAAATATGTATTTTTTACCGCTATGAGAACACCTCCACCTAAATCCTTTTCATTACCAATATGACGATCGTTTCTGCAAACTTCGAACTCTTGACTGAAAAGTTTTGTGTCGGAAAATTTTGAATTAAGCCACGTTTCTGTCAAAACGAATACGTCGGTCGTGTGGAAATGATTGGGAGTTAAGAAAAATGTCAGCAGACTTGCTACGAAGTCCTCCTACGTTTTGGTAGAAGAGCGCAAGCCTGTTAAGTTCTTTGACTTGGTTTTCAAAGAAACACCTTGTTTTTGACTTTGAGTAAATTCTTTGACTAAAGTCTCTGCGGGCCATATATTGTGTTTAAATAGAATCAAAGAAAGTGAGATTCGTTATTAATTTAAAAGAGGAAAAAAAGCTATTTGGTTTACTGATCTTAGTACACCTAATGGATGAGCTGGAATGTATGCTCTATTGCTCTTGGTAAATACTTATTTGGGAAGTTATATCTTCTATCATTGTAACTGGGTCCAGACGAGATATACAAATTATTTTTGGTTTCGAGACAGCTTTGATAGGGATGGAGTTGCTTATTACAGTTCCCGTAACGGAGTCACTATTGGAAGCTAAATTTGAATGTTTATCAATACTCCAATAAAAAAAAAAACAATTTCTTCAGAAAATGTTGGGATGCATTTTGTAAAAAGAAATTATATTAACTTTTGTATATTTATATCTCCTATAGTCAAAAACGAAAACATATACTAACATAATTATCAGAAATTTCCCAGGCTTCACAACGAATTTTATAACTTCATCAAATTATGCGACAAGATGCTAAATATTTAAAAATATATAAATAAGAAAATCCAAACGAAAGTTGATAAAATGGAACATTTGCCAGAATAATTCAAAACAAAATTGTAAAAAACTTGGCGACATTCAGATCAAAATTAATTTTAGATTAATAAAATGAACAATTTTTAAGGCGATATGGTTAGAAAATGTTTTATTTGTCATGTTTTTCAGTGAAAGTGAAAAAGTGAAAGTCTTTCGTATGGACACTTATATATGATCATAATCATCAAGTATCAAACATTATAAACATCTGGGATTGAAAATCTCGAAAGTTGCTGTTCGAATAAAATTTCTATTTACAGCAGGATTTCACTTGCACTTTACCTTTAGTCGACAGGATTTGATATTCCATTAAATGTTTACTGAACTACATGTGAATTTTTCAACAAAAAAAAAAAACTGAAGAATTTTCGACTTAAATTAACCTCAACCTCTGGAACCAATGAATTTTTTCTGGGACGAGTCTTATAAACATTTTGTTGGAAATAACTTTATTTATATTATTAAAGTTCCATAAATACGAATCAATAAAAAAATCAATTTCTTTTAAGTTTGGTCCCTGCAAATTAAATTAATCTCGTCACCACCAGTCAAGTTTATAAAACCCAAAGTTCAATCATATTAGGATCGATAAGTCCGTCTGTATATGTACCCATACACCAATTAGATGTTGAATAAATTTTTAATGCGACTATAAATATTTTTTGTTTACATTTATCATTTATCATTTGCAGAAACGAACAGAAACGTCTTCGTGGCTACCTTCGTTTGTCAACGAGACATTTCAGAAAATCCCGCCAAGACAGTCAAGAGGAATCTATTGAAAAGGACGACAACACCACCACCACCCAGACCACAACAATAATCCAAAACGGTAGTTGTATTGGCAACAATGACGGTGACACCAAACAGAAACATTACAGTCGCAGTGACTCATCAGTGATTGAATCCAAGGATCCGATTGCCAGCAGTGCAGAAACTATTAAAATAAATGTCATCGGTGGTGATGGCGGCAGCGGCGGCATGAAGAAAACCAACTCTCGCAATAATGGCTTCGTCACAGGAACCGGAATCCACTCGAAGATGGCCAAGTCGGCATCCAGTCGTAAGGTAAGTAATGGTCTTCGGATGGCCAGTGCAGGCAGTCGCAGGGGGAAGAACTCAATCGACTCAATTGATAATTCATGTTCCAACATAACGGCAAGCACGTTTTGCAATAACAGCGTGCTCAACGACACCGGGAGCGGCTATGATGGTGAGACTTCATCCATTGTGAGTGGCACGATTGGCACAATCGACAAGGATATCTACTTTCAGAAGAAATGGGAGAGTGTAAACGGGGTGTTGCGACGGCACAAGGACTCGTCCTTCTCCGATTGTGGTTCATTCTCACGAATGGACTCGTCGAGTACCTTGAATCGAGATTTAGAAATCATCGATTTGTTGGAGCGTGAGCGCAGCATGGACATCCAAGACATGATGGAGCGTGAGAAACGCGATGAAACCATGCGGCTAATAAGCGGCAGCATTAGCGGTAGCAGTGAAAGACGTCGCTTGCCCGACCTGGAGAAAATATGCAAGTCACCCAAACTTAAGATCGATGCATATTCCTATGAGAAAATTGCTTCGTCAAATGCAACGACACCCAAAGAAGTTCCCATCACAGCAGATGCCAAGAGTTCTATCGACGGAGGCGATGAGTTCGATTTGGTTAAGCCCTCTGACTTTTTCAACGAAGAATATCAAGCAATGCCAATTGCTGCAGTGCCCACTTCCCATTACCATCACTCGAGGCGGACGAGTCGCAGGAGCAACCACTCCAACCGCTCCAAGAGAGACAGCTTTAATTCCCTCAATAACGACCTGATGGCAGGTGCATTTGCCGAACTGGACCCAACTCAACCATTGAATAAAATGTCTGTGATAGAAAGCCGGATGCGTCGAAGTAGTGGCCGCACATCGAGCATTTCATCTTCGGGAAGGAGCTCTCTCAAGTCCAGAGACCACCAGCCGCAGCACTCACATCCTGACTTGGACTTCAGAGAGAATATATTCGCGGAACTGTAAGAAGAGTGGTGGTTTTAATTTTTGAGCGAATTTTAAATTTTTATTTGCGGCTTAAGTTTGAATAGGACGAAAAACTAGATCGTAGTTTTATATTTGAATGAACTTTTTCTAAAATTCACGAACGTTTGACTAATGCTAAGGCTAAGTATAAAGCTGTTTTTGTAATATGACACATATTTTTACACAATAAAATTACTACATGAATGAAAAATAAAAACGAAACAAAATATTTTTTTACATTTTTCAAAAGAGAAAAACAAAAAACCCTACTGGTAAAACTTTTTGTATTAAAACAAATTTAAAAAAAAAGTATGACATTAAATAATAATATTTTAAATTGATAAAATTTAAACATAAATTTTATTCAAAGTTGATACATAAAGTAATATATTTGTCATTGGTATGTGTTTGTATTTTGCATAAAATATAAATATCATAGCACTCTTGCAATTGTTGTTTGTAAATTATTAAACTAATATAAAAATTTGTGAATAATATTGTTTAAATTTATGAACAACAAACGTTCAACATAAATATAAATGATAATGTTTTATAGAAATAAAACAAAATATATATGAAAAAATGTTATTTAAGGTGCATAATTTAATTTGATAAGCTAAGCGTTTTTTACTGTGCCAATAAAATATATATGTATAAAAGAAAAGTTGCATTCTCGCAATTATAATCAATTTCTAATATAAATAATTTACATACTGAAAAAGAGATTTATTAAGAAAAATGATCTAATAACGTTTTTAATAAATGTCAGTTTACGAACGTAAAAAATAACGAAGTATTCAAAACAAATAAGAAAATATTTAAATATAGTTCTTACGGGCCCCAGAATTAATATAAATATAGCTTAAATGTTTAATTAACTACATTATAAAAAAAATTTAAAAATGTTGGATCAATATAAAATGAAATACAAATAATTCTGTTTAACTAATAAAAGAAAGTTTATTGTTTTATTTTAATTGTATGGACGGAAAAAATGTGAACGAAATTAAAGGTAAGTTTTCACCAGCAAATGTTTCACAACTGAAAATAAAAAAGTAGCCTTCCTAACTGACATATTAACGTGTTCTTGTTTGAAATGAGTAAAAATAAATGCTTCCAGTTTTGAGTTAAGAATATTAAAACAATTATTCAATATATCAACATTTGAAGGTTTTCAATTTACTTTTATTATTCTTAATAATTAATCTTTAACTAGGTTACTAGGCACATTATTTTTCTTTTTAAGAGAGGAATGGAGTTTTAACAAACTTAAAAAAATACGGTATGTATTTTACGTTTATTTTAACAAGATTCGAAAACGTAAGTACTAGGTATATCAGGATCAAACCTCGAGGTCCAGTATTTATACGACCAACGTCATAACAATATACATTTAGAAATAGAAACTGTAGTAGAATAAATAAGGATTTTTGGAGTTTTATTAATATAATTTTATAGGACATTGTTAATTTAAAAAAAATATAACCTCATAAAATAAAAAAAAAGTTGTTTAAATGGTTTTTCTTTAGATTATAGTTTTCCATATCAAGTTGTTGTAAACCGTCTGTCGATTTGTTCATCATAAAAGGTTTGAAGGTTTTCGAATTTTGTTAAAAAAGTTGTCCGTTGAATTATTTTAAAAAAATTAAAAATTACCAATAATATTTTTCACATAATGAAATAGTTTAATTTCAAAATTTTAAATCAAAACCCAATTTTTAACAATTTTAGTAGCATTTCTTACAAGTTTGTATTTCTTATATAAACAAATACAAATTGGATGAACAAGTTGTATTCTATTGTTCACTAGATATCGAGAACCGAACATCAATTTTTACCAAATACTACTGTATACTATTTTAAGTAGATTTTATTGTTTTGCTATGAAAAAAAACGGACTGTTAAATTTTTATAAAAATGTATTGGGTCTCGAAAACAGTATTAACTGTGAGATTAAATTAGTTTGAAATCAGCTTTTATCAATACTTGTTTGGGTTTTTAAATTTTTGTTAAAAAAACTGTCTATTTGATTTATCTCAAAATGTTGCCAACGATATTTGAGTAATGTTTTTTTAAGTTTTTATTTTTTGTAAGAAAACTGTTGTTCGGTTTTTCTCAAAATTATACCAGACGTTAAAAACGTTATGTTTCTTTGCACAAAATTGTTTTGGACATAAAATTATTTTTTGTTCGTAAAATTTTTTTCCCAAACACATTTTTTTGGTATCGCATTACAATGTATAATATAAAATTTAATTCAAGTCTCTAGCGTTATTGATTCGTGAGATATTAAGATTAAAATCTTTTATTTCGACTCTAGGGACATGAAACGTCGAAAAATGTTAATATTTTGAATTCGAAAAATCGGACCGATTTTAATAACTGAAAAAAAAAATTAATATATTCCACATCTAAAATCTTACGAACAATAAACGGATATCATCTCCAAAATAATTTTGTGCACCGAAAAAAAAACGTTTTTAACGTCTGGTAAAATTTTGAGAAAATTCGAAATGACAGTTTTTAATAAAAAATTACTAAAAGTTGGTAAAAAATGATTTTGACTCAAATATCATTTCAAAAATTCAAAACAATTGACTTGGAGCCAGACATAGGCAAGAAGTCTTGAGCTATAGATGCATCCATGAGCGCCTCATAACATCAAGGCTTAATTCGTCAACATTTGACTGATATGCGCGCACTCCCCCACAGAAGAGAAAGATGACTACACCAAAGATATATTCTTCGAGCTCTTAGACAAAACATATGAGCATTGTCCTAAATACGATATTAAAATTGTCCTGGGCGATTTTAATGCCAAGCTATTGAGGGAATACATCTTTATTGGAATAATCGGGAAAAACAGCCTGTACGACAACACTTCCGACAACGGATCCAAGCTCATAGATTTTTCTGCGGGCGAAACGTCATGGTAGCCAGTACGCGTTTTTCACACCTCAACATCCACAAAGGAACTTGGAGCTCTCCAGATCAATCTACCGTCAACCAGATTGACCATATTGCGATCGACGCCAGACACGCTTCCAGCACCATGGATGTCCGAACTTTCCGAGGAGCTAACATCGACTAGCACTTCGAGTTTTCTGACCCAAGGCCAAACAAGGAGGTGCTGGGAGAAGGTACAACGTCAAACGGCTACAATCGCAAGAGATCGCCAAATCCTTTTCCGACTGATTTACAAGTAACATTGGATGATCCATTCAACAAAGACGACGAAAGCCAACAATCCCGTCCTCCCTACTTAGACGAAGTAAAGATTGCCATAGATTGCTGAAGTCTAATAAAGCCGATGGCTTGAATTCCGAGCTCTTTAAAGCAGCTGGAGATAAGTTGGTTAAGAGCATGCACTAACTTATCGGTAAGATATGGTCGGAAGAAAGCATGCCCGATGAATGGAACCTCAGTATTGTTTGCCCGATCCTGAAAAAAGGAGACCCTCTAAACTGCACCAACTATAGAGGAATAAGTCTACTTAACATCGCCTACAAAATCTTCTCTGCCTTAATATGTGAACGTCTTAAGCCCATCGTTAACAACCTGATAGGTCCTTATTAGTGTGGTTTTAGACCACGAAAGTCCACAGTTGATCAAATATTCACATTACGGCAGATCCTGGAAAAAACCCAAGAACACCAAATCGACACCAACCATCTTTTCATAGAATTCAAGGCCACATATGACAGCATCTACAGGGACGAGCTGTATAGAGCCATGTCTAGTTTTGGCATCCCTGCTAAACTCGTCCGTTTGTGCACTATGACGATAAAGAATTCACGCTGCTCCATAAGGGTTGAAAACAACTTAACAGAACCTTTCTATGTTAAAAAAAGGTTTTAGACAAGGTGATGCGCTGTTGTTTAAACATCGTGCTTGAAAGAATAGTGCAGAGCTCACACGTCAACACTACATTCACTATCTTTCAAAAGTCTGTCCAATTACTGGCATATGCTGATGCCATTGACATAATCGGAAGAACTCAGCGTGATGTCAATGGGGCTTTTGTGAGTATTGAGGCAGAGGCGGCAAAAATGGGTTTAACGGTTAATGAGGGAAAAACAAAGTACATGCTGTCGTCAAGAAAGAACATACAACCCCGACGTCTTGGTCAAAACGTCACCATCGACAGACGAAACTTTGAGGTAGTCAAGGACTTCGTCTATCTAGGCTCCGCTTTAAACGCAGAAAACAACACCAGCGCTGAGATCGAACGCAGAATAACTCTTGCCAACCGCTGTTTCTTTGGGCAATTGAGTGGTAAAGTCCGCTCTTGAGGGACCAAAGTGTCGCTATATAAGACCCTTATTATCTTCGTTCTCCTATACGGTGCAGAAGCATAGACTATGACAAAAGCGGATGAAAGCACCTTGGGTCGGTCCGTGAGAAAAGTTCTTAATGGGATCTACGGTCTGCATCAAAGGGGAGAGGAGGAGAAGATGAAACGACGAGCTGTACGCCTGTACAGCGAAGTAGACTTAGCTAGAAGGGTAAAAGTCCAACGACTAAGATGGCTGGAAACCAATTCTCCAGCCCGAAAAGTCTTCGAATCCACACCCACAGGACAGCGCAGTAGAGGGAGACAGCGGATCAGGTGGCGCGCATAAGTGGAAAGTGACCTCACCCAACTTGGAGCGCGAAACTGGAGACATCTTGCTAGGGATCGAGCTAGATAAAGAAGTCTGTTGGGTGAGGCCTTAGTTCACACAGGACTGTAGCGCCACCTTAAGTAAGTACGACTTCAAACTTATTTTATTTCACAGGAAATATTGTTTTTGACATTTAGTAATTTTTTTATAAAAATCCAACAGTCAGTTTTTTCATAAAAAATCAAAATCTAAAAAATGTACAATTGGTAAAAATTAGTTAACGACTAAACATCTCGTTAGCAAAAATAGATGTTGAAATTAAACTTTTTCATAATTATGCAACATTCTGACGGTTATTTTACATTTTTTAGAATAATATACGAAAACCTAAAAACTTTTTAAGCAAGACAAATCTACCGACGGAATGGAAAGTTATCATTGTTGGACGCATCCCAACCTCTATTATCAATTTCAATTTGAAAGTATTTTCTGTTTATACACAATTCACTTATGGAACGAATTTTTATAAATAAAAAATTTTGAGCATTTTTATTAGAACATGTGCAACATTCAAATGGACATCATTGTCGGCGCTGCGTGGCATGTGTCAGCCACGTTTTATTCAAATGGAAATTCACTTTACCTTTTTTTTCCATTTTATATTCACCTTTGAAATATTGTTGTATAATTTGATAGAAATTGATATTTTATGGATTCGTGTGTGCAATTTCAACTTTTGAAACGAATTCAAATGGATTGATACGGATACGAGTAACAAGTAAAATATTTACGGAGAATAAACCCCAGCTATATGCAAATTTGTAGGTGTTTGCTTTGAACGGAAACTTTGTAAGTACACATGTTCTACTCGAAGTCATGCAATAAAAAAAATTGTATTTAACCTATAGTTCGAGATTCAAATTGTAGTATTTCACAAAAACATAAGGGATAAACTTGGCACATGTAAAACATTTAACTTTGATCGGAGCAAAACGTCCACCTAGATTTTTTTCTTATTCAAGGTGCTTTCTAATGTCCTTGAATCTCAAAACCAGATAACACCTAATGATATGCTACTAATTAGTGTTCGACCAATGGGTCTGCTCGAATGAGCTGAGAATGAGATATTTTACCGCGGAAAAAGGAGGGCTTAGCCAGTCTTCAGTCTTGTTTGTACATAATTACCTCCACACAAAAAATCATGTCATGTTGCAACGTGGAGGACGGACAAACAAACAAGCAAAGTGACTTCCCCATTTATAACATTAATATAGATTAAATTACAAAAAAAGCTAAGTAACTTTGACGTTAAATTCCAACTCTTTTAAATAGTTGTAGATTTCCTTCTAAGTCCAAGTTCTATTTTTAAATGACGAATTCTGATATTTTTTTGTTAAAAGAGAAGTTATTCTTAGTTTATATTTGCTCTCCGAATGTAATTCAATATATATTTTTGTATAATTTCAATTTACATTTTTATTTTTATTTTTTTTCTTACCCACTTCTTCCACTAGCAACAGATTTTTCTAAAGGCCATTTGCATTTAGATATTCCACAAGCTGCTTGCAAGTCAAAAACTCAATGCACTTGTAAGACACAGTTTTATTTTGATTTAAAAACAAAAAATCAAAGCAACTAACTTTTAACAAAATTCAAAATTCAATGTCCATATTATTTTCTCCTTCGGCAACAAAAAGGACGCAAGAGAATACCATCATCCTGTCCCCGAATCTTTTTGATCAGCAGTCAGAACTTTTTATAGACTGTATCAGTATCTTACTATACATAATTATTACATAGTCATGGTACCATGAGGAAAAAGGATTTTTGTCTTTGATGTGACATTTTTTATGAAACCCCTTAAATGTCTTCACTACTGCTATATTGCCTTAATAGAATTTTAATTTCTGCGGTCTTTCTTAATGATTATTATAGAAAAGAAGTCTAATTAGCTTTTATAACTTTATTATACGGTTTAACCCAGAAGTGAATAAATTGATTTTGATTTTGATATTTCTTCTTAGGGAATATGGATATTAAAAATTCTAATTGGTTTAAATGACTTAAGTTGTAATTCAAAAATATTAAATATGATATGACTCTTTTTTATTTTCGTTACAAAGTGGGTATTATTACCATATTAAAAATTAGCTTAATTAGTCCAGTTATGAAACTGAAACCCGAGAGTTTTTAGGGAGGAAATTTTGTTTAAATTATTGGAATTTATTTTCAAAATCTTTATAAGAGAATAATGTCAAAAATTCTCGAGATGTTCGGTTTCAGATTTGAGTTTTAATTTGTCTACTGACTCTACCAAAGTTAGTACTAATAAACGGAAAATATTTTTCCAAAAAAAAAAAAACCGACCTAGTAAAAAGCAAAAATGGTTTGACATTGAATTCATGGCAGCCCGAAAAAATCATTCCAAGTGTCAAACTCTGAGTGGTACCTTAAAGCAAATGCAGCTTGACACACATAAGAGCTAATTCAAAAATCATCAATCATGCTCATTAAGTTAAATATAAAGTTCGAAGCAATTAATAGCTCTGTTTCAAGAGAATACTTTTCAATAATTCAGAAGACGTATTATTTCCTAGTGTTCTACAGACTAGAACTATTGGCAAATTCTTAAAATATCTTATCAGACTGGAGTCAGAAAAAACTTTTTAACATTAATATTTTGTTACAACAGGAAGCTTTGATGAATTTTTTCAACTAACAGTCAGCAGAATGGTTTTAAGAATTTCAAATAAATTGGCTCTACCGGTTTGTTAAAATGAAATTGTTTTAGAATTGTAGCAGATTGTACCTTAAATCAGTTTCTTACTAAACTGAGCAGCCAATTTTAATATGAATAGGAGCTGTATCTTAACTGGATGTTAAATTAAGGCTCTAATTTAATTAGAATAGTTTAAAATATGACTATGAATATCCCCAATTTATAGTCGATAGTATTATCAGTTCTTATAATATTTCAGGACAACTTAATTGTTCACTTTTTTTTTAATTTCTGCAATACTAAATCCACCGAACTTTCAAAACATTTCCTTCATATTTTGATACTATTATTTGTAAAAAAATACTTATTGTTGTATTGGTTACAAACATTCTCGGATATTCGAAAAGGTAAGAAGCTTTAACAATATTAATTTTGACCGATTACCAAAACTTCCAATGGAAAGTTAAACAAAAATTAAAATAATAGATTTTTTTTTAAATCCACTAGCATTTTTCAAAATCTGAAATACAAATATACTACGGACATGTGCTTGGTTACTTTTATTTAAGAAAAATTCTTTTCTTATTCCAAGAAGTAGGTCAGTATCCCAACGACTCCAAATAATGTACTAAGATTTTTAAAGTTTTGAAAAAATAAACTCAGTGAAATTAACCATTAATTTAGAAAAACATATTTGTTTCTTTTTTGTTAAAGTTTTGAGTATTATAATGAAACTCTTCCTGATTTTCATAAAAGATTTCACGTATTTAACGATTTCGTCCAAAAACACTAAACGAGTTAACGGTTCACAGAAAAACTATTGAATTAATTTTTTAATTTGTTTATTAGAGTATAATCTTATGTTTTACTAAAGTTTTGCTGTTCAAATGGTAGACATGTGCATTCAAGAGGACACAAGCGTGCACAGGTTTTTGTCAAAACCCATCTCTGTCTATCAACTCCTACTCTTACCTCCCCGCGGTGAACATAGGGTGCCTAGTACCTCAACTGGAGATTGGGTTCCAACCCTAGTGGAAAGTTGTTGGGGGCAGCAGACGAGAGAGGGGGGGAGAGATGTTTCCTCTAAGGCACCTCTCCTTAACCAGGCGGCAGCAGACGAATTCTCGAGATGGAATCAACGGTGGCGTCTAGAAATCCAGTAAGGTTGAACTACTCAGTGAACACCTTATAGGGCTTCTTCGACATATTCGGAGCCCAGTTTATCCGGCTTCCCTTCTTGGAGTTTTACTAAAGATTTGGCCCTCCAGGTTGGGGGTTGTGCCGTCGGAATGACTTCCTGGGTGAATACCTTTAGTTTCGAAGCACCAACAAGCCTCGCATACGGACGGATTCACTGTTGAAAACCCACGCAAACGAAATAAAGACAACGAACTTCGGATATGTACGTGGAATGTTAGGTCCCTTAACAGACCACGTGCAGCCGAACAATTAGCAGAAGCCCTAAACTGCTGCAAGGCAGAAATTACAGCCATCCAAGAAGTGCGATGGGATGGACCGGGCAAACGCAAACTAAAAGACTGCGATATCTACTACGGCGACTGCTACCGAGAACAAAGACAAAGGGTGTGGATTTGTTGTTGGAACTAGGATCAGGCCAAAAGTCTTGAGTTTCAACAGTGTGAGCGAGCGCATCACGACAATCCGCATCAAGGCTAAATTCAACAACATAAGCTAATATGCGCGGATGCCCCAACAGAGGAGAAAGATGAAGACACCAAAAGACATATTCTTCGAGCTCTTGGACAAGACATATGAGCAGTGCTCTGGCTATGACTTTAAAATTGTCTTAGGAGATTTTAATGCCAAGCTATTAAGAGAAGACATTTTTTGTAGCATAATCGGGAGATACAGCCAGCACGACACTACCTCCGACAACGGATTCAGGCTAGTCGATTTTGCTGCGGGGCGAGACGTTCTGGTAGCTAGTACGCAGTTTACGCATCTTATTATCCACAAGGGGGCATGGAAATCTCCTGATCAATCAACCGTCAACCAGATTGACCACATTGCGATCGACGCACGACACTTCTCCAGTATCCAGGATATCCGAACATTCCGAGAGGCCAACATTGACTCGGATCACTACCTCGTTGTAGCCAAGGTACGGCTACGGATATCCCGATCCAAGCCAAAACAAGGAAGTACTGTGAGAAGATTCGACGTTAGACGGCTACAATCACAAGAGACTGCCATGTCCTTTTCCGATCGCGTCTCTAATAACCTCTTAAGGAGTCCTATGCTTCCTGCATTTAGCATTGAAAACCAGTGGTAACATTGCCTTGAAGCCATCAGTGATGCCGTTTCTGAAGTGCTAGGTTTCACTCGGCCACCACAGCGAAACCCCTGGTTTGACGACGAATGCCGCCAAGCTCACGCAGCGAAAAAAGAGGCATACAAAACGGTGCTGCAAAAAAGGACTAGAGCTGCTCGCGAGCTCTACGAGCAGAAGAAGAGAGAGGAACACCGGCTTCTTAGGTGGAAAAAAAGAGAGCATGAGAAGCGCGTGATCGAGGAGAAAGAGGGATGTCACAACAGGAATGAGGTTCGTAAATTTTACACAAAAGGTAAAAAATCCTCCCAAGGGTACCAGCCACTAACCGAAGCCTGTAAAGACGATCAGGGGAACATCGTAGTAGAACTGCAGTCGATGCTGAGAATATGGAAAGGTCACTTCTCCAAATTATATAACGGCGATGACGAACCGAATTCCTCTGTAAGGGAGATAGAATCACTCAACCTTTGCGACACAGATCAACAATTCCGCCTACCCGACCTTGACGAAGTGAAGATAGCTATATATAAACTTAAGTCAAACAAAGCTGCTAGAGCTGACGGCATCGCTGCCGAACTATTCAAAGCGACTTCAATGCTAAACACACCCAATGGGGATCTAGGCTCATAACAACAAAAGGTAAACGGCTATACCAAGCAGGCCGAAAATACAACTGCGAATTTTATTCTTCTGGTTCGCCAACATATTGGCCATCTGATACTAACAAAATACCAGACCTTATAGACTTTTTCGTAGTTAAAGGTATTAAACGAAATCATATAAGTGTCGAAGGTAATTATGATTTATCATCAGATCATACTCCAGTAATTTTATCACTGAGCGAAACAGAAATAATAGAAAAAAGTAATCCCAAGCTCGTGAATAACAGAACAAACTGGAACGAATTCAGAGACAAACTTGAAAATTTTATAAACCTAAGATCCCCTATGCAAACAATTGAACAAATTGATCATGAAGTAGAACAATTTATTGCTGATGTGCAGCAGGCTGCAGAAGAAAGTACTCAAACTATTTCGAATGCGAGAGAAAAAGAAATAAAATATCCTATCGAAATAAAGGAGTTGATATTGGAAAAAAGAAGAGCTAGAAGAAAATGGCAATCCACGAGATTCCCAGATGATAAGGTAGTTTTTAACCGTCTTAACAACGAATTAAAAAAAAGAATCTGTGAGTTTAAAAATGATTCACTAAGTAGATTCCTGAAAAGTCTGACGAAGGATGCTTCTACAGAATACTCCTTATGGAAAGCAACTAAGCGCCTAAAAAGACCTCAGACACAAAACCCGCCGATAAAATCTCAAGATGGTAAATGGATCGGAAACCCGAAACAAAAGGCTGATCTCTTTGCGGAACATCTCGCGAATGTTTTCAAGCCATTCCCAGCAAGCACAGCTACAGATCCCTTACAGTTTGTTGACAGAAACGACGAATGTGAAATACCTTTTGTCACGCTCAAAGAAGTAAGAAGCATGTGTCAACATAAGCTGTCAAACAAAAAATCACCAGGGTACGATCTTATAACTGCTCAGGTTCTGAAAGAAATGCCTCTTATAGCCTTCAAGAAACTCCAATTTATAATAAACGCATGCCTTAAACTAAGATATGTGCCACATCATTGGAAAATTGCGGAAGTCATTGTTATACCTAAACAAGGTAAGCCACCAACAGAAGTTACATCTTACAGACCAATATCGCTTATACCAATCATGGCAAAAGTTTTTGAAAAACTGCTACTTAAAAGGCTTAACAAAATAATTGAAGAAAGAAGACTAATTCCGAGCCATCAGTTTGGATTTAGAAATAAACATTCCACGATAGACCAAGTGCATCGAATTACGGATGTTGTGGAAAAGGCACTTGAAGAAAAACAAGTATGCTCGTCTGTATTCTTAGATGTTGCTCAAGCTTTTGACAAGGTTTGGCACTTGGGACTTGAGTACAAACTGCATAGGGACTTCCCCAGGCAGTACTACGAAATACTGAAATCTTACGTCACGAATCGACTCTTTAGAGTACGGTACGACCAAAATTACTCGGAACTTAAGAAAATTGAAGCCGGTGTACCACAAGGAAGTGTCCTAGGACCAACCCTGTATCTGTTATATACAAGGGATATTCCAGTGGACATCAACGCTATCATGGCCACCTTTGCTGATGATACTGCAATATTGGTGCCAGATAAATCCGTTACGAAGGCTACACAAAAATTGCAAAATGCAGTCGATAAAGTTAGTGATTGGACGCACAAATGGCGTATCAAATTAAACGAAACAAAATCGACGCATATAAACTTTACAAACAAAAACATAAACAATGTTCCAATTTTTATAAACAGTACAGAAGTACCTTACTCCAATACCGCCAAATACCTTGGAATGAATTTGGATGCAAAGCTTAAATGGAAAGAACACATCAAAAAGAAAAGAGAAGAACTAAACTTGAAGTACAGAAAAATGTACTGGTTAATAGGAAAGAACTCTGACCTATCTATCCAGAACAAACTAATGTTATATAAGCAAGTATTGAAACCCGTTTGGACATATGGCATCCAACTATGGGGCTGTACAAAGAAAACAAATGCTGAACCCATCCAAAAATTCCAAAGCAAGGTCCTTCGTGGAATAATAAATGCCCCTTGGTATATAAGAAATAGCGATCTACATCGTGACCTTCAAATTGAAATGGTTACAGAAGTGGTTAAGAAACACGCTGTATCACACAATAAGCGGCTGCAAAGTCATACTAACTCTGAAATGGAGACCGTATTAAATGTACGAGACAATGTTCGGAGATTAAGAAGAACCAAGCCTCATGAGCTGATGGGCTAAAAGCTACGGGAAAGTGTTATAACCTTAAACTTCCCCCAATGCGATTTTAAAAATTAAGAAATAAAAATCATTTGTCGATCTTTCATAGATTGGTCCTGATTCACCGGTGGTTTTAGTGCGGTAAGAGTCCCACACTACTCGGTACCGATTCTTACCGAGTGTCTTTTGAAGATTTCCATCGGATATAAAAAAAAAAAAAAAAAAAAAAAATAAAAAAAAAAAAAAAAAAAAAAAAAAAAAAAACAAAGCTGCTAGAGCTGACGGCATCGCTGCCGAACTATTCAAAGCAGCAAGCGATGACTTGGTACGGAGCATGCACTCATCTGCAAAATATGGTCGGAAGAAAGCATGCCCGATGAGTGGAATCTCAGCATAGTGTGCCCGATACATAAGAAAGGAGACCCTCTGAACTGCGCCAACTACAGAGGCATCAGTCTCCTTAACATTGCGCATAAGATCCTCTCTGCCGTATTATGTGAACGTCTGAAGCCATTCGTCAACAACCTGATTGGTCCTTATCAGTGTGGCTTCAGACCAGCAAAGTCCACTATTGACCAAATATTCACACTACGGCAGATCTTGGAAAAAACTCAGGAGCTTCAAATCGATACCCACCATCTCTTTATCGATTTTAAAGCCACGTTTGACAGAATCTATAGGGAAGAGCTCTACCGAGAAATGTCTAGTTTTGGCATCCCTGTCAAACTTATCCGTTTGTGCAGAATGACGATGGAGAATGCTCGCTGCTTTATCAAGGTCTGGAAAGATCTCACCGATGCATTTGATGTCAAAAAAGGTTTTAGACAAGGCGATGCACTGTCATGCGACTTCTTCAACATAGTTCTGGAAAGAATTGTGCAAAACTCAACCGTCAACACTAGAGGCACAATCTTCCAAAGGTCCATCCAATTACTCGGATACGCAGATGATATTGACATAGTCGGAATATCAAAGCGTGATGTCAGTGGAGCGTTTTTGAGCATTGCGACGGAAGCGAAGAAGATGGGTTTAGTGGTTAATGAGAGCAAGACCAAGTATATGCTGTCATCAAAAAAGGACAATGAACGACGACGTATTGGACAAAACGTCACCATGGACAGCTATAACTTTGAGGTAGTTAAGGACTTTGTCTATCTAGGCACCGCTATTAATGCAGACAACGACACCAGCGTTGAAATCAATAAAAGAATAACTCTTGCAAATTGCTGCTTCTTTGGACTTAGAAGGCAATTGAGAAGTAAAGTCCTCTCTCGAGCATGTAAAATCACCATCTATAAGACACTCATCATCCCGGTTCTTTTTTATGGCGCTGAGGCCTGAACCCTGTCAAAGAAAGATGAGAGCGTCTTAGGATGCTTCGAGAGAAAAATTCTTCGGGTGATTTTTGGTCCCGTGCGCATAGATGGAGAATGGAGGAGAAGATATAACGACGAACTGTACGGGCTGTACAGCGACACTGAGCTAGTTAGCAGAATTTAAGTCCAACGGCTTAGATGGCTAGGTCATGTAGAGCGGATGGACATCAACGATCCAGCCCGGAAGGTCTTCGAATCCAATCCCGAGGGACAGAGGAAGACCGCAACTCAGTTGGCGCACCCAGGTGGGAGAGGACCTCACGAATTAAGGGACCGAGCTGGCTGGAAACGCATGTTGGTTGAGGCCCAGTCCGCCCGGGCTTTAGCGCCACCTTAAGTAAGTAAGTAAGTACTAAATTTGTGGAATTTTATCATTTCTATGTCCTTATTGAAGTCTGAAGTACTTTTTTCTCTAAAATTTTAGCTAACACCGAAATTGTGAACAAATTGCAGAAATTTACTAAGGTTTTCAAAAGAATGCTTTTCTACTTCCCTTCAATATTGAAAACCGTCAAAATCTTATTTAAAACCGTATTTTAAATGGGCATGATGAATCTGAATTAATGTCGAATTATTTTTGTAAAATAAAAATGTATATTCTGTCGAAATTGACACGGGATCGTAACGAAATCCTGGCGAACAAAATCCCTCGTAATGAAATGGGGCATGTACAGAAAATGATCACAATAACGAAATTCCACCGTCCACCGAAGGTATTTCTACTCCTTTTTAGTTAGATTTTTAGTAAGATATGAGTGGTTTCTTTGAACAAAATATTTTGTATCTACTATTAAATATTATTCCTGAAAAAATATTTATTAGGCAACGGCCTAGTCACTGATAAAAATCGGTTTCAATCGATCACTGAAGTCAAGAATCAGTGAGCGTGGTCAGTAAACAGATGGAGGACGGTCTCAAAAACTACCGCGTGCTGTTGTATTGATTGTTCTTTCTGTCTGTTATTCTTCCCCTTTTGCCTCGTATTAAATAAACTCTTGTGTTGTTATCACATCACCTAATATAGTCTTACTCGCTCGAGGTGATTCGTCTCCTTTGTTCATTTATGTGTTTGAAGTATAAATTCTTGATTTTGAATTTATAATGAAGTTGGCCTTAAACCACTTTGCCAGAGTATTTGATTCACCGAATTCCAGAGCCCCATATGCAGTCTCAAAGTAGCTCTGGACCTTACCTGGGGTACAAAGGCCAGTTCCATTGTGAAGCTTTCAATTTGCCTACATTTTGGACTTTCCACCAAATTATTTAACCTAATGAAAGAGGCAGCCGTTCGTTTTTGTGTTTGGGTAAAATGTTTGGGCGGACCTTCTGATAACAATTTCAAAATTCGATATAATACGTTCTACATTTTCGCGATTTATACAAATTTAAAACTATTCGTTATTTTAAAGAACTGAAAACTATGAAAAAATGGAGGATTCAACTTGAAGACCAAGCTTATACTTTGGTGTATACCCTGATTCATTTTAGCGGTTACTTAATAATACAAATTATACACTTATATAAAATTCGCTTTTTAAGTTAAATATTGTCGTTTTTTTAAGTGTGTTTGAAATACCCAAAGTGTTGACTCTTTTTTATGATTCCATTCATTTGGGCATCCCAAGATCTTCATTTGAGCATATCTACATGTTGGCCCAGCCTTCCTGTTCCAGCGAATAAGTTAATATCTTAAATGTTTGAATTTCGAACTGATAGATGTATAAACAGAAAAAACATATAAATCTTGCGTGTAAGAGTTAAGACTTAGCTCTAGTTATAAAGTCGCTTAGATAACTGAAAAAATATCGCATGTTAGCAACTTTCTATAGTGCAGTATATACTACATTGATAAATCATTTGACGTGTTCAAAAACACCGGATTTTCCACACGCAATTTAATCCTTGTTTTGTTGATTCATAGATACTTTGACAATTAACAAGTGTGAACTTCAAAAACATGAATAATATCCATAGGAAACTAATAAACTTTTGGTAATAGCACTTCACTCAATAAATAAAATATTTCATACCTATTTATTTAGTGCTGTGGTTTGCGTTATTCAATGTAATAAATCAATATTGATTAGACGTAATGAGTGACGACTCATTCTTTCAGCGTTAAGATCTATAATAATTATTTTGATTCAATGACTTAATTTTTCGTGTTTGGTAAAATTTCACCAACTTATAAAAGAATTGTAAACTAATAATGTTATAATGTATTAGCAATACAGAATTATTTAAAGCAGAAGGAAAATCCTGAACAAATAAAATAACAACAGCAATGGACCAAGGTGATTCCCTTGGGTCACACTAGAATTGAATTTAAATTATCATGAAGGGTTACTCCTGAATATGGCGCTATAATATCTGCCTTTAAGTAATGACGAAATACACATAACGAGACGGTCGTTAAGTCCAAATTTAAATAATTTATTGAGAAAAATTTCATGACTTATGTAAGTTGTCAAATGCCTTTCGAAAGTCTGTAAATAAATAATCGACTTAAGAGTGTTTTTCGAATGCATCCAAACAAAAATTAGAAAATTGTTAGATTATTTTCACAAACCCATCTTAATTGCTCTTGAAAGAAATTTTATCACAGACAACGGATTCAAGCAATTTAGGAATATCAGACAATTTGGTTATGGGACGATAATTCGCAACTAAATTTTTAGAACCTCTTTTATTGACTGGTGTTAGGTGTGAACATTTCCAAAGATCTTGAAACTTTGAACATTGCAAAGACTCGATAAAAACAATGAACAACATAAAGCACATTGCTCGTCTAGCAGTCACTAGGTCCTGGTTCCTTCCAAGCTGTTGAGTCACCTTTTTTATTTAATAATATTTATTTATGATTTCTATTTCATTCTGACTCTAACTCGCCTTAATTGTTTGAACTAAAATCCATTTCTATCTAATTCTATGTCCATATTTCTGTTTCATTGGATGCGGAAAGAGTGTCGTAATCTTATGAATGTTTTGAAGTTGGTTCCAAAGCTAAAGATTACAAACTGAGTTGGACCAACTTTAAGTTTACAATCAACGCTATGCTATTAGAAAAATATCTAATTATCTTTTCATTTATACCAAAAACTGACTGAACACATGGGATCGATTTTCTACACTTTGCAAATGTTTAACATTTCAAAGATAGACAACCTTGGCCAATGCTAATGCTATTCGAAATAGAACTAAACAATATTTCGTTTGACAAAGAATAAAACAAATAAACTATTAGGTTAAATTTACTTAACAGACCCACCTTTTATTATCTTTGCTAAATAACAGATGATGGTATAAAAAAGTCCCAGAAGTACGCGACCTGACGTAAATATGGCGGTTGTTGTTTAAAACTACGGTAAAGAGTATCACTTAAATTTATAACGCTTAAATTTTAAGTTTGATGTTTGATGATACTTTGATCAGTGTTTGTTTTGAAGCCATTAATAGTGAACAGTGTCAGAGAATTTGTAAACTTGGACACATTTGGTGACCGTTATGTGATCAATACTTTCAATTGAAAGGAGAGTTTGCTTCTTCAGAGAGATTAAACTAGGTCGTAATAGCTACCAAGACGTATATCGTAGGGGTCGACCAATGAGGTGACCACACTAGGAATGCTGAAAAAATCCACAAATCGGTATTTGGTGGCCTAAACATCGACTGAAGTATTATTATTTCAAAAGGTGCAGTATACATCGCTAAGTTCTTAAAAATTTAGACAAATGAAAGCTGTGCGAAATATGGGTGACGCGAATACTCACAATAGAACAAAAAAAGCGTCGTGAAGATGTTTCAATCGAATCAGCATTAAAGCAGAGTTTTTGCGTCTATTTATAACCATGTATGAAACAAGGGTTCATTACTACACACCTAAAACAAAGGAACAGTCAAAACAATGAATTGAAAAAGGAGAATCGGCTCCAAGGAAGGCGAAGATCTGCGCAAGGTCATGGCGTCAGTTTTTGGATGTGGGATAATTTTGTATTGATTGTTATCTTTGTAGTTAGTACCCGTGGCATGATGTTCAGTGCGTTGGACTGTCATGCCAGAGGTCTTGGGTTCGATCCCTGCCTATACCATCTTAATTCTTTTCACAGGTACTGCCTCTTGCGAGGAATTGACAAATAAGATACAAAAAAGAGTATCTTGTCATGAAAAAGTGCTTTCTCAAATTAGCCGTTCGGATTCGTCCTAAAATTGTAGGTCCCTTCCATTCCTGACAACAGTACTCGCATACAGGAATGGTTGAGAGTTGTAAGTCACTAGGCCCTGGTTCACAACAGACTGGTGCGCCACCCAATTTATTTATTTTATTTTTTGAATTGAAAAAATAGTTCGGTGGTAAAATATTTGCCAACAATATCGAATACTTCAGGGACTATCCTTTAGATATTAACTCTACGTATCTTTGACTACACTTGAATAGCTAATCTCACCCCGAAATTTAATCTAGAATAACTTCAGGTGAAGCCACAGAAGGGCTATTAACGATCCTTTGCAATTGGTTTAGTACTATATTTTGCAATTTTACACCCTATAGTGTAATTTAATAAAACAACTTTGTTTAATATATTTGTTCATAAGTATACAATTTTTGTTTAATTTAATTTTAATAAATATTGTTCACAATTCAAAGTTATTTCTACAAAAATAGATTTCAAAATTTCTTCTCAAATAGGCTCTTTTCCTTTTAAATAACTCAAAGGTCTTGATTTCTTAAAAATTATAATTCAATCCTCCGCTGGAGAATTTAACATGGGAGACTTGGTTTGATGGTGAATACTGAATTCCCAATAGGCTGGCTTCAGTAGTTTCAGCATTTTCAGCTGGAGCAGCAGATGTGGCACGTTGGGCAGCTGCTGTTGGCTGAGGTTGGGCATATTGAGCTTGTTGCTGTTGTTGAGGTTGAGGTTGAGCAACTTCAGCCTGGTTATAGTATTGAGCTTGTTGCTGTTGTTGCAAGTATGCGGCATATTCTTGTGCGGTCAGATATTGCTGTTGATCTTGAGGTTGAGCTTGAGGTTGAACTTGAGGTTGGGGCTGAGCGAAAGCGGAAGGGTTTTGGTATTGTGGTTGGTATTGTTGAGCAAAAGCACCTTGGTACTGAGGTTGATATTGTTGGGGTTGGTATTGCTGTGGTTGGTATTGTTGTTGTTGGACTTGTGGAGCTGCTGCTTGTGGTTGCTGTTGGGGATAATAGGTTGTTGTAGCAGCTTGCTGTGCTGGTTGATATTGAGACGGTTGCTGGAAGCCAGTGTAGGTCTGTGGTGTTGCTGCGAACTACGAAAAATTAAGCAGAAAAACAAAAAAGTTAAATAAATAGGTACACAATGTTTATATCATTTGTATCGTTTTATTGCATGATAGATAATTAAGAACTAATTAAAATTGTATTCTTTTTGTGGGTCGAAATTAACAAAAAATATGATAATGTGATAAGTGTTCATTGTCTTTTAGCAAGTTAATATTATAGATACCATAACATGCAAGCCTAAACACAAAGCACAAATCTTATCATCAGTAATCTTTAATAAACAGGAAGCTATTGTAATTTAACAAATCTTGCAGAACAGATTTGTATGAAGGTATGTGAAATAATCTGGAAGCTATATAAATAGGACTGTCAGAATTGTGTCTCGAATTAGTTTGAAATAATAAAATAAAATCTCTAGTAGAATCACTGACAAGCTATGAAGTTGGATATAAATTGGAATATACAGTTCGTGACATTTGGATTAATTGCTGGGTTCGTGAAATGTTTTCCAATGGACATGGATGTAGGTTATTTTAAAAAATGTATTATAAACTTGTATAGTTCGTGTGTTATTTTAGAGTTTCGTGTAAGCACAACGCAATGATTTCTAGCAGTTTTTGTTTCACATTCTCAAACAAATTGTATTAATCTTGGAAACCAAAAATATGATCTTTTAAGTTCTAAGATATTGAACTTCCATTTATTTACTAAAATAGAAAAATCTAAATTTAATTATTTCTTTATAGTCGATTAAAGATGGAATTCAAATGGGTGCATTGACTGCAGTTGGAATGGCAGCAGATTTAGCTGAAAAAGCGAACGCGCATGCAAGTTTCGATGAAGAAATTAGCGTTGGTTCATTTAAGTTGAAGAAAAAATTTGATGCCGGTGGCGGACTTATGGGTAACGACGACGGTTTTTCGGAAGAAGAAAGCAAAAAGCGACGTCGGCGATCACCATGTTTTGGCCGAAGACGCAATCAACAAACTACTGCAGCACCTGCTGGTGGCGGTGGAGCTTCGGGTGCAAATGGTGGAGGTGTACCTGGTGGTGGTGCTAATGGTGGAGCTCCAGGAGCAGGAGATGCAGGTGGAGCTGGAGCTCCTGGTGGTAATCCTGATGATCTTCGTCGTCGTCGCAAACGTTCTCCTGACTATGAAATTGATGCCAATGAAAATATTATCCCCTATCAAAAAACTTTTGCTCAAACAACTCAAGAAATCGGTGAAAGAATGCGTCAGATGATGAAAAACGTTCTAGATGCTTTAGCCGGTGCATTTGAAAATCTCAAGAGGAGTTTTGAAAACGGAATGAGTAGTTCATCTGACATGCAATAAATAATAAACATGAACATGAAATGAAACTCTTAATAAAACGGTTCCTTATTTTTACTAACAGCTTTGAATCTTTTCTTTTATTTCTATTATTTTCACCACCAATTTAATAAACATTATTTTCTTTTTCATATAAACTAAAATGACATAAGAATGAGTTCTTCAAAAGTCTAAAATTACTCTTTATTTCAAAAGACTAGGTACATGGAATGAATAGAGAGAGATACAAAATTGAATTATTTTAGCAGAACTACAATCTGATGGTGTTGTTGGCAAGAATTTAAATTCAATTTGAAATTGCATTTCCTTGAATAATATGTCTCATAATATTAAGATTTACTTAAATAAAGTAACCTTAATTTCTTTGTTTTCATGAAAAGAGATAACTTTATCTTTGTGCTTGAATGTTATTTATTTATTTGAAGATATATTTTAAATAGATTTCAAGACTTTGTTTCGTTTGAGTGCCTTCTTTTGTCTAGGTCATAGCTTCACAATTAAAATGCTTTGAGAAATTTCCTAACCTCAATCTTAGTTTGTAATTCCATTCTAGACTGATGATAAAATTATACTTGAAAATAAAATATCAAGCTTATATTAGTAGAAATATGCAAGTTGGTACAAATGGTATACAATATTATACTATGTAGTAGACTAAATTAAGCCCTTTTCTGATACTTAAAACAAACAATTCTTTAGTAAAGTTTCTTTCATGCTATTAAATTACAAAATAAAGTGTAATTGTTTGTTTTTGAAGCTTGGGTAAATGAAAGCTTAGGCCAAACGACATTTTATATGCAGATTTTGCTTAAACTAATACTAAATAAAATCGCACTTAAAATAAGTTTTTCAAAAATTCTCATTACTTTTCGAATCCTATGCTTTCTTGATTAAAAATTAAATATTTTGGAGTTTTTTTTCAGGTGGTGAAATTGTATTCTATTTGCTTTTAATATCTAACAAAAACTTTCTTAAGTCGATAGATTCCAAAATAAAAAAACCTTTTTAAATCTAATTTGGCGTTTTAACTATTTGAACTATGTTGGCCAAGTGAAGACTTATGAAAGTTCTTTTTAATTTAACAGAAAAATACTTAAAATATTTATTGACCACAAATTTGTAGTGCCCGTGGCATGATGGTTAGTGCGTTGGACTGTCATGCCAGAGGTCTTGGGTTCGATCCCTTCCTGTGCAATTTTCAAGAGTAATTCTTGTCATTAAAATGGCTTTCTCAAATTAGCCGTTCGGATTCGGCTTAAAACTGTAGGTCCCTTCCATACCTGAAAACATTACTCGAACACAGGAATGGTTGTAAGTCACTAGGCCCTAGTTCTCATCATACTGTTTCGCCACCTTATTATTTTTTTAACCACAAATTTTATTAAAAAAACTATTTTCTAAAGTGACAAATTGAAATATAATCCTTCGAAGTAACATTCAAAATCCTTAGGAAACATTCTTTTATCGCCTTTACAATTCTTTAATTTATATTTGTCGACATTAGATTTGTATACCTGCTAAGTTGCTAAGTAATCACATGCAATTAGTTGTAAAAAGCAAAATAATAACAATACTTTGTGTTTACCAATTATATTTTTTACATTTGTCGTGATAATATTATTTTTAAGTCGTACTAAATTTTAAAGACGCTTTTTAAACGTGGTAAACAAAATTTAACCCATTTAATACTTAATTGAAAATAAACTTGTCAATATTTCCCAGGAAACTCATAAAATGTTAAGCTTTTTCTATGAACATGAAACATCAACGATCATCATCAACTATAGCAGATTCATTATAATATCTTGGAATATATTCTTAGCGAAACATCATGTAAGGTATTATACGTTATGTTAAAATAAAATTAATATTTCTCAGAAGAGAGAAACACTGATGAGGATGACACAGCGGGCGGCTGTTGGCGGATGTCTCAAGGTAGTGTTTTTTCCATAATTAGTTTTCTTGCTTTAAGATTGTATATACATAAGAATACGAATTTAAGGTTTAAGACAACTACGATTATGTAGTTTGTTTAATACTAGAATATGATTTGTATAGGCTTCATTTATTTATTTAAAATCTTTTGAATGTTGAAAAATCAAGTTTAAATCTTACAGCTCGCATAAAAGTGATCATTCAATCATCCAGAAAACATCAGAGGACTACAAACTTTCCATAGAAAGTTATTGTAATCGGTTCGATTTGGCGATCATCCTAAGAATCTAAATCAAATGATTTTAGAGATATGTCTGTGTGTGTACGTTCGTTAGTTAGAGATACCTTTTACCGTTGACCATATTTCAAAGATTAGTGGAGATATCGACTTCAAATAAATGTTGTAGTAACTTCAATAAAATAGTGTCAATGGATTTAAAATATAACAGTTTAAAAAAAGCCTAATATGCAACCTATACTCTTCCAATTGGTACCCGCTAAAAATTTGCAAGGGTAGTTTTTGTAACAAATCAATTTTATTATAAAGAGGAATTATTGAAAGATATGCAATCCAAAACTTATGTTTAAGGTGCTTTATGTGGAGATGTATTCGAAGAGTTAAATCGATAGAGACATTTTTAACAATTTAGCTTAAAACACGATTTTAACATCTTACTATCTTTTTAAAATGTCCCAAAGTTAAAACCACGGAACGGCTACTTTAGCTTTAAGAAAATTTTCTAAATCCGTATGACATCCTATGTTTCGTTAGTGAAAAAAAATTTATAAAATGAATTTTAAATCATAAATATTGAATTTAACTTAAAAGTAAAATACATTTATATCAGTTAAAAAAATTGCACTATTGTGAACTGAATTGCATGAATTGTAAACTGTATTGGTATAAATTTCAAACTTCCCGCCCATCCGGCCATATTTTATTTAAAATTTATAATTAAGAAGAAAAAGGAAAAGAAAATGAAATGAAATAAAACCATTCCACACGATAGTTCCGCACAGTTAACACGCGTTTTATTTAATCCGTACTTTTTCGCTTGGTTTAAAATTCTTTAATTTCCGAAGTTATTTAACAGCTCAAGTAAGAGCTAATTAACAAAAAAGCTTGTTAAATTTTCATGGCGCCCGAGCAGGGACAAATTTAAACTAATAGTTTGTTCCAATTTTAATAAGATTCGCGCAGTGTTCAATCTATACATATATCGCACATATATGTACATTAAAAATACATACATTCTCGCGTGTGAATTTTATTAAAAAACAATTAAAAATTTAAATTTAAAACAAAAAAAAAATATATCAAATCGGTGGAATCATAAATTCGTGCGTGAGTGCAAAATTGTGTACAAAAAACCACCCCCATAAGGATTCATTGCTGCAAATATCGCCTGCAGAGAACAACAACACCAAAAGGAGCTCCAAAGTCACCCCAATGTCAGAGGACAAAAGCCCAAGGGAAGTCGACACAGAAACTGAGGTATCCACAAAAACTGAAAGTTATTAAATTTAATTTACTGCATACAATTGCAAATATTTGTTAAATAATAATTAATTCCAATTGATATAATTGATAGCAAAAAATTGCAATATTTTTGTTTTAATAATTAAAACAACAGCACAACTTTCAGTTTTTGTCATTTTTTGCAACACATATATACACATACATACATATATTTATATTATATTTGGTGAAACAAACAAAGTGCGGTTTTTTATTTAAAATTTTGTATTCTATATTCTTTAAACTCATAAGTTACAAAATTAATAAATTTAATTCAATAAAATTAATTGCATCTCGATCTGCTGCCGCGCCGCCGCTGTCGCCGTCCGTCGTATACATCGATATTTTTTTTTGGAAAAACACACTCGTTATCTTCGTGATAATCGTTTGGAACTTTACGTTCATAAAATTGTACACGCGATTTATTAAATTAAATATAAAATTTACGAAATATTCATTTCATTTAATTAAATTAAACAATTTATGTAAATAAAACCGAAACTCTGGTAGAGAAATTTGTTTACAAATTGTTTTGTCATTTCCCTCGTTTGACAATTGACAGTTCGTTAAGTTCATACTCTCTTTCGTTAAGCTTTCAGCTATCAAGAGTGATCGTGTTTAGTGACGCAAAATAATTTCCAAATTTATTATACGAAGAGTGTGTTCAGCCAAATATTTATAAAAAATATTTTATTTTCAAACAACTTCGATTTGAAATCAACAACTTTCGGCAATTTGCACATACAAAGTTTTTTTTTTAAATTTATTTATTTTCGAGGAATTTCGTATAGAAATAAACTAATTTTCTAACGATTTTCCAATTTTTGTAAATTCAAATACTGAAGTGCAAATTGAATAATTTGGATAAACTAATTCCAATAAATAAATTATTTTTCGAAAGATACTAAATAAATAAATTAATTACAATGACGGGCAAGAAAAGGCAGCAATCACCAAAGAAAAGCGCAGATCTTGAACATTTGGTTCATCAGCGATTACAAATTAAAAATAATATAATTCGCATTAAAACGGGTCTTGAGGAAAAAACTTTATCGTTAAATCCAATTGAATTAGAATGTCGATTTGATATTTTAAATTCATATATTGATCAATTAATGAATTGTCAGTCGGAAATAGAATCCGAAGATCGTGCTGATGATTCTCGCGGTGAATTGGAAGACATTTGCGTTGGTGCTAAAGCACTACTTATTTCACATGTCAATAAAAGACGAAAGTCTAGTGTAGTTGATTATTCATTCAGCAACCCACACCATTCACGACTTCCAAAAATGTCTTTGCCTAAATTCAGTGGAAAGTACTCTGAATATAAAAATTTTATCAGCCTTTTCGAAAGTTTGGTAGACAACGATCCAATGCTTCCAGATATTGAAAAGTTCAATCATTTAATTTCCTGTTTATCAGGTGCAGCTTTAGGAACAGTTAAAGCTTTCCAAATTACAGAACAAAACTATCCAAAAGCATTAGCAAGTTTAAAAAAAGTCTACGATAATAATTGTCTAATCTTTTTCGACAATGTTTCCACACTTTTCGAATTGAAAGAAATTTCCAAACCATCCGCGTCCTCATTGCGAAGCATGATCGACACAGTGTCTGCAATTTATGATTCGCTTCTTTCATTGGGTGATGAAAAGAATATAACAAACGCGATCATTATACATTTAGTTATGTCAAAGGTGGATGCAATCACTAGGTCAAAATGGGAAGAACAACTAGATTTCAATACTCTTCCTTTATGGAAAGATTGTGAAGAAGCTCTTAATAAAAGATATCAGCATCTTTCTGCTGAAGAAGCTTCAAGTGCAAAGTCAAAATCTTCCGATAAGCCCTCCAAAACTAAACAAGATTCAAGTCGTTTAAAACATTCAAGGTCCTCATTTGCTTGTGTAAACTCGCAACAAAATAAATCCAAATGCCTATATTGCAAATCAAACGACCATTATATAACGACGTGTCAAAATTTTACTGCGTTGCCTGTCCAGCAAAGATTCGAATATGCTAAAAGTGTTCCTATTTGCATTAACTGCCTTCGAAAAGGACACACAGTTTCGAAATGCAAAATGAGTCGATGCAGCGTTTGCAATCGATCTCATCACACATTATTGCACCAGTACGAATCAACTTTTAATAGTTTACCGGCACAACCTTCAACAAGTTTTCAAGCTATGCATGCCTCAGTTTCGGCTGATAAAGTTATTCTTGCCACTGCACTTGTGCAAATAAAGGGCAGTTCTGGAGAATACATGATAGCTCGGGCATTACTTGATTCTGGCTCTCAATTAAACTTCATAACAGAAGAATTAGCCCAAAGATTAAAACTTCGAAAGGAAGAAAAACCTTTGAATCTGCTTGGCATTGGAAAGGCAAGTGCTACAGTGAATAAAAAAGTACATGCAGAAGTAAAATCAAGATTTAATGATCATTCGTTTTCTGCTGATTATTGGGTAATGAACTCAATATCGTCTTATCAGCCGGATCAAGCAATAAATACTTCGGATTGGAATATTCCTTCCAACATTCAACTAGCTGATCCATATTTTAATAAGCCACAAAAGATTGACCTACTTATTGGAGCAGACACATTTTTTGAATTGTTGTCGGTTGGTCAAATTAAACAAGGTCCCGAATTTCCAACTATTCAAAAGACAATTTTTGGCTGGATAATATCTGGGAAATACCCCAAGGGTACAAATAACAGTACCAAGCATTGCAATCTAGTATGTCAGTGTGAAGATTTATCAGATTTAGATGAAAAGATACCAAAACTCTGGTTATTGGAAGAATTTCCTGGCGAAACGAAAAAATATTTTACTCCAGAACAACAATTGTGTGAAAAACACTTTGTTGAAAATACAAAACTTTTGCCGACAGGTCGTTTTGAGGTTAAACTTCCCTTCAAATTATCCTCAAACTCGCTTGGATCATCATTCGAAACTGCCAAACGTAGATTTCTTGCACTTGAGCGCAAATTATCCAAAAACAGCGATTTGAGAGGAATGTATATGGATTTCATGAAAGAATACATTTTGTTGGGTCATATGTCACCAACAAATAATGAAATTCCAAAGGGCCCGCACTATTTCATTCCACATCAGTGTGTTTTGCGACCGCAAAGTACAAGTACTAAGTTGAGAGTTGTTTTCGACGCCTCAAGTCGAACATCTTCTCAACTATCACTGAATGACATCTTGATGGTTGGGCCAACCATTCAAGAGGAGCTGTTTTCGACGTTGCTCCGTTTTCGTACACACAAATATGCTATTACGGCTGATATTACGAAAATGTACCGGCAAGTTCTTGTTGCGGAAGAGCACACGAATTACCAGCTCATAGTGTGGAGGCAGCATCCGTCCCAACTATTGCAAATCTTTCGCTTAAACACAGTAACGTATGGTACGTCTCCAGCGCCATTTTTAGCGATACGGTGTTTACAAATGTTGGGCGATGCTAACGAATCTTCTTTCCCCACGGGGTCAGATATAATTCGAAGAGATTTTTACGTTGACGATCTCTTAACTGGTGCTGATAATCTTGAAACCCTTAAAATAATGAAATTCGAGATTCAAGAAATCCTCACAAAAGGAGGGTTTCAATTAGCCAAATGGTTTTCAAATCATCCAGAGTATCTAAATAAGGATAGTTCTGAAAAATCAATTAATTTTAATGATTCAGATTTCACAAAAACTCTGGGAATGTGTTGGCACCCTAAAGAAGATACATTCAGCTTCAATTTGGACAATAATTTTCATGATCTACGAGCTACTAAGAGAAACATATTATCAGTCTCAGCTCGTCTTTTCGATCCTCTTGGTTTGTTATGCCCCATAGTAACCAAAGCCAAAATCTTATTACAAGAGCTTTGGGTTGCAAAGATTGAATGGGATGAGTCGATTCCATTGCGCCTTGATACAAGTTGGCAAAATTTCAAAACCAATTTATCTCAACTTGGCGAGATAAAAATTCCAAGATTTGTCGAAACTCATTCGAACGCAAAAATTCAAGTTCATGGGTTTGCCGATGCTTCGACGAGAGCTTACGGTTGTTGTATTTACATCCGAAGCCAAAGCACAGCCGGTATCAAGTCGACGCTATTAACTGCAAAGTCTAGGGTGGCCCCTTTGAAAACGAAATCGATCCCTCGATTAGAACTTTGCGCAGCGCATACTCTTGCTAAGCTATGGACAAGAGTAGAGGCAATGTTGAGTCTTGACATCGACCAAGTTATTTTCTGGACCGATTCCGAAATAACTTTGCATTGGATAAAAACACATCCATCTACGCTTGCAACCTTTGTTGCAAATCGTGTGTCCGACATCCAAGAGTGGACACAAAAAGTATCATGGAGACATGTACCAACAAAACAAAATCCAGCAGACATTCTGTCAAGAGGCTGTAACGTTGAAGAAATCAATGCTTCAATTTGGTTCAAAGGTCCACAGTTCTTGCTAAACGAACAATCATCGTGGCCGGTCAATTCGCATTTTGAATTGTCTCCAGAAGATGAAGCTTTAGAGAAACGAAAAACAAACACGGCTCTAATAGCAGTAGAAAAACCTCGAACTAAACTTCTAGAATTTATAGAAGAAGAATCCTCATATAACGACCTTATTACTACGTTTGCTTATATAATGCGATTCTTTAAAATATCTAATAACAAAACAGAAAGAACATTTGAAGAATTGCCAACGGCAAAAGAAAGAAACTTGGCGTTTCTAAGAATAGTTGAAATCGTCCAAAGTTATGAATTCCCAGAAGAAATTGAAAAACTTCGTAGGAAAATAACTCTTCAAAATAGTTTTCAAAAACTTAATCCGTTTATTCATGATTTTCAAGATAACGAATTTTCATTTTCGCTGATTCGTGTAGGTGGCCGTCTTTTTAACGCCCCAATTGAATACGATACAAAATTCCCGCTTTTGTTAACCAAAAATTCACCATTTTTAAGAACGTACTTAACGTATTTGCATCGAAAAAATTACCATGCTGGACGTCAAGCTATGGTAGCATTGCTTCGTGAAAAGATTTGGCTAATAAATGCAAAAGATGCTTGTCAAAAGGTTGTGCGACAATGTATAAATTGTTTTAAGTACAAACCAAAATTACTCACACAAATAATGGGTAATCTACCGGCGGATCGATTGCGAGCGCCACGACCGTTCTTAGTATGTGGCGTAGATTTCTGTGGTCCGGTACACACCACCCTTAAAATTCGTGGCCGGTCACCCAATAAAACTTATATTTGCGTCTTTGTTTGTTTCGCCTCCAAAGCTGTACACATTGAATTAGCTTCTAATTTGTCGTCTGAATGTTTTATTCTCGTCCTTAAAAGGTTTATCTGTCGCCGAGGACTTCCGAAGACGATCTACTGCGACAACGGGACGAACTTTGTCGGAGCTCAGACGATCTTGAGGGAAATTCAAGAGGAGATAGAGCGAGGAGCAAAAGCTGTTCGACGGTACGCAGCAGAGGAAGGCTTCAACTTCGCCTTGATACCGCCCAGGGCACCGCATTTCGGAGGTCTATGGGAAGCGGCGGTGAAAGCGGCGAAAACGCTGTTACAGCGTACCGTGGGCAACGCACTTCTCACAACAGAAGAGAAGCCCTCACCCCAGCGCATCTACTAATCGGCAGCAGCTTACGATCGCTGCCCCCAGAACCAGTTCCGGAACGGCAAACGGGCTGCTTGAAAAGATGGCAGCTTCTATGCTGGCTCAAGCAGCAGTTCTGGCTGAAGTGGTCCAAGGAGTATCTGCTTGGCCTACAAGCGCGATCCAAGTGGGTACAGGAGCAGCCCAATCTCGTCGTCGGCAAACTAGTTCTTATCCACGAGGACAACTCGCCTCCTCAGCGGTGGAAAACAGGACGAGTTATAGGGGTCGTCGAAGGGCAGGACGGCAAGGTCAGGGTCGCCGACGTCAAAACATCAAGTGGTGTACTCAGACGCCCAATCGTCAAACTGGCCCCACTTCCCGATGAAGAATATTGAAGCCTGCAGCCTTTCAACGTGGCCGGTGTTTCGTTAGTAAAAAAAAATTTATAAAATGAATTTTAAATCATAAATATTGAATTTAACTTAAAAGTAAAATACATTTATATCAGTTAAAAAAATTGCACTATTGTGAACTGAATTGCATGAATTGTAAACTGTATTGGTATAAATTTCAAACTTCCCGCTCATCCGGCCATATTTTATTTAAAATTTATAATTAAGAAGAAAAAGGAAAAGAAAATGAAATGAAATAAAACCATTCCACACGATAGTTCCGCACAGTTAACACGCGTTTTATTTAATCCGTACTTTTTCGCTTGGTTTAAAATTCTTTAATTTCCGAAGTTATTTAACAGCTCAAGTAAGAGCTAATTAACAAAAAAGCTTGTTAAATTTTCATCCTATAAGATGAGAGAGTCGAATGGTCTAGTTAAAAGTTGAGAATTTATTGCTTATATTCACAAGCTGTCACTTTTTAGAGACATTTTTGGATGCTTGATTTTTAATAAAAGGCAATTAAATAGTTAGCAAAACGAAAATAAAGGTTTAAAATTTTGGACTCCCTTTGTAAATTCTTAAAAATTTTTAATAAAGTGCTTACTATTCAATTGATAAACCCTTTACAAAAGAATAAAAGAATGTCATTGTCTTTAAATATTTCATAAACAGGCATACAACAATTTTTCAGTACCTCGTTTTATTCTCAAGATATTTAACTCAAAATATAATTTCTAGTACCTTTATATTATTTTGTTTAAGGTTTTTATTTAACACTCAATTGGTAAAATTGAATTGACAATTTTAAAAACATAAAAGAAAATTTTTCAAAGTTGGTAAAAATTGAATTTCGACTCAAATATCTTTTCAAAAATTTGAGATTATAACTTCGAACTTTTTTTCACTTATAAGAAATGTTGTTGTTAAAATTTGGACAAATTTTGAGAAAATCGAATTGACAGTTTAAAAATAAAATAAAAACCTGCACTGTATATGAGTTAAGTTCGGGGATATTACACTTAAAGTCCTGTTTTATGCTGACGATCTAGTGATTTTATCAGACAGTCCGCTCACTCTACAGCTCCAGATAAACAAGCGAAAACAGTTTTGTGATCTGTGGGATCTAATAAATACCACCAAATCCAAAAAATAGATCAATTGGCTATGGGCGGAATTGGACTTTAGATGGTGAGATAATTGAGGTCGTAAATGAATTTAAGTATCTTGGGTATACATTGACATATAATCTTAACATTCAAACCTTTATAACAGAAAAAAATAACCGCTGCAAAAATTGCAATAAATACAATGTGGTCCCAGTTCTTCGCAAATAAACTCGTAGATCCAATCTCAAAATTCAAAGTTTTCGATGCCACCGTGAATATTATGGTAATGAAGTATATGGTTTCGAACAGTTGGAGGAAATGGAAAATATACAGAGGTATTTTTTCAAGCGAATTTTTAAGTTACCTATCAACACTCCTAATTATGCTATTCACCTAGAGTCAGGCTTACCTCAAATTTTCTTGAAAAACTAAAAGGCTTACGCCAATTTTATGATCAAAGTTATGAAGCGGTCCGACCGAAACTTGCAAAAAGGACTTTTATTTGTTTAGATGTGGATATAGTCCAGTCAAAACTGGTATGATCTTGCTGTAGTACATAACCTTTCAATATCATTGCCTGTGGACAATGTGGAAGCATTAAACAATGCACTATATGAATATATCTCTGTTATAGATGACTCGATGTATAGGCTTTTTGTTGGGCGAGGGACTGCATCAACATCCAGGAATATATACAGACAACTTAATCTGAAACTTGGTGAAGGAAACTACTTTCGAGAAGAGTTTACAGTTTCTGAAATGAGCTTGATCTTCAAGATCAGAACGGAAACGCTCGATTTAAATTATAGACCACATAGAACAGACTTAAACCCTGTGTGTTCCCTTTGCAACCTTGGTCAAAACGAAGACGTTTTGCATTTTTTAGCACTTTGTCCTATATTACAGGAAATCCGAAGGCTCTACTTTTATTCTAGTTTTCTTTCCCAAGAGGAATGTGTCGGTGTACTAAACGGAGATCGTGGCTGAAAGCCTCTTATACGCTATGTCTCACATGCACATTATGAAAATAATAATTAAAAAAAAATTGTCTTTAAGATTTATATTTACATATTTTTAACTATGAAACTTATTTTTTGAAATATTCTTTCCTTTTTACTAAAATATTGTATTTTGTGTCTGCTTTTTTATTTAATTAGTTATTTTCTTTAACGCAGACGGCTTATAAAGCCATGCTTTGTATATCTTTTATTATGAAATGTTGTACTTATAAGAAAATTGAAAAAAAAAAATAAAGAACTTATCAATCTCTATCTATCTATACAAAAAAATTAATAAAAGTTGGTAAAAATTAATTTTCAATTCCAATATCTTTTCAAAACTTGGAGATATTAGCTTTAAACTACTTTCCTTTTTTTAAAAAATATTGTTGTCAACATTCATTAAAATTTTGAGAAAAATCGAATTGACAGTGTTTTTACAAAAAATAAAAACCCAACAAAAAAAAAACAATACGAAAACATGGGAAAAATTTACTTTTCAAAAATTAAAAATATTGTCTTCAAATTTTTTTTTTTCTCAGAAAATATTGTTTTCGATATTTAGTACAAAATGATGTTCGGTTAAATCTCTTAAATTAATTTCATTCATCCAATTTGTAAAAATTTATTTTCGACTAAAAATCTATTTCACAAAACTAGATTTTTAAACTAAACTATTTGATATGACTTGATATGAAAAATATTGTTGGTAATTTTAAATTTTGTAAGAATTATTCAACTGAAAACTTGTTTATTTTTTAACCCGATCACGAAAACCTATAAACTTTCAAGCAATATAAATCGACAGACGGGATGAAAAGTTTTCAGTGTGTGTCGGCCTCTTTTTATTATTTTGTTTAAGGTTTTTATTTAACTCTCAATTGGTACTAAATTTACAAAATATTTTAATAATAAAACTTCGTATAAGATGAAGAAAGTTTGAAGTTTTGTCTTGCAGCCTTTTTGCTTCCCAAAAATTATGTAAATATCAACAACTTTTTTTTTGAGCAGAATCAATTAATTTTTAAGTTAAAACTTAGAATTTTTAACAACTTTCAGTAGTATTTTTGCTTTTTTTATTTTTGTTTCAAGTTTATTAAATGTTAACAACAATGTCTCTTATTAGATAAAACTATTTTGAAGCCAATATCTACAGTTTTTGACAAGATATTTAAATCGAAAATCAATTTTACCAATTTTTAGTAGTTATTTTCTAAGGTTTTTATTTTTGAATAAAAATTGCATTTCGATTTCTAAAAAGTTGTTGTCACATATTGAAAACGTTAATTTCCGTTATATACAAAATTATTTTGAAAGTTAAACCATTTTTTGTTTGTAAAATACTATTTGCAAAATTGTACTTGGTATGTAATCTAATACAGAATTTAATTTGGTTCTTGAGATATTTTGGGTCAACCAAGATGTTCACTTTTTGAAATTGCCTTTGTAAAAAAACAACCTACTAACAACCTACTCAATTTTTTGAAAGTCGATGTTATTATCTGTAAAGCAAAATTTATTTCAAGACGATATCTTTACGAGTTCTTGAGATATAAACGATGAGAAATATTATACCAAACGTAAGTACACACTCAAACACAAACATCTCTCTAAAAATCTGTTATTTAGATATTAAGGTGCTTCAAAGAAATGTTAAGATCAAAATGTTCAATTCGACAATTTGGACCGATTATAACAAAAAAAAAAAGAATAATTTGTTATAGCTTAAATATCCTTTGAAACAATAACGCTAGTAAACTTAAATTTAATAACATTTTAAACATTGTGACGTGGTAGGCAAATGCTATAAATTAAAAGAACAAAATTGAAAAATAGTATTTGTGACATCGAATATTTTACGAAAAATATTATAACTCCAAAACAACTTTGTGCATTGAAAAATTTAATTTTTGACATTTGGTACAATTATTAGAGAAATCAAAATGATAGTTCTCACAATAAATACTAATTTTAAAACAAAGTAGTGTTAAAAACTAATTAAAATTTAATATTATTTTCGACTCAAATATCTTGGCAAAGACTACAGATTTTATTTAAAAAAAAAAAAAAATAAGAATATCTTTGAAATATGCAATAATCACTTTTTTATTAAAAAACAAAAAGCCTCAAAAAATGCTATTAAAAACTGTTTAAAATTGGTTTTTAATAAAATATCTTAAGAAAAAAAAAACAGATATCAAAATCAAACATATTTTATCATATCCAAAATCTTGTTGTTAACTTTTAATTAAGTTTACATGAATATCGAATTAACAACTTTTTTTCAAAAAGAACGAAAACCTACAAACACAACTTAAAAGTAATACAATTGCCTTTTGATTAAGTATCTTGAGAACAAAATAAAAATTAATATTGACTTCAAACTTGTAGAAATATGGATTGGGAAGTTATCTTTCCATTGAGTATAACTTATTTTGGAAAGGTTCTATACACAAGATGTCTTACAGGTGTTGAAACACATGCAGGTCATTTACTGACTGCGAAATTAAACCATTGAGCAATAAAAAGTTCATGTTGCTCTATCGACTCAAGTATTAAAAGTTGTTTTTGCTGTAGTAAATATTTACAAATCTTCCTAAAATACATCAGTAAACCAAACGAACCATACCCAAAACCTTTATATAGCTCAATATAGTAGCTAAGCTGGTAATTATAGTAAACATTATTTTCATCAAAATTCCCCAAAGCAAACTTAGTAACTTTACACCTCTCTCCCACTATATTGTCAGAGTCGGGAGGAACAATACAAATATAATTAATTTGATATCCTAGTATTCTGAACTATGCGCTTTTCCCAAAGTACCATCAATTTAGTATAACTTATTCTTTGGGTTTTGGTTTAAATTGGTTTAAATACCTGTGACTGTTGCACTTGTGGCTGTTGAGCCAGTTGCTGTTGTTGTTGTTGTGGTTGTTGTTGTAGCTGTTGTGTCTGTTGACGTTGTCCACCGTAATAACGGGTAAACGATTGCTGCAGACCTGGAGCCTTCAATGTAAACGAGTTGGTATGTGCATCGGTGTGGAAGGCCAATTGTGCAGCTGATGGCTGCCATGTGGCAAGAGCGACCAAGGTCGTCATTAAAAGGGTTGATGGCTTGGTGAACATTTTGTTTGTTGTTTTTGTGGCTTGGAAAGGCAGAGATATCCTTTATTTTTGTGCGTGAAAGGATGTTCGGCAATGCAAGGAAATAGAAGATGTTTCTTTTATTTTAATAAAATTCACAAAATCCGAATAAGTAGTAATAAACTTACACAAAATATAAAACCGAATCACAGTGATTATAAACGCGCCGCTTTTTGTGTCGTGAACTTAAACAAATCACGATTAAATAGTATCTGACTTCGATCACCTACCACCAAGTGTGTTTTATATTATTTCTCTGCTAACTAGACAATTAGCCCGGTGCCGGTAGCCATAACCTGATGCCCCTCCGAGACGACATTATACCCAAAGCTGACTGTCTTCAAAACATACCCTACCCATCCACCCACCCCTCTTCAGTGTGGCTTTTGTTTTATTCATGGCGAGTTGTCAACTTAATATGTGGGCCAGTAAAAGAAGTAACAAGAAGTAAATACTCAGAGCCAAAGAAGATTAATAAAACAAAAACAAAAATCAAAAGCTAAGTAGGCAGGTAATGCGAATGGTTAATAAAATTTACTGCGTAATCTACAGTTTATTTTTCACTTTCGATTTCATTTTGTTATTACCTATTACTCTTTTTTATTTATCGTTCAGCACATAGAATGGCGAAATAATCGTGAGGCGGGCATTTGTAAATGGTAAAAGGTTGATAATACTGATGATACAATTTTACAAACTTACGTACTTGTAGTATACCCAAATTAATTTTACACTTAGACAAAATACGATAGGTTTTGAGAAGAAAATTTATTTAAAGCTTGGGAATAAACCTATAGACCTTTTTCTATGAAACTATTTGAATTAAGTTTCTGTTTTGGTAGTGTGACGCATCAATTTTAGTTCTGTTATTGCAATTTTATACCTAAAACGACATGTTGAGTTTTAACTTTCATTTATAACCTTATTATTAAATTTAGTATTATTTGCATTCTATTTCATTAAAAAAAAAACTATGATGATACCTTTATGAAAATTGCACTTTAAATCATGTCCACTACAGGATACAATTTCAATGATTAAAAAGTCATCACATCTTACGTCCTTTTAAAATGCTAACAAAAATCAAAAACGCATAAGTGAAAACTCAAAATATCTTTTAACAATGAATTGTTACAGGTTTTAAAAAGTACAAAACTCTAAATAAAATTCAAAAAAAGAGGCAGGGAAGCGACCCATACTGATAACTTCCCATCCCGTCTGATTTTTTGAAATTTCTCGATGTTTTAGTGTCCAAGAGTCAAAATAGTGCGTTCGTTCGTTTTTTCGTCGTCCAGAGCTCAAGAACCAGTAGATTAATTGACTTTAAATAAATATTGTTATAGAGATAATAATGCAGAAAGATCTAGAAAGGGCTCTCAATAAAATTGAGTGGGTAGTTTTTTTACGTTTTGTAACGTGATACCAAACAAATTTATTTTTGAGCTTTTTGTAAATTAAAAAAATACTTGTCACCTTGAATATTTTATGTAAACAAACGGTTTTATCTTGAAAACACTTTTATATAACGAGAAATAACGTTTTTGACATGTGATAAGATTTTGAGAAAAATCAAACTCACTGTTTTTTTAAGAAAAATAAAAATATCTTTTACAAAATTTGAGATTATGGATTTAAACTAATTTTGGCTTATAAGAAATACTGTTTTAATTATTCGGTAAGATTTTGAGAAAAATCGAATTGACAGTTTCTTTTACAAAAAATAAAAACCTAAAAAAAAAACACAACTTGGTAGAAATTAACTTTGACTCAAATATCTTTTCAAAATATAAAAATATTGGCTTCAAACAAATTTTTTCTTGCAGAAGAAATTTTTTTCGGAAATTTTTGACAAAAATGGAACAGTCCGTTTTTTCATACAAAATTAAAATCTACACAAAAATAGTACGCAAAATTGATTAAAATTGGTGTTCGGTTCTTGATATCTCTTGAACTGAAGATTTTCATTTCAAATTAATTTCATTCATCCAATTTGTATTTGTTTATATAAGAAATAAAAACTTTTAAGAAATGCTCCTAAAAATTGGTAAAAACTGGTTTTCGACAAAAAATGACGCTTAGAAAAATGGATTTTGAATTCATATGACACCTTTTTTAACAATACACAAAATACACAAAAACCTACAAACAAAATACACAAAAACCTACAAACCTAAGCAAGGCTAATCGACAGACGAATGGGATGTTATCAGTGTAGGTCGCATCCCAGGCTCCTTTTTTAAAATTTGTATTGGCTTTAAAAGTATAGGATTCTGAAACACAATATCGTTCAAGCGCACCTAATTGATGGTTCTAGTGCTTGAATGATATGGGCTTTAAGTACTTCAGTGGTTTCCAGGTTTTTAGCATCCATCACTGTTATTTGCAATTTGGTGCCTAAAAAATTCATTGTGAAGTCGTCAAATGTACAAATCAATTTCTTCAATATCAGTAAAAACAAACGCCTTTAACATTGTTCCGAGCCCCATTTTATAATACAAAATGGTCCAGTTATGCGACCACTTAACAATCTACATCAAAGTGTCAACTTTCTGAAACAATTGCCTTGTTTACGAAGCCACAGAAATAAATATGCAACCCGTCAGGATAGGGCATTTTTCGGCTAGAACCTTTGTCCACCTCAAGCTGGTTCAAGGCTATAACTGCGAGGTGGTTACGAAGCGAAGGGTTTAGCGCATTCAGACCTTGATAAAAATGTACAGCTTTTTTTCAGTGTACAAAATAAGAAGGTATTAATTGCATTCACTTTTTTAGTATTTTTTCTTAACTGATTTTAATTACATATTTTTTTTTAAATCTCCGATTTAATTTAAAATTTAGGTTTTTGATTTAAATTTAACGTTTAGCAATCAAATTGGTTATTGCAGTGATATATTTTCTAGATCAAACAAAGATTAATTTAATTTTTAAGTCAAATAAAAATACATAATGAATGTTCCAAGGTCCTATAAGTTGAAAATAGTACAACCCTAAAATATACTTGAAAACTAAACTCAGCTCACAGCTCTGGAGGAGAATATTATCGTCTCAAGAATATCCATCGCTTTTGAATTTTGTTTCTACATTTGAATATTTAAAATGAGGAAATAAAACTTACTGTTTTTGTTATTGCCTATTTTAAATTGGACGATTTAATCAAACATACCCTTGCATTTTAAACAAAAAAAAAACATAGATAAATCAAATAAGAGCGTCCTTGAAAAATATAGCTCAGTGAATGGATTGAATTAGGAAAATAAAACAAATTGGCACTGATGACAGATTTTCTTGATGGAGATTATTTTGGCAAACCATACATGATTTTACTGCGAAACAGAGGGTGGTGTCTGTAGTCTCACCTATTTTGCTGAACGTTATGTGCTCAGAGTTAACAATTATCCATAAATTGTGAGAGCTTCGGCTTCAACAAGCTGTAGGAATATCAATTACCTTTGGTGGTGCTGTGACTGGTAACTGGTGATGGTGATGGTATATTCACTTAAAAGAGATACAAAATCATAAAATGAATTAATGAAGTTGTTCGTACCTTACCTACTTATACCCACCTTTTCGGCGGTATTAATTTGCGTTTATACTTAAATTATGTACATTATGTATGTGCTTACATATGTGGGTGGCACACAGATGATTATGGTTTTTTTGTCAATCATCATCATAATAAAATCACAATAAAGCTTAAAAACCCCAGACGATTTTAAATTAAGCTTTTTTGCATGGTGATATTATCCCACGCGCTGGCTGTACAAATCCTAGGAATTATCAAAGTATAAAGGGTGAATGTAAAATGTATTTTGTAGATATATAGAATATCAAAATAAACCATAATATTTTAGAATTGAAAATGATTTTAGGATGGATTTTTAATAATACCTTTTTTTTGTAAAGAGAGACTTTAAGTGGAAGCAAGTTTAATCTTGGATGTAAGAGCGGTACGTGAATACAACCTGGTTTAATCAATCGAAGAGTGATGAGACGCTTCACTTAGAGTTTATCAAAGGGTGAATATAAGATGTATTTTGTAGACACAAAATATTCTAAGTTCCCAGATCTTTGAAAATATTCATACTCGTACCTATAACCAATCCATGAAAAAGGTTAAAAAAATTGAGTTTAAGGAATTGTCGTCCTATAACGAAATTGTCTGCCATTCCTAAATTGTCTAAATGCCTATTTTCTGGCTAAATTTCTTTTAAGAACAGTTATCATGGTTTGGCGAAAAAAATCTAAAATTACTAATTTATTACAGTTTTCTACTTTTTTCTAGGATGTAAGATGCATTCAAAAAACACTCTCAAGTCGATTGCCTCTTTACGGAACATAGCAAGGCATTTAAAAAATTAGCTCATGTTATGTGGACCTCGTTATATCTTAAAGACAGACATTATAGCGCCATGTTCAGGTGTATCACTTTATATGAATTTAAAGT